>NC_138301.1:32840000-33150000 GCF_965601325.2 Salmo salar
TCTCTGTTCTCTGTCTGATTCTCTGTTCTCTGTCTGATTCTCTGTTCTCTGTCTGATTCTCTGTTCTCTGTCTGACGCTCTGTTCTCTGTCTGACGCTCTGTTCTCTGTCTGATTCTCTGTTCTCTGTCTGATTCTCTGTTCTCTGTCTGATTCTCTGTTCTCTGTCTGATTCTCTGTTCTCTGTCTGACGCTCTGTTCTCTGTCTGATTCTCTGTTCTCTGTCTGATTCTCTGTTCTCTGTCTGACGCTCTGTTCTCTGTCTGATTCTCTGTTCTCTGTCTGATTCTCTGTTCTCTGTCTGATTCTCTGTTCTCTGTCTGATTCTCTGTTGTGTCTTCTCTACATGTGAATGTGGTTATTTTCTCTTTCTCTCTCATCCCCCTCCATGTCATCCCTCTCTCCAGGAGACAATGACAGAGCCAGTGCACTATGCAGAGGATGTCCATAAGATGAAGGACTCTGGTGCAATCACTCAGGCTTATCTAGGACTCAAAGAGACCAACAGGTACATCTCTCTTTCTCTCTCTCTCTCGCTTTCTCTCTCTTTTTCTCTTTTGCTCTCCCTCCCCCTATCTCCTTCTCTCTGTATCTCCACTCTCTCTTGCTTTCTCTCTCTCACACATACTCTCTCGCTTTCTCTCCCCCTCTATCTCCTTCTCTCTGTATCTCCACTCTCTCTTGCTTTCTCTCTCTCACACATACTCTCTCGCTTTCTCTCCCCCTCTATCTCCTTCTCTCTGTATCTCCACTCTCTCTTGCTTTCTCTCTCTCACACATACTCTCTCGCTTTCTCTCCCCCTCTATCTCCTTCTCTCTGTATCTCCTTCTCTCCTCTCTCACTTTCTCTTCCGCTTTCCTTCCCCCTCTCACGTTCTATCTCTTTTGCTTTCCCTCTCCCTCTTTCTCCTCTCTCTCGCTTTTTCTCTCACTTTCTCTTTCTCTTTTTCTCTTTCTCTCTCGCTTTCCCTCCCCCTATATCTCCTTCTCTCTGTATCTCCTCTCTCCTCGCTTTCTTTCTCTCCCTTTCTCTCTTTTGCTTTCCCTCCCCCATCTCCTTCTGTCTGTCACCCCTTCCCTCTTTCCCTTCCTCCCCCCAGAGGTCTACAGAGGACTCATTACAGTACAAGCTCCCCACCAGTATGTCTGATGTACTCCATGTGTACACTCAGTGTGTGGGAGATCTGTATGTGTTTGAGAACTGTGTGTGGGAGATCTGTGTGTGTTTGAGAACTGTGTGTGGGAGATCTGTGTGTGTTTGAGAACTGTGTGTGGGAGATCTGTGTGTGTTTGAGAACTGTGTGTGGGAGATCTGTGTGTGTTTGAGAACTGTGTGTGGGAGATCTGTATGTGTTTGAGAACTGTGTGTGGGAGATCTGTGTGTGTTTGAGAACTGTGTGTGGGAGATCTGTGTGTGTTTGAGAACTGTGTGTGGGAGATCTGTGTGTGTTTGAGAACTGTGTGTGGGAGATCTGTGTGTGTTTGAGAACTGTGTGTGGGAGATCTGTATGTGTTTGAGAACTGTGTGTGGGAGATCTGTGTGTGTTTGAGAACTGTGTGTGGGAGATCTGTGTGTGTTTGAGAACTGTGTGTGGGAGATCTGTATGTGTTTGAGAACTGTGTGTGGGAGATCTGTATGTGTTTGAGAACTGTGTGTGGGAGATCTGTATGTGTTTGAGAACTGTGTGTGGGAGATCTGTATGTGTTTGAGAACTGTGTGTGGGAGATCTGTGTGTGTTTGAGAACTGTGTGTGGGAGATCTGTGTGTGTTTGAGAACTGTGTGTGGGAGATCTGTGTGTGTTTGAGAACTGTGTGTGTGAACTCCTCTCTCTGTTTTGCGCAGATCTCCCAGGTTCTTGCGTAAACCACTAGAAGCCAATGAGCTCCTTAATCGCCTCAGGTAACCAATCAGATGTGTCCTTTGCATCATGAGGCGGAGCATGCGTGGCCACGCTGACCAATGGGGATTGAGCAAGATTGAGCGGAGGCTTTTTATTGGATCGGATAATATAGTTGATGATGGCTGGCTGATATTGAATCTATATTAATGATATATTATGTAGGTGATAAAACTAGATTTGCTTCTGTAGCAATGAGTCTGCTTGTTTTGCACGCCGGGCGATGCCTAACCTGTACTATACTGTAAGTGGCGAATGCTGCCTGCTAACTAGTATGATGATGACGCTAAGATAGGTTAGCGTCCCTAGCACTGGTCCTCTAACTAGCATGGTGATGAAGCTAAGCTAGGTTAGCCTCCGTAATATTGGTCATCGAACTAGCATGGTAATTAAGCTAAGCTAGGTTAGCCTACATAGCATTGGTAATCTAACTAGCATGTTGAAGCTAAACTAGGTTAGCCTCCGTATGGGTTGAGGGTTAGGCATGAATGATGCACAGACTCTTAATTACTAATCAGCTCCTATGAAATGTCTTCTGCATGGAACCAAACCTGCATCTTTACCAACCGCGTGTTTCCCTGTGTTGTGTTTTGTTAGTTCCATCATGTTGCTACCACCCTGTGTTGTGTTTTGTTAGTTCCATCATGTTGCTACCACCCTGTGTTGTGTTTTGTTAGTTCCATCATGTTGCTACCACCCTGTGTGTTACGTTGCATTCAGAATCCTTGTCATTTCAGATTGTGATCATTTTGCTTGTTCTCTACCAGGGGTTGGAACCTAAATTATTTTCCAATTGTTTTGTTCTGAACAGAAACATACATTTTTTTGTTCCGACCAGCAAAATAAAGTTCTGAACTGGTTCGAACCCAACAAAAAGCTAAGATTAATATCATTCCTTTCTGTTCCTTTATAAACCTCTGAAATTAACTTTCTTTTAACATTTAGCTCGACATTAAATTACTTCACCAATCAGTGAGGATATAGCAGGTTGCTATGGAGCGGGCAAGCTATTTACATGCATTGGACAGACGAATGTAGGGCGTTGGATGCGACTGAAATTTTCCGGGTGGGGGTGGAAACATGAAACATGGTAACTATAGTATCGTTAACTAGCACTGAAAAGGTTAATCCATTCTTCTCTAATAAAAAATCTCTCTTCCCTAATTTCTGAATCAGACTTGTAACGTCAGTAGGCTACTAGACTATGCTTCAGAGGGGAAGGAGCAGGTAGCCTACACACGCGCACACTGGAATACTTTTCTGTCAGTCAGACACTGGAATACTTTTCTGTCAGGCGGACACTGGAATACTTTTCTGTCAGGCGGACACTGGAATACTTTTCTGAGTGACAGTGTGAGGGCTATGCATATGCACTTTGTTACGTTTTTTTGTGGGACTAAAAAACAATGTAGTATAGATCACTTTTGTTCTGATTCTGTTCCTTGAAAAAATGTCTTTATATTCCAGTTGTCGGTTCTGTTCCCTGAACTGGTTCCAACCCCTGTTGTAAACACACATTGATTCAGAATAATAAGCACAAGCTGACACACACACACACACACACACACACACACACACACACACACACACACAGCATGAAACTGCACCACCCCATCTCCTCTAGTCCACCATCACCCCTCCTCCCCTAGTCCACCATCACCCCTCCTCCTCTAGTCCACCATCACCCCTCCTCCCCTAGTCCACCACCACCCCACCTCCTCTAGTCCACCATCACCCCTCCTCCCCTAGTCCACCATCACCCCTCCTCCCCTAGTCCACCATCACCCCTCCTCCCCTAGTCCACCACCACCCCTCCTCCTCTAGTCCACCACCACCCCCACCTCCTCTAGTCCACCACCACCCCTCCTCCCCTAGTCCACCATCACCCCTCCTCCCCTAGTCCACCACCACCCCTCCTCCCCTAGTCCACCATCACCCCTCCTCCCCTAGTCCACCATCACCCCTCCTCCCCTAGTCCACCACCACCCCTCCTCCTCTAGTCCACCACCACCCCACCTCCTCTAGTCCACCACCACCCCTCCTCCCCTAGTCCACCACCACCCCACCTCCTCTAGTCCACCACCACCCCACCTCCTCTAGTCCACCACCACCCCTCCTCCCCTAGTCCACCATCACCCCTCCTCCCCTAGTCCACCATCACCCCTCCTCCCCTAGTCCACCACCACCCCTCCTCCTCTAGTCCACCACCACCCCACCTCCTCTAGTCCACCACCACCCCACCTCCTCTAGTCCACCACCACCCCACCTCCTCTAGTCCACCATCACCCCTCCTCCCCTAGTCCACCACCACCCCACCTCCTCTAGTCCACCACCACCCCACCTCCTCTAGTCCACCACCACCCCCACCTCCCCTAGTCCACCACCACCCCACCTCCTCCACCACCACCCCACCTCCTCTAGTCCACCACCACCCCACCTCCCCTAGTCCACCATCACCCCTCCTCCTCTAGTCCACCACCACCCCACCTCCTCTAGTCCACCACCACCCCACCTCCTCTAGTCCACCACCACCCCCACCTCCCCTAGTCCACCACCACCCCACCTCCTCCACCACCACCCCACCTCCTCTAGTCCACCACCACCCCACCTCCCCTAGTCCACCACCACTCCACCTCCTCTAGTCCACCACCACCCCCAAATCCTCTAGTCCACCACCACCCCACCTCCTCTAGTCCACCATCACCCCTCCTCCTCTAGTCCACCACCACCCCACCTCCTCTAGTCCACCACCACCCCACCTCCTCTAGTCCACCACCACCCCACCTCCTCTAGTCCACCACCACCCCTCCTCCCCTAGTCCACCACCACCCCACCTCCTCTAGTCCACCACCACCCCACCTCCTCTAGTCCACCACCACCCCTCCTCCCCTAGTCCACCACCACCCCTCCTCCCCTAGTCCACCACCACCCCACCTCCTCTAGTCCACCACCTCCCCACCTCCCCTAGTCCACCACCACCCCACCTCCCCTAGTCCACCACCGCCCCCACCTCCTCTAGTCCACCATCACCCCACCTCCTCTAGTCCACCACCACCCACCTCCTCTAGTCCACCACCACCCCACCTCCTCTAGTCCACCACCGCCCCCACCTCCTCTAGTCCACCACCACCCCACCTCCTCTAGTCCACCACCACCCACCTCCTCTAGTCCACCACCACCCCACCTCCTCTAGTCCACTACCACCCCACCTCCTCTAGTCCACCACCACCCCACCTCCTCTAGTCCACCACCACCCCACCTCCTCTAGTCCACCACCACCCCACCTCCCCTAGTCCACCACCACCCCACCTCCTCTAGTCCACCATCACCCCACCTCCTCTAGTCCACCACCACCCCACCTCCTCTTGTCCACCACCACCCCACCTCCTCTAGTCCACCACCACCCCACCTCCTCTAGTCCACCACCACCCATCTGCTCTAGTCCACCACCACCCCACCTCCTCTGGTCCACCACCACCCATCTCCTCTAGTCCACCACCACCCCACCTCCTCTAGTCCACCACCACCCCACCTCCTCTAGTCCACCACCACCCCACCTCCTCTTGTCCACCACCACCCCACCTCCTCTAGTCCACCACCACCCCACCTCCTCTAGTCCAACACCACCCCTCCTCCTCTAGTCCACCACCACCCCACCTCCTCTAGTCCACCACCTCCTCTAGTCCACCACCACCCCACCTCCTATAGTCCAACACCACCCCTCCTCCTCTAGTCCACCACCACCCCGCCTCCTCTAGTCCACCACCTCCCCACCTCCTCTAGTCCACCACCACCCCACCTCCTCTAGTCCACCACCACCCATCTCCTCTAGTCCACCACCACTCCACCTCCTCTAGTCCACCACCTCCCTACCTCCTCTGTCCACCACCACCCCACCTCCTCTAGTCCACCACCACCCATCTCCTCTAGTCCACCACCACCCCACCTCCTCTAGTCCACCACCACCCCACCTCCTCTAGTCCACCACCACCCCACCTCCTCTAGTCCACCACCACCCCACCTCCTCTAGTCCACCACCACCCCACCTCCTCTAGTCCACCACCACCCATCTCCTCTAGTCCACCACCACCCATCTCCTCTAGTCCACCACCACCCCACCTCCTCTAGTCCACCACCACCCATCTCCTCTAGTCCACCACCAACCCATCTCCTCTAGTCCACCACCACCCCACCTCCTCTAGTCCACCACCACCCCACCTCCTCTAGTCCACCACCTCCCCACCTCCTCTAGTCCACCACCACCCCACCTCCTCTAGTCCACCACCACCCATCTCCTCTAGTCCACCACCACCCCACCTCCTCTAGTCCACCACCTCCCCACCTCCTCTGTCCACCACCACCCCACCTCCTCTAGTCCACCACCTCCCCACCTCCTCTGTCCACCACCACCCCACATCCTCTAGTCCACCACCACCCATCTCCTCTAGTCCACCACCACCCCATCACCTCTAGTCCACCACCCCAACTCCTCTAGTCCACCACCACCCATCTCCTCTAGTCCACCATCATCCCTCATCCCCCTCTTTGTTTATCCTTTTTTCTGTTCCCTTTCTTTCCTTTGTGTTTGTTTGTTAGATCCCCCACTGCTGACTTCCATAGGCTGAATGAGGACGGAGAGCTGTGGCTGGTATATGAAGGGTTAAAGGAGACCAACAGGTTAACCGTGTGTGTGTGTGTGTGTGTGTGTGTGTGTGTGTGTGTGTGTGGACCGGGGGTGGTGTCGGGCTGTTTGCTCTTCCTCCCTCCATCCCATATTTTCTCCTTCACGCTTCCCCAACCTCCTATAGTAGTTGAAGAATGATTCTCTTCTTCTCTCTCCATCCCCTCCTCTCAGACTGTTGGAGGGCCAGATGCAGCAGCAGAGGCATAGCTATGACAACGAGGTGGAGGTGTTGCGAGGGGAGTTACAGAGTGTTAAAGAGGAGAATAACCGTCAACAACAGCTGCTAGCCCAGAACCTGCAGCTCCCACCAGAGGCACGCATAGAGGCTAGTCTACAGCATGAGATCACACGACTCACCAACGAAAACCTGGTACGTTACACACTTACACACACATATATACACACACGTATACACTCACACATACACGGAGTGTACAAAACATTAAGGACACCTGCTCTTTCCATGACACAGACTGACCAGGTGAATCCAGGTGAAAGCTATGATCCCATATTGATGTCACCTGTTAAATCCACTTCAATCAGTGTAGATGAAGGGGAGGAGACAGGTTAAAGAAGGATTTGCAAGACTTTAGACAATCGATACATGGATTGTGTGTGCACCATTCAGAGGGTGAATGGGTGAGACAAAATATTTAAGTGCCTTTGAACAAGGTATGGTAGTAGGTGTCAGGTGCACCAGTTTGTGTCAAGAACTGCAATGCTGCTGGGTTTTTCATGCTCAACAGTTTCCCGTGTATATCAAGAATGGTTCACCACCCAAGGGACATCCAGCCAACTTGACACAACTGTGGGAACCATTGTAGTCAACATGGGCCACCATCCCTGTGGAATGCTTTTGACACCTAACACATTAAGGCTGTTCTGAGGGGAAAAGGGGAGGGGCAACTCAATGTTAGGAAGGTGTCCTTCCTGTTTTGTACACCCAGTGTATACACACGCTTACAAACATGCAAACGTGTACACACATGCAGTCACACACACATGCACACACACATTTTAAAACACAAATTGTAATACTTTTATGAAATTATTTAAGCGTTCAAAAGGTCATAGATGAATGAAAAAACAGATACATATTCAGACCAGATCACCAAGACAACCTGCTGCCATCAACCAGCACTTCCCTTATTGGTCGCTAGTGTTACTGTGATACTTACTGTTTTACTGAGGGGGTGTGTGTCCGACACCACCCTGATGTGTGTGTGTGTGTGTCCCGTGAGAACACCCTCTGATGTGTGTGTGTTCTGTGAGAACACCCTCTGATGTGTGTGTGTTCTGTGAGAACACCCTCTGGTGTGTGTGTCCTGTGAGAACACCCTCTGGTGTGTGTGTCCTGTGAGAACACCCTCTGATGTGTGTGTCCTGTGAGAACACCCTCTGATGTGTGTGTCCTGTGAGAACACCCTCTGATGTGTGTGTGTCCTGTGAGAACACCCTCTGATGTGTGTGTCCTGTGAGAACACCCTCTGGTGTGTGTGTCCTGTGAGAACACCCTCTGATGTGTGTATCCTGTGAGAACACCCTCTGATGTGTGTGTGTCCTGTGAGAACACCCTCTGATGTGTGTGTCCTGTGAGAACACCCTCTGATGTGTATGTGTCCTGTGAGAACACCCTCTGATGTGTGTGTGTCCTGTGAGAACACCCTCTGATGTGTGTGTGTCCTGTGAGAACACCCTCTGATGTGTGTGTGTCCTGTGAGAACACCCTCTGATGTGTGTGTGTCCTGTGAGAACACCCTCTGATGTGTGTGTCCTGTGAGAACACCCTCTGATGTGTGTGTGTCCTGTGAGAACACCCTCTGATGTGTGTGTGTCCTGTGAGAACACCCTCTGATGTGTGTGTCCTGTGAGAACACCCTCTGATGTGTGTGTCCTGTGAGAACACCCTCTGATGTGTGTGTGTCCTGTGAGAACATCCTCTGATGTGTGTGTGTTCTGTGAGAACACCCTCTGATGTGTGTGTGTCCTGTGAGAACACCCTCTGATGTGTGTGGATGTCACCTAACAGGAGATGCTGAGGACTGAGGATCCAACAGCATATCGCAGCGCCAAAGTCAACATATTACGACGGATGGTTGTATGTCGAGTCTAAGGACATTGTGTGTGTTTCTCTGCACGTGTGTGACCACTAACAAAGTTTGGTGTGTGTCAGATTTCTACTTTAACTCTGTTAACCCACAACAGACAAATCCAGCAGAGCACCTCTTCTCTCTAACTCACACAGGAGGTCAATGTGTTAAACCCAGCACCTCTTCTCTCTGTTAACATACAGCCAGGCCTTGTTTCAAATTAGCACCCCCCCTCTCTCTAACCCCACAGAGGACCAAATAAGTACCCCTGTTTTAAATCAACCCCCTCTCTCTCTCCAACCCACTGGGTAAGGGAGCCTGTTTTTTGTCTGAACTTTGACCATTGTCAGCTTCCTGTTTGACCGCTGATCCCTTGGCTTTGATAAACTGATCGACTATTGCCTCTCTCTCTCTCTCTCTCTCTCCTCTCTCTCTCTCTCTCTCTCTCTCTCTCTCTCTCTCTCTCTCTTCTCTCTCTCTCTCTCTCTCTCTCTCTCTCTCTCTCTCTCTCTCTCTCTCTCTCTCTCTCTCTCTCTCTCTCTCTCTCTCTCTCTCTCTCTCTCTCTCTCTCTCTCTCTCTCTCTCTCTCTCTCTCTCTCTCTCTCTCTCTCTCTCTCTCTCTCTCTCTCTCTCTCTCTCTCTCTCTCTCTCTCTCTCTCTCTCTCTCTCTCTCTCTCTCTCTCTCTCTCTCTCAGGACCTCATGGAACAGCTGGAGAAGCAGGATAAAACTATCCGTAAGCTTAAGAAACAGCTGAAGGTGTTCTCGAAGAAGATTGGAGAAATGGGAGGTAAGGAAGGAGACGTACCTGACCGTCTTTGTAGATGGGTGTCTGTTGGACCTGAATTTGTGTTATCTGACCGTGTGTGTAGCTGGCCATGTTGAGACTATATCTCCGGGTCAGATGGTTGAAGAGACGGTCCGTCCGGTGAACATTCCTCGTCGCGAGAAAGACTTCCAGGGAATGTTGGAGTACAAGAAGGAGGATGAGCTGAAACTGGTTAAGAACCTCATACTGGGTATATAACCTCTACTGACCTATAACCCTGACCTCTAACCATTCTCAATCTTGCACTCTCTTTTAACTCTCTCTACCTCTCTCTCTACCTTTCTTACTCTACCCCTCTCTCTCTACCTTTCTTACTCTACCCCTCTCTCTCTACCTTTCTTACTCTACCCCTCTCTCTCTACCTTTCTTACTCTACCTCTCTCTCTACCTTTCTTACTCTACCCCTCTCTCTACCTTTCTTTCTCTACCTTTCTTTCTCTACCCCTCTCTCTACCTTTCTTACTCTACCCCTCTCTCTACCTTTCTTTCTCTACCTCTCTCTACCTTTCTTTCTCTACCTCTCTCTCTACCTTTCTTTCTCTACCTCTCTCTCTACCTTTCTTTCTCTACCTCTCTCTCTCTACCTTTCTTTCTCTACCTCTCTCTCTCTACCTTTCTTTCTCTACCTCTCTCTCTCTACCTTTCTTTCTCTACCTCTCTCTTTCAACCTCTCTCTCTACCTTTCTTTCTCTACCTCTCTCTCTACCTCTCTCTCTCTACCTCTCTCTCTCTCTCTCTCTACCTCTCTCTCTCTCTACCTCTCTCTCTCTACCTTTCTTTCTCTACCTCTCTCTCTTTCTCTACCTCTCTCTCTCTCTCTACCTTTCTTTCTCTACCTCTCTCTCTCTCTCTACCTCTCTCTCTCTACCTTTCTTTCTCTACCTCTCTCTCTCTCTCTACCTTTCTTTCTCTACCTCTCTCTCTCTCTCTACCTTTCTTTCTCTACCTCTCTCTCTCTACCTTTCTTTCTCTACCCCTCTCTCTCTACCTTTCTTTCTCTACCCCTCTCTCTCTACCTTTCTTTCTCTACACCTCTCTCTACCTTTCTTACTCTACCCCTCTCTCTACCTTTCTTTCTCTACCTCTCTCTCTCTACCTTTCTTTCTCTACCTCTCCCTCTCTACCTTTGTTTCTCTACCTCTCTCTCTCTACCTTTCTTTCTCTACCTCTCCCTCTCTACCTTTGTTTCTCTACCTCTCTCTCTCTACCTTTCTTTCTCTACCTCTCTCTCTACCTTTCTTTCTCTACCCCTCTCTCTCTACCTTTCTTTCTCTACCTTTCTTTCTCTACCTCTACCTCTCTATGAGTGTTAGAGAGAAGTTTTTCTGTTTATACATAGATAATCCAATAGTCTATTGTAACAGTGAATATCTGTAACAGAGTTGAAGCCTCGTGGTGTAGCGGTGAATCTGATCCCAGGCCTGCCAGCCTACATCCTGTTCATGTGTCTGAGGCATGCTGACTATGTCAACGATGACCAGAAGGTCAGAACGCTGCTCACATCCACCATCAACAGCATCAAGAAGATACTCAAGGTGCGCAGGGCTCTGGTTTAAAGTAGTGCACTATATAGGGTATAGGAAGGATGTAATGTGGGGCGCACACCCTATGATGTCAGTAAAACTACATTAAGTTGCTCCTATATTTGTGTAGTAACACTGTAATTACACTAGTATCTATATTGTCATTTTATCTCTGTTAGAAACGGGGGGATGACTTTGAGACGGTCTCTTTCTGGCTGTCCAACACCTGCCGCTTCCTACACTGTCTCAAACAGTACAGCGGAGATGAGGTGAGACCGGACCCAGCACACACACACACACACACACACACACACACACACACACACACACACACACACACACACACACACACACACACACACACACACACACACACACACACACACACAGACAGTCTGAAACGGTACAGCGGAGGTCAGGTACACCCCAAAACACAGACACACTTTATTCTTGCGATGCTCCAACTTGTGTGTTTGTATCTGTTTCTCTCTTCCTCCTCCTCTCTGTTCCTGCAGTCGTTTATGAAGCACAACACTCCTAAGCAGAATGATCACTGCCTGTCTAACTTTGACCTGGCTGAGTACCGTCAGGTCCTCAGTGACCTGGCCATTCAGATCTACCAGCAGCTCATCAAATGCATGGAGAGCATCCTACAGCCCATGATTGGTGAGTACACCACTGTGTGTGTTTTTATTGAACCTTTATTTAACTAGGCAAGTCAGTTAAGAACAAATTCTTATTTACAATGACGTCCAAACCCGGACGACGCTGGGCCAATTGTTCGCCGCCCTGTGGGACTCCCAATCACGACCAGATGTGATACAGCCTGGATTCGAACCAGGGAATGTAGTGAAGCTTCTTGCACTGAGATGCAGGGCCTTAGACCGCTGCCCCACTCAGTGGTGTGTGTGTGTGTGTGTGTGTGTGTGTGTGTGTGTGTGTGTGTGTGTGTGTGTGTGTGTGTGTGTGTGTGTGTGTGTGTGGTGTGTGTGGTGTGTGTGTGTGTGTGTGTGTGTGTGTGTGTGTGTGTGTGTGTGTGTGTGTGTGTGTGTGTGTGTGTGTGAGACACAGTCACTCTCTGACCGCTCCTCTGCTCTCCAGTCTCTGGTATGTTGGAGCATGAGACCATCCAGGGTGTGTCGGGGGTTAAGCCAACCGGTCTGCGTAAACGGACATCGAGCATCGCTGACGAGGGAACCTACACGCTGGAATCCATCTTACGCCAGCTCAGCGCTTTCCACTCCACCATGTGTCAGCACGGCACCGACCCTGAACTCATCAAACAGGTCTGTGTGTGTGTTCCTACCCTGACCATTGGTTTTGTTCTGACCCCAGGTTGTGTTCTGACCCCAGGTTGTGTTCTGATCCCAGGTTGTGTTCTGACTCCAGGTTGTGTTCTGACTCCAGGTTGTGTTCTGACCCCAGGTTGTGTTCTGACTCCAGGTTGTGTTCTGACTCCAGGTTGTGTTCTGACCCGTGGTTGTGTTCTGACCCGTGGTTGTGTTCTGGCCCCAGGTTGTGTTCTGACCCCAGGTTGTGTTCTGACCCGTGGTTGTGTTCTGACCCGTGGTTGTGTTCTGACCCGTGGTTGTGTTCTGGCCCCAGGTTGTGTTCTGGCCCCAGGTTGTGTTCTGACCCGTGGTTGTGTTCTGACCCGTGGTTGTGTTCTGACCCTTGGTTGTGTTCTGACCCCAGGTTGTGTTCTGACCCAGGTTGTGTTCTGGCCCCAGGTTGTGTTCTGGTCCCAGGTTGTGTTCTGACCCCAGGTTGTGTTCTGACCCGTGGTTGTGTTCTGACCCGTGGTTGTGTTCTGACCCCAGGTTGTGTTCTGACCCAGGTTGTGTTCTGACCCGTGGTTGTGTTCTGACCCAGGTTGTGTTCTGACCCAGGTTGTGTTCTGACCCGTGGTGTTGTGTTCTGACCCCAGGTTGTGTTCTGACCCAGGTTGTGTTCTGACCCCAGGTTGTGTTCTGACCCCAGGTTGTGTTCTGACTCCAGGTTGTGTTCTGACCCAGGTTGTGTTCTGACCCCAGGTTGTGTTCTGACCCGTGGTTGTGTTCTGACCCAGGTTGTGAAGCAGCAGTTCTACATCATTGGAGCTGTGACTCTCAACAATCTGCTGCTGCGTAAAGACATGTGCTCCTGGAGCAAAGGCATGCAGATCAGGTCGGTTCAGCGAGGCTGTCATGTCTTAGTATGTATAGACAGACTGGGTTTTATAGAGAGTGTGTGTGTAACGTATATAATGTGGTGTACCAGGTATAACGTGAGTCAGCTGGAGGAGTGGCTGCGTGACAAGTCTCTGATGCTGTGTGGAGCCAAGGAGACTCTGGAGCCTCTGATTCAGGCTGCTCAGCTGCTGCAAGTCAAGAAGAAGACGGACGAAGACGCTGAGGCCATCTGCTCCATGTGCAACAGCCTGTCCACATCTCAGGTAACCAATCACAGCTCACTATTCTGCTCATATACTAAACTAACCAATCACAGCCCTCTCTACCACTCAGGTACTGAACTAACCAATCACAGCCCTCTCTACCACTTAGGTCCTGAACTAGTCAATCACAGCCCCCTCTACCACTCAGGTACTAAACTAACCAAACCCAGCCCTCAGGTACTCAACTTACCAGTCAAGCCACTGCGGAGAA
The DNA here is from genome assembly GCF_965601325.2 of Salmo salar. NCBI lineage: Eukaryota > Metazoa > Chordata > Actinopteri > Salmoniformes > Salmonidae > Salmo > Salmo salar. The sequence continues at coordinate 32,853,668 of NC_138301.1, forward strand.
TGGGACAGGGGATCAGTTGAGTTAATAGTTCAAGGTTCAACTAATGAAGTTTGTCTCTGTGTTTCTGTGTTCCCAGATTGTGAAGGTGTTGAACCTGTACACTCCAGTCAACGAGTTTGAAGAGAGGGTGTCTGTTACCTTCATACGAACCATACAGGTTAGACCTGTCTCTGTCTGTCTGTCTGTCTGTCTGTCTGTCTGTCTGTCTGTCTGTCTGTCTGTCTGTCTGTCTGTCTGTCTGTCTGTCTGTCTGTCTGTCTGTCTGTCTGTCTGTCTGTCTGTCTGTCTGTCTGTCTGTCTGTCTGTCTGTCTGTGCATATAAGTAACTGTAACTAATGTATATATTTTCTCTCTCTCTCTCTCTGTGCCTCTCTCTCTCTCTCTCTGTGTGTGTCTCTCTCTCTCTGTGTGTCTCTCTGTGTGTCTCTCTCTCTGTGTGTCTCTCTCTCTCTGTGTCTGTCTCTCTGTGTGTCTCTCTCTCTGTGTGTCTCTCTCTCTGTGTCTCTCTCTCTCTCTGTGTCTCTCAGACTCGTTTGCGGGACCGCTGTGAGACTCCTCAGCTGTTGATGGACACTAAGATTATCTACCCAGTCACCTTCCCTTTCAACCCCTCCTCTCTGGCCCTGGAGACTATCCAAATACCAGGCTCCCTCAACCTAGCCTTCCTTACCCGCGTCTAACACACAACTAATAGATAGGCTATACATAGGTACACATGCAATCACAAACCATTCTCTTCCTAACACATCCAAACACTTACATACAGTACACACACACATACACACACTCAGCTTCCACCCTACGGTAGTCTTTATGTCAGTAGTTGAAAGCCCATCCTCCTCCGCGTGTACAAATGCTCAACTCTAAGAGAATGCACCGCTACAGGCCACCTTTTCTCCTATCTTACCCCCTTTTACTAAGCTACACTCCCCACCTAAAACCCCATTTAACACCTAGTACCGTGTTCCCCCAGTCCCCTTTTCTCCTCTGTGTTCTCTTCTCAATCGTGTAGTGTTTTCTAGCAGTCCGGTTCTCCCATAGGAATGTATTACGGTACACTTAAGCTAGCTGTCCAGGGCTAGCATCACAGCTAGCTAGCTCCTTCAGCTGAGCTCAGCTAGCATCTGTTGTGTTATGATAGGATGCTAACGCTTCTACAGTTATCTAGCTAGCATCTGTTGTGTTATGATAGGATGCTAACGCTTCTACAGTTATCTAGCTAGCATCAGTTCTGAGTACATCGTTATCAAGTCACCCACTGAACACAGTCAAGCCAAGTGCAGTACCCATTGTCTGTACCATACTTTTATACATATATAAATACATATAAATATGAATATATAAATATATATCACACTAGGGTGTTTTATTTATTGCATTTATCTCACTCCCTTTCCTAAAATACGTTTTTCTTTGCAGACAGAAAACATGGATACCATAGACATGTAGGCTTATCTCTCCAGCTTTCCAGACTGGTTCCAGACTGGTTCCAGACTGGTTCTAGACCGGTTCCAGACCGGAGAGAAGTATGGCCGTGGAAAGACCACTAGAGTCCTATAGTATTAGAATTATGTCTATAGCAGATGAACTATGTAGTCTCATTTAATTAGCGCTATGTAATGTAGGTTTTTATTTGTTTAGCTCATGATGTATTGTGCTTTAAGATCTCTCTGCCGTAGCTTGGTCCTGTGTAACCTGCTTCTCTAGTAGAGCTGCACTTTAGCACCGCTGCACCAGAGGTTGAAATGGAGGATTAGACTGGAACAGAGGTTGAAATGGAGGATTAGACTGGAACAGAGGTTGAAATGGAGGATTAGACTGGAACAGAGGTTAAAATGGAGGATTAGACTGGAACAGAGGTTGAAATAGATAGAGGATTAGACTGGAACAGAGGTTGAAATAGATAGAGGATTAGACTGGAACAGAGGTTGAAATAGATAGAGGATTAGACTGGAACAGAGGTTGAAATAGATAGAGGATTAGACTGGAACAGAGGTTGAAATAGATAGAGGATTAGACTGGAACAGAGGTTGAAATAGATAGAGGATTAGAGGATTAGACTGGAACAGAGGTTGAAATAGATAGAGGATTAGAGGATTAGACTGGAACAGAGGTTGAAATAGATGGAGGATTAGACTGGAACAGAGGTTGAAATAGATGGAGGATTAGACTGGAACAGAGGTTGAAATAGATGGAGGATTAGACTGGAACAGTGGTTGAAATAGATAGAGGATTAGACTTGCAATAGATGGCTAGACTGGACGAGTAGTTTAGATAGTTTTATCCCCATACCTATCAGGTTTAGACGGCTTCAGCTACTGTACTTGCTTCTCCACTTTAACTAAGTAGTTTGGTTCCAAAACCCCTACAAGAGAACTCACTAACTCACACAAACACACACTAGTGACTGTTGTTAAAAACAGAAGCACACTGGATCCTACATATCCACTACCACAGCGTTTCCCAAAACGATTGGTCGCGGCCCCATGTGGGGTCGCCTGCTTTTTAAAAATGGGGTAAAAAAAAATACAATAAAACCGCGCTATGTTCATAGAACCAGGGTTACGTCAGTAACCTCCGGTAGCCTCTAGATACAGTTGTAATAAACAGAGCGGTTTCTGTTCTCTTCCTACAAATGTGGCTCTATCTTTTAAACGGTTCAAGATACAAAATATTATGACCCCATCACTGAAAGATAAGACTCTCAGGAACACGTATGTGTCTTCTGTTTCCCTCTACAATGGCCAGAAGCCTCATTAGGACAGAGTGGACAAGACCAGGAACTAAATCAGCTAAAACAATAAGTTTACATTAGCGTTGATTACATCACTTTTTTCTACATGGTGGAGTCGTGATTTTTTTTTTTAGATCAAAATGGGTCTGCGGACCAAAAGAGTTGGAACTCCTGCAGTACCAACTACTACATATCTTCACTTCTAAATATCTACATGTCCTCGCCCCACCACTCTGTCTGCTCCACTCTCTGTAGGTATTCCTTTCAGTATTATAGCCTTGGAAAGAGGTTGTGTGTGTTACTAAACCTGGTTACCACTGAGCCAGTCTGTTTTACTGTAGTTGCTCTCATAATCCATCACATTTAGACTCAATATCAACCATGTCTTGAATGTTTTTTCCCTACAGCCTGTATGATAATGCTGTCATGCCAGCTTTACTCCAGAAACTAAATCACTGCTTTGTAGACAAACTATTACATGCCCTGGCTACAGTCTCTACTCTAACCTACTCTATCGCTTACCCCCTTCTTTCATTCCCTACTAACCTACAATAACAATTCCTTCACTGTCTCCCAAACCCCCTCTTCACTGTGTCCCAACATCAGCCAAGTCTGTTTTCATGGCTCTACTTTTAGAGAAAGCAGCCATGTTGTTACTCAGCACCAGATAGTGACCAGGAGAGGGCGACGTTGGACACTACGTAACATGACTGTGACTTCTATAGAACCAGACGTTCTGCCAGATGTTCTATAGAATCAAAGAAGATCTACAAACATTCTATTCACTACTACTAAGGTCCTTCTAACCTCTGACTGGTCAACCGCTGAGGGACAGAAAGGATAGAACTACATTTATCATCATCGTTGCCTCTCTTCCTTACTTGTGCCATCAGTGTTCACCCATACCCTAACTGCTCATCAACCATCAACTTTATTTAACCATCAGCCTTATTGTTTAACCTTCAACCTTATTTTACCGTGAACCTTATTATTTACCGTGACCTTTATTTGCCTACCAGCCCTGACCCTTTGAACTTTGTTTCCTGGCCTATAGAGAGACACGCGGCTCAGAAAAACATATTATTATTACTATCGTTGATGTAGAAGTCAAATTCATGTTTAAACTTGTTTTGTGGTGCAATTTAATTAATAATCATATATTTATTATTGGGACCACCATGAGTGTATTGTATAAAAATAAAAAAATTGCCTTTTTGTAACATTTTTGCAGCGTTGCATTTTAATGAAGGATTTTTAGGAATACGTTTTAAGTTGTTCAACATGTGTATAGTGATACCAGATCTAAAATGCATATCTGCATCTTGGACGATACTGGAAAACGATAGTGGAATACTGCAAGTTCTACCCTTGTGAATGTTTTAGAGCTGTTATTGATCATGCATATAGGAGGACTTCATTGTTACTCATGTTTGGAACAAAGCCTTACATATGATGTTAAAAACACTATCATCTCCTGTCTTTGTGTCTGTCTGTTACACAACTACTGTTTTAAAAAGTAGCATTATTATTATTGAATGTTTTGACAAGTTGTCCTTAGATCTTATTTCAGAGGCTGGGATGGAAGGATTGTTTTGCTTTCTGTCTAGTTGCACTTTTTGAAATATTTACTGAACAAGTTAGTAAACGCTGATAAAGTAAGTTAACTATCTGATATGATTCTCATTTCTTTGATCATCATGTGGTTTATGTTCCTCCAGAGAGGTCATCTAGCTGTAGTCATTTACACAGTAGAAGGCTATAGTCTTAGTGACTGTCCCAAATGGTACCATATTCACTAGATAGTGCACAACTTTTGACCAGGGCCCATAGGGAAAAGGGTGCCATTTGGTATGTACCCTTACTCCATTTCTATGATAAGCCTTATTTAAGCAGTGTAGATGGACCACTCTTCCCGCTCTCCTCTTCCCTTATAGTGTCCCACTCTGTACATGCCGTGTGCCTCAGACAGGCTTGTTCATGTAGACACTCTGTACATGCTGTGTGCCTCAGACAGGCTTGTTCATGTAGACACTCTGTATATGCTGTGTGCCTCAGACAGGCTTGTTCATGTAGACACTCTGTATATGCTGTGTGCCTCAGACAGGCTTGTTCATGTAGACACTCTGTATATGCTGTGTGCCTCAGACAGGCTTGTTCATGTAGACACTCTGTACATGCTGTGTGCCTCAGACAGGCTTGTTCATGTAGACATTCTGTGGTACGACCGGTCTTCACCTCATTTGAGATTTACATTTTAACATCTCCAGATGGTTATTAAAATAGATAATTAATAGATAATTAAAATCTCCCTTTTTATGGTTTTGACAATTGAGGTCAATGCTAAAGTATCACATCAAGTCACGACATCATCACTAACCGACACATCTCATTGATCTAATGATCTTCAGACTACAGTCCACCTGTGGTAGAGATGCTGAACTCTGCTCTTCTCCTCTCCATCTCCTCGCTTCTGTTCACTTCTTTCTCCTCTCTCCTCCCGTGTGTACATCAGGAGAACTGGACTGTGTGTATAATTCCTGGTAGCTGTACTAAGTGAATGTGTTCACCATTAAGAAACTTGGAATAAGTTTAAATTGTCAAACCCTGTAAAAGACAAATAAAGGAATTCAGCACTGAACATATGTTTCTTTTTTTGTCCAAAGCCAAAGGCAAGCTGTGGTCATGAATGGGTTATGGAAATAATAGCAGTTATTATATTATTGTATTACTTATAAACATTCTGCCATGGAATTTTAGCTTTAAGTTCATATTAAATACGTGAACTATATCTGCTCTCAGACCGTCCAGTGGCTAGCTGACCTATAGCCTGAACAAGTAATACAGCCCTTATTAACAACAGATCTAGGATCAGATAACCTTACCACCAATAATAACATTTACCATTAGTGAATGTGAAACAATCTGACCTTGGACCAGTGATTAGGGACAGCTTCTATCCAGTCCTAATACTTTTGGCTTGGTCCCAAATGGAACTATATTCTCTTTCTAGTGCACTACTTTTGACCAGGCCATTGGGTTCTGGACATAAGAAGTGCACTTTAAAGGGGATATGGTGCCATTTGGGACGTGACCCTGGTCTGTACCTGAGGGTAATACTGTGGCATGGTCAAAGCCCTTGGTAAGTAGCTTAGTGTTCCATCTCTGTCCCTGGCCTCCAATCCTCTAACTAACTAACGTTGGAAAACACTCTCCTCAGGATAGCATACCGTCTGACAGACAAACCAACTTCCTCGTTAGGTAAGAACTATATTATACGTTTGTTATGATGATGTCATGCAGTTGTGTTGGAAACAGTTGGTCAGCAATTTTTTTTCTATTTAAAGCATATCAGGTCTGTAAGCATGTACAATATGAGATGAACTGATTTTAAATGATGACAAGGTGTTGACTTAGTTATAATTCAATATACATGGCCTTCAGTAATGTATTTAGGATATTACTTTGAGAATTTGATAAATCACTGAAAAGCCATACGTAGACTGGATAGGGCTTAGGGTTAGGTGGATCACTATCAGCACTGTAACAGTAAAGCCTATTTCTCAGTCTCTATTTTAAGCATGTGGCTAGTACAGTATGGAACGGTGTACAGTAGTATAGGAAGTTTGTGGGTACCATCCACTACCGTTGTGCCCTCGAGCAAGGCACTCGCTCCAGCATAACCCCCACATAGCTTCAGGGGTGCTGCATTGTGGTTGACCTTGTGCTCCTCGGAAGTGTCTGTATGTTATGTGTTGCTGTCCTGGGGGTTGGGAGCAGCACATCCTGCATTCCTAAGGCAACTGATCAAAATAGTCACATGGCTAGCATATAACAAATATACTACATATCAACCTAGGATCAACGAGTTAGCCAGCTAACTTACCTAAATATTTAGAAATATTCATGTTTTGTAAATAGGCATGGTCTACTATTCTAATTTACTCAACAACCAAAAACACAAAGGCCGATCATAAGTTAATTGTTTTATTAACCAGAAAACCAATAGTTATTTATCAAAGTTAGCTGGCTAACTTATTGAACCTGCTTTGTAGTACACCCCTCAGACTCATGGTTCAGACAATAGGCAGACAAGACAGGAACAAAAATGGCAATTGTGGGAGGAGCACAAGGTCAACCTGGAGTTATGTAGGGGTTATATTCTAATATAATCAAATTGTTGTTGTCAGATGTAAACAACAGGTGTAGACTAACAGTGAAATGCTTACTTACGGGCCCTTCCCATATAGCAGCAAGCGCCCTGCTCAACGGCACAATGGCAGCTACTAACTTCCTAATAATATAGTTCTATTTCTACAATTGTGTGTTTATCTCTAGCACTGTGTATGTCTTACAGCCCACTATATACTATATACAGTGCCTTTGGAAAGTATTCAGACCCCTTGACGGTTTCCACATTTTGTTAGGTTACAGCCTGATTCTAAAATGGATGAAATTGTTTTTTTCCCTCATCAATCTACACACAATGCTCCATAATGACGTAGCAAAAACAGGTTTTTAGACATTTTTGCTCATTTATAAAAAAAATATGAAATATTACATTTACATACAGTACCAGTCAAAAGTTTGGACACACCTACTCATTCCAGGGTTTTTCTTTATTTTTACTACTCAAATCCAATTGAATTTGTTGCATGCGCTGAATACAACAGGTGTAGACCTTACAGTGAAATGCTTACTTACAAGCCCTTAACCAACAATGCTTTAAGAAGTTAAGGGGGGGGGGGGGGGGAAAGTGTTAAGGAAAAAAATAGAAAATAAAAGTAACAAGTAATTAAACAGCAGCAGTAAAATAAGTCAATGTGCGGGGGCACCAGTTAGTCGAGGTAATTGAGGTAATATGAACATGTAGGTAGAGTTAAAGTGACTATACATAGATTATAAACAGAGAGTAGCAGTAGCGTAAAAGAGGGGTCTGGGTAACCCTTTGATTAGCTGTTCAGGAGTCTTACGGCTTGGGAGTAGAAGCTGTTAAGAAGCCTTTTGGACCTCGACCTGGCTCTCCGGTACCTCTTGCCATGCAGAAGCAGAGAGAACAGTCTATGACTAGGCTGGCTGGAGTCTTTGACAATTTTTAGGGCCTTCCTCTGAAACCCCCTGTATAGAGGGCCTGGATGGCAGGAAGCTTGGCCCCAGTGATGTACTGGGCCTTCCGCACTACCCTCTGTAGTGCCTTGCGTTTGGAGGCCGAGCAGTTGCCAGACCAGGCAGTGATGCAACCAGTCAGGATGCTCTCGATGGTGCAGCTGTAGAACATTTTGAGGATCTGTGGACCCATGCCAAATCTTTTCAGTCTCCTGGGGGGGAATAGGCTTTGTTGTGCACTCTTCACGACTGTCTTAGTGTGTTTGGACCATTCTAATTTGTTGGTGATGTGGACACCAAGGAACTTGAAGCTCAATCTGTTCCACTACAGCCCCGTCGATGAGAATGGGGGCGTGCTTGGGTCCTCCTTTTTCTGTAGTCCACAATCATTTCCTTTGTCTTGATCACGTTGAGGGAGAGGTTGTTGTCTTTGCACCACACGACCAGGTCTCTGACCTCACTGAAAAAACATCCCCACAGCATGATTCTGCCACCACCATGCTTCACCGTAGGGATGGTCCAGGTTTCTCCAGACGTGACATTGGCATTCAGGCCAAAGAGTTCAATCTTGGTTTCATCAGACCAGAGAATCTTGTCCTTTAGGTGGCTTTTGGCAAACTCCAAGTGGGCTGTCATGTGCCTCTACTGAGGAGTGGCTTCCGTCTGGCCACTCTACCATAAAGGCCTGATTGGTGGAGTGCTACAGAGCTGGTTGTCCTTCTGGAAGGTTCTCCCATCTCCACAGAGGAACTCTAGAGTTCAGTCTGTGTGACCATTGGGTTCTTGGTCACCTGACTGACCAAGGCCTTTCTCCCCCGATTACTCAGTTTGGCTGGGCGTCCAGCTGTAGGAAGATTCTTGGTGGTTCCAAACTTGTTTCATCTAAGAATGATGGAGGCCACTGTGTTCTTGGGGAACTTCAATGTTTTGTACCCCTCCCCAGATCTGTGCCTCGACACAATACTTTCTCGGAGCTCTACGGACAATTCTTTCAACCTCATGGCTTGGTTTTTGCTCTGACATACACTGTCAACTGTGGGACCTTATAAAGATAGGTGTGTGCCTTTCGAAGTCATGTCCAATCAATCAATTGAATTTACCACAGGTAGACTCCAATCTAGTTGTAGAAACATCTCAAGGATGATCAATGGAAACAGAATGCACCTGAGCTCAATTTTGAGTCTCGTAGCAAAGAGTCTGAATAAATAACGTATTTCTGTTTTTTTTATTTTTTTTTATTTGCAACAATTTCTAAAAAACTGTTTTCACGTTGTCATTATGGGGTATTGTATGTGTTCTATTTCTAGTGTGTAATGCAGTGTTCAATTTCTACTGTGTGTAATGCAGTGTTCTATTTCTACTGTGTGTAATGCAGTGTTCTCCACCCTTATGTATATGTTACAGCCAACTATGTATTTATACAGTATTTGTCTGTATCAGATTGTGGTTATGTATCTGTTCTATTTCTGCAGTGTCTATGTTGCAGGTCATTATTTATCTGTTCTATTTCTATAGTGTCTAATGAACTGCAATATATATGTAGAAATAGAACAGATAAATAATGACTTGCAATATAGACAATTCAGAAATAGAACAGATAGATATTGCAAGTCATTATATACAGTTGAAGTCGGAAGTTCACATACACCATAGCCAAATACGCTTTTTCAGTTCTGCCCACAAATGTTCTATAGGATCGAAGTCAGGGCTTTGTGATGGCCACTCCAATACCTTGACTTTGTTGTCCTTAAGCCATTTTGCCACAACTTTGGAAGTATGCTTGGGGTCATTGTCCATTTGGAAGACCCATTTGCAACCAAGCTTTAACTTCCTGACTGATGTCTTGAGATGTTGCTTCAATATATCCACATAAAATTCCTCCCTCATGATGCCATCTATTTTGTGAAGTGCACCAGTCCCTCCTGCAGCAAAGCACCCCCACAACATGATGCTGCCACCCCCGTGCTTCACAGTTGGGATGGTGTTCTTCGGCTTGCAAGCATCCCCCTTTTTCCTCCAAACATAACGATGGTCATTATGGCCAAACAGTTCTATTTTTGTTTCATCAGACCAGAGGACATTTCTCCTAAAAGTATGATCTTTGTCCCCATGTGCAGTTGCAAACCGTAGTCTGGCTTTTTTATGGCGGTTTTGGAGCAGTGGCTTCTTCCTTGCTGAGCGGCTTTTCAGGTTATGTTGATATAGGCCTCGTTTTACTGTGGATATACAGTGGGGGAAAAAAGTATTTGATCCCCTGCTGATTTTGTATGTTTGCCCACTTATTTCCCTCATTAAAATGCAAATCATTTTATAACATTTTTGACATGCGTTTTTCTGGATTTTTTTGTTATTCTGTCTCTCGCTGTTCAAATAAACCTACCATTAAAATGATAGACTGATCATTTCTTTGTAAGTGGGCAAACGTACAAAATCAGTAGGGGATCAAATACTTTTTTCCCCCACTGTAGATGTCACGTCCTGACCAGCAGATGGAGCTAGTGTTTTAGTTTTGGGGTCAGGACGTGGCATGTTTGTATTGGTTAAATGTTGGGTGGATGATTGGGACTTCCAATTGAAGGCAGGTGTGTATAGTTGCCTTTGATTGGAAGTCCTATATAGGTGTGTGTGTTTTTCTTTGGGGTTGTGGGTGGTTGTTTTTTGCACTGCGTTTCTAGCCTGCAGAACTGTAGCTGTTGTTACTTTGTTTGAATTGTTAAGTGGATGCTTTACTCCTTTATTTTAATTAAAGATGAGTATTCACGTACCTGCTGCGCCTTGGTCCATTTCTACAGAAGACAACCGTTACAGTAGATAATTTTGTACCTGTTTCTTCCAGCATCTTCACAAGGTCCTTTGCTGTTGTTCTGGGATTGATTTGCACTTTTCGCACCAAAGTACGCTCTTCTCTAGGAGACAGAACGCGTCTCCTTCCTGAGTGGTATGATGGCTGCGTGGTCCCATGGTGTTTATACTTGCGTACTATTGTTTGTACAGATGAACGTGGTACCTTCTGGCATTTGGAAATTGCTCCCAAGAATGAACCAGACTTGTGGAGGTCTACAATTTCTTTTTGAGGTCTTGGCTGATTATTTTTGATTTTCCCATGATGTCAAGCAAAGAGGCACTGAGTTTGAAGGCAGGCCTTGAAATACATCCACAGGTACACCTCCAATTGACTCAAATGATATCAATTAGCCTATCAGAAGCTTCTAACGCCATGACATAATTTTCTGGAATTTTCCAAGCTGTTTAAAGGTGCAGTCAAGTTAGTGTATGTTAACTTCTGACCCACTGAAATTGTGATACAGTGAATTATAAGTGAAATAATCTGTCTGTAAACAATTGTTGGAAAAATGACTTGTGTTATGCACAAAGTAGATGTCCTAACAGACTTGCCAAAGCTATAGTTTGTTAACAAGAAATTTGTGGAGTGGTTGAAAAACGAGTTTTAATGACTCCAACCTAAGTTTATGTAAAATTCCGACTTCAACTGTATTTGTTCTATTTCTACACTGTGTATATTGCAGGTCATTATTTATCTGTTCTATTTCTGCAGTGTCTATGTTGCAGTTCATTAGACACTATAGAAATAGAACAGATAGATAACGACCTGCAATATAGACACTGCAGAAATAGAACAGATAGATATTGCAGGTCATTATTTATCTGTTCTATTTCTACATATATATTGCAGTTCATTAGACACTATAGAAATAGAACAGATAGATAACGACCTGCAATATAGACACTGCAGAAATAGAACAGATAGATATTGCAGGTCATTATATATCTGTTCTATTTCTACACTGTGTATATTGCAGGTCCCTATCCAGCTCTGCGATTCATTCCCCATATCCAGCTCTATGATTCATTCCCCAGACTATCACTACCAGTGGCAGTTACCGATCCCCACCATTATACCCACGGTGTAATAATGTGCATCCAAGTGTGTGTGCATGCATCTCCCAAAATAGGCCTACTGCTCTCCCCTTCTCTGAGCAGGATCAGGCAGCAGGGAGATTCCCCACTGCTTATCGTCAATACAGCTGTCAGCACACACACACACCTACACACACACACTCACTCCCTCTCTCTCTCATTCCCTCTGTCCTCTCGCTCTGTCTCTTACTCACTATCTCTCTCTGACTCACACACATTCTCTCCCTATCTCTCTAGCTCGCTCTCTGCATCTCTCACTAACACACACACACACACACACACACACACACACACACACACACACACACACACACACACATTCTCTCCCTATCTCTCTAGCTCGCTCTCTGCATCTCTCACTCTCACTAACACACACACACACACACATTCTCTCACTCTCACTAACACACACACACACACACACACACACACATTCTCTCCCGATCTCTCTAGCTCGCTCTCTGCATCTCTCACTCTCACTAACACACACACACACACACACACACATTCTCTCACTCTCACTAACACACACACACACACACACATTCTCTCCCTATCTCTCTAGCTCGCTCTCTGCATCTCTCACTAACACACACACTCACACACATTCTCTCCCTATCTCTCTAGCTCGCTCTCTGCATCTCTCTCTCACTCTCACTAACTGACTCACACACATTCTATCCCTATCTCTCTAGGTCGCTCTCTCCATCTCTCTCTCTCACTCTCTCTAACACACACACACACATTCTCTCACTAACACACACACACACACACATTCTCTCCCTATCTCTCTAGCTCGCTCTCTGCATCTCTCACTCTCACTAACACACACACTCACACACATTCTCTCCCTATCTCTCTAGCTCGCTCTCTGCATCTCTCTCTCACTCTCACTAACTGACTCACACACATTCTATCCCTATCTCTCTAGGTCGCTCTCTCCATCTCTCTCTCTCACTCTCTCTAACACACACACACACACACACAAAATAGCAATGCTCCCTTCAGTTGAATCGATAACAGTGTGTATGTGTGTTATTTCTCATACCTGAATGTTAACACTGTGTTTGTTTTCTCCTCTATACAGGTCTGTGGTTAACCAGCTGCAGCCATGTGTGACCAGACGTTTTTGGCCATCACCTTCGGGCCGTGTGACAGCTGCTCGGAGAACCGCCCCTTGATGAATCTATACATCAAGACTGAACCCATCAACTACTGCTCACTATGCATGGAGATTGTACGTCCCTTAACCTCTGACCTCTAACCTCTGACTCTAACCAATCTAACTGCTCCATCCTGGACCAATACAATCTTTTAAGATCTTCACAAATTCCCAGGGGTTAGGGGTAGATTTGAGATTCTTGATGTATTTTTAGGGGGTTGGAGAGGACCCCATCTGAGAATGCAGCCTCCCTATCTGTCTGATATACAGTAGCAGATAGCCTCTTTCAGCACACACACTCACACCATTCCTGGATGAATTCACCACCTCATCTTATCTGTACTCCCTTCTCTCTGGCAGCTCATCCACACTTATAGCAACGTTGTCTTTCACTTCTCTAAACAACAATAGGTGCAAATACACCTTTCAAAGGAAAATAACATACATTTAAACAAGGAAACTGCAATGTGGTAAAATAAAATAAGGAAAATGTAATGTTTTTCTGTCAAGTATTTAAAGTAATATAATTAGAGGAAAGTTGGGCTATATTTAGTGCAATGACTACCAAACACAGTCATAGTGGCTTCTCTGGGGCGAGAAAAACAGACATATAGAAAGAGGGAGAGAGAAAAAGAGGTAGAGACTTGCCAGAGAGCGAGTGAGACAAGAGACAGGGAGAGAGAGGGGAGAAAGAGGTAGAGACTTGCCAGAGAGCGAGTGAGACAAGAGACAGGGAGAGAGAGGGGAGAAAGACCACATCAGCGCGGCAGCAGCATCAGGGACATATTCATTAGTCCAAACAAAAACGAGAGTTCATATTGGACAAATTCAGGTAGGTCTCTCCCCGTTTCGTTCCGTTTGCTTCCGTTTAAGAAACGGTTTGCAACAGAATCGGCGTAATGAATACACACCAGCTGTAGGAAGGCAGAGCCGCCTTGACTGGCGCAGCCAGCGCGCGACTAAAAACATCTGCTCTTGCCGTTCCCTTTTCTTTCCTTTCCCCCGTTCACTTCTTTCGTTCCTCCTCTCCTCTAAAGATGGCGTGCCAGGGCCTTGCGAGCGGCGAGACTCTGAAGTCGCTGAAGGCGGAGAGCGAGACGCTGAGGAAGAAGCTCGAGGAGGAGCGGAAGAAGCTGCACGATGTGGAGTGTGAGTTTAATGGGAGGGAGGGAGAGGGGCCTCGTGATGCACAAAATGTTTACTGTCTACCCCAAACATGAAAGTTATGCAGAAACTGTTATTATATCCGTTATTATATACGAATGGAATTTGATATTCATGCCAAAAATCAACTGATATGTAATTTCCAGGCGTGCAGAGATTTGCCCGTGGCCATGAAACTGCATTAGATATGCTACCAGAATATAGTTAATTCAGTGCATTGCAGGAAAGTTTTCCTGCAACAGGGTGATCAAATAAAGATCCTATCTATTAATGTATACGACAATTCATTGTGATTACAAGAGTGTTTAACAGTGTGTGTGTCTGTGTGTGTAGTGGAGAAGGTTGCTGAGAAGGCGGAAGCTCTTGGTGAGTTAAACATGAAGACTCGGAGGACACTGAAGGGCCATGGCAACAAGGTGCTCTGTATGGACTGGTGCAAAGACAAACGACGCATTGTCAGCTCCTCACAGGTATGTACACACACACCATCCCACATTTTAGCCATGAACTGCTCCCCTTTCCTCCCTCTCCCTCTATTCTCCCTCCCCTGTCTCTCCTCCCTCTCCACCACCCCCCTATCCTCCTTCTATTCTACTGGAATTAGTGTGTTTTGGTCACAACCCTGTCCATGGTGCTGAACTCCCTGACTCCACGTTCATCAATTACTCCTCCTCTTCATTCCTCCCTTCTTCCCTTCTCTCCCCTATCTCCTCCCTTCTTCATTCCTCCCTCCCTCCCTTCCTCCTCCCCTCTTTGTTCCTCCATTACTCCCTCCTCCCCTCTTCGTTCCTCCATTACTGTCTCCTCCCATCTTCATTCCTCCCTCCCACCTCCCTTCTTCATTCCTCCCTCCTTGCCTCCTCCATTCTCAGACACACTGAACATGTTTGCCTCACCAGCCATTTAATGGTCATCTCTCCCTGTATGTCCATGTGAACTGTATGCTTATTTTCCTTGTCTTCTGTCTACCAGGATGGGAAGGTCATCGTATGGGATGCTTTCACCACCAATAAGGTTAGTAAAAGCAGCCTGAGTGTGTGTGAGTGCACTAATAGCAGCCTAATCCAGTCCCATGGTGGAGCGGTCTGAACCAGGCTTATTTACGTTAATGTATATGCACACTGTGTTCTAGGAACATGCAGTGACCATGCCGACTACGTGGGTGATGGCGTGTGCCTACGCCCCCTCTGGCTGTGCCATCGCCTGTGGGTGAGTCTGACCCTAACCTCTGACCTTTAATCCCTTAGCCCCAAGAAAGGTATTGGCTTGATGCTAAAGTACTGGCTTGAGGGCTTGATGTTAAAGTAACACCCTACAAATTCTCTCTCTCTCGTCTGTCTGTCTGTCTGTCTGTCTGTCTGTCTGTCTGTCTGTCTGTCTGTCTGTCTGTCTGTCTGTCTGTCTGTCTGTCTGTCTGTCTGTCTGTCTGTCTGTCTGTCTGTCTGTCTGTCTGTCTGACAGGGGATTGGATAATAAGTGCTCGGTGTACCCTCTCTCATTGGACAAGGACGAGAACTTGGCGGCCAAGAAGAAGTCGGTTGCCATGCACACCAACTACCTGTCCGGCTGCACCTTCACCAACTCTGACATGCAAGTTAGGGACTAGACACACACACACACACACACACACACAGGCATAGACACACACAGGCATAGACACACTCAGACATACACACACAACACAACGAGGAGAGGGAAGGAAATTGATTTGAGATTTTCAGAACAAGGAGGAGAGAATGGATAGAGGGAGGGAGGAATATTAGATGTTTAAGGCTGTTAATAATTCATCTCTGCTAGACAGGAGAGGAACTGTTGAGAATTATAGCGGGATGAGGAGAGGGTGATGAGCGGAAGCGTGAGAGAGGAGAGACAGAAGAGGAGAGGAAACAGAGAAGTGGCCCATAGAGAGAGATGGCCCTCCATTGTGAGTGTATTAATAGACATTAAGAGGGCTTTATCTGTCAGAGCTGAAAACTCATACCTAGGAGCACACACCCACAACCTATGTCTCCCTAATGCACTGGGGTGTGTGTGTGTGTGTGTGTGTGTGTGTGTGTGTGTGTGTGTGTGTGTGTGTGTGTGTGTGTGTGTGTGTGTGTGTGTGTGTGTGTGTGTGTGTGTGTGTGTGTGTGTGTGTGTGTGTGTGTGTGTGTGTGTGTGTGTGTGTGTGTGTGGAATAAAGCACAGGGCTGTGGCGAGTCGAGACTACATTGTCCCAGTCAATCTCAGTTCAGTCTCACTTTCATATCTTTATTGTCTGACGAGGATGTTTCATATCAACCATTTGGTTCCTAGTGAATACACAGTTAGCACATTTGGTTCCTTGAAAGTTGTAGGAATGTATGTTTTTGGTTTCACGTTGGTTGCGAGAACGAAGCCGGTAAAACAGATGTTCTGAGAACAGAAAATAACATTTTGCCTGTTCTGGGAATGTTTATTTTTAGGTTGTAGGGAGGTTGTGAGAACGTTTTACTCTGATTCCTTGAACGTTTTCTTAACACTGTGAGAATAGACATTATAGGTTATTTGGAGGTTTTAGAATAACTTCCTTAAAACGTTCACTGAATGTTTCAATAAGACATTTAATAACACTGCTAGCTTATTTTGGGTTAACTTTTTTGAAGTCCAAGCATAATTGGACACATAAAAATTCATTTACTTAGTCATTAATCATGCAAACACATGTATTTTTTGTGACACTGCATCAATGAAATTTGAACCTATGTTCAAGAACCTAATGTTCTCTATCCATGGAATTAGTCCACTGCCCCACCAGGATGCAGCTAGCATGCCATGTTTTTTTACATATACAAAGCTGTTCATTTTGTCTATTCAAACAGACACCATTTCAAAGGAAATAAGCACTCATTAAGATAAGGTGTGGCCAATTAATTGGCGCGGCCAACACACCTGAACACACTTAACAAGAGAGGATAGAGTTTTGTTGATGCTAAGAACAGAATGTATATGTTTTTAAATAACTTTCTTAGAATGTTCTCTGAACGTTACTAAAGTTTTCTTGTAGTTTTTATGGTAATTTTTCTTAATGTTCTCGGCTCAATTTGAGAACTTTACTTTAAATAGAACCATGAGGAAACCTGTAGGAAACGTTATGCTGAAGTACTGACATTCACGCAGAAGAACGTTGTTTCTTAACGTTCTTAAATATTTGAGAACATTCCCAATGTCAAGAACATTACCAAAATTGAAATGCAATGTAACCATGTTTGAACTTTTATGAAACGTTCTGTTAAAGTAATGAAATTCCAATACAATTATGTTTTTTTGTCAAGTTCCTTAAATGTGTTGAGAATGTTCAAAGCCAAGCAACTATTCTGCACCTTTCCCAGAAAGTTGTGGCAAGGTTGTATGGAAAATAACCATGGCACAACCACTCACTCACCAAGTTCTAAGAAACATATGGTTCTCAGAACGTTGTGCGCTAGCTGGGTACACCCCAGCAGTTAACCTGCTCTGTGTAATGGTCGTAGATTAGTTATATTACCCCAAACTACCACAAAAGGGTAGTAGGATCACACATTGCCCCATGTTTAAGAATACATCATTGTGTGTGTTTCAGTATTCTGATAAACTGTGTTGGCGTTTCTGTGTGTGTTTCAGTATTCTGATAAACTGTGTTGGCGTTTCTGTATTCTGATAAACTGTGTTGGCGTTTCTGTGTGTGTGTAGATCTTAACGTCCAGTGGTGACGGTACCAGTGCGCTTTGGGACGTGGAGAGTGGTCAGCTGCTGCAGAGCTTCCACGGTCACTCTGCTGATGTCCTCACTCTGGACCTCGCCCCCTCTGAGACTGGAAACACCTTTGTCTCCGGGGTCAGTGTGTGTGTGTGTGTGTGTGTGTCTCCTATCTATCTCCCTCTCCCTCCCCTAACATGTCTGTTTGTTCGTTCCAGGGTTCTGATAAGAAGGCTAACGTTTGGGACTTGCGCTCAGGGCAGAACGTCCAGTCGTTTGATACCCATGACTCTGACATCAACTGCGTCAAGTAAGTAGCATCATCCACATCAACCCTATTCCTTTATACAGCTTCACTGTCTACAGATCACTTATCCTTATAGTATCCACATAATCTCTACAGTACAGCTAACAGCATCCATCGACCCTAAACCTAACCCTTTTTATTATTGTTTTTTATTTAACCTTTATTTAAGTAGGCATGTCAGTTATGAACAAATTCTTATTGACAATGACGGCCTAGGAACAGTGGGTTGGTTAACTGCCTTGTTCAGGGGCAGAATGACAGATTTTTACCTTGTCAGCTCAGGGATTCAATCTAGCAACCTGCCGGTTACTGGCCCAACGCTCTAACCACTAGGCTACCTGCTGGTTACTGGCCCAACGCTCTAACACCTAGGCTACCTGCCGGTTACTGGCCCAACGCTCTAACCACTAGGCTACCTGCCGGTTACTGGCCCAACGCTCTAACACCTAGGCTACCTGCCGGTTACTGGCCCAACGCTCTAACACCAAGGCTACCTGCCGGTTACTGGCCCAACGCTCTAACCACTAGGCTACCTGCCGGTTACTGGCCCAACGCTCTAACCACTAGGCTACCTGCCGGTTACTGGCCCAACGCTCTAACACCTAGGCTACCTGCCGGTTACTGGCCCAACGCTCTAACACCTAGGCTACCTGCCGGTTACTGGCCCAACGCTCTAACACCTAGGCTACCTGCCGGTTACTGGCCCAACGCTCTAACACCTAGGCTACCTGCCGGTTACTGGCCCAACGCTCTAACCACTAGGCTACCTGCCGGTTACTGGCCCAACGCTCTAACACCTAGGCTACCTGCCTCCTCATACATCAACCTCTTCACTCCTCTCACACTCTCTCTTTCTCTCTCTCTCTCTCGCTCTCTCTCTCCAGGTACTACCCCAGTGGCGATGCTTTTGCCTCTGCTTCTGATGACTCTACCGTGAGTTTATAACACACTTATAGCATACTTATACTCCCTACTTAGTGCACTACTCTTCAACAAAGCCACCTAGAGTTGCCACCAAAAAGCTCTAATCAAAGGTAGTGCACTATAAAGGGAATAGGGTGACACTTGACAGATGATGGACCTTTGATGTGATTCTGTGTGTTGTGTGTGACAGTCAGACACTCTGTCTCAATAACACCGTTGAGTTAATCGATTCTCTCCCAGAGATTCTGTTATCTTACTGTGATGTCACTGGTCAAAGACCACTCTTTCACATCATACAGTACATCTGTCAAAGCATCCCACTGTTTTACATTACTACACAGGTTTGTATTGTTTTAAGAAGTGTTATTTGGGCCAAGTAGCAAAAATACAATACATTACAATATAACTTTATTGTACCTCATGGGAAAATTACAATGCAACTTTATTGTCTCTCATTAGGAAATATGCTGGGCTTTTGAGTTCACAGCACAGACAGAAACAACAACTAGCATGTGATGGCTTAAATAAAAATGTCCCATTGATCGTGTGTGTGTTCCAGTGCCGTCTGTTTGATCTCAGGGCTGATCGGGAGGTGTCCATCTACTCCAAAGACAGCATAATATTTGGTGCCGCCAGTGTCGACTTCTCTCTTAGTGGTAAGATGTGGACAATAGTCAGCAACTGTTTGACAAATAATACCTCTCAACAGAGACTAGAGTCAACTAAACATCCATTGGTCCTCTGATCATGAACAGATTTACAATTATGCTGTTGGACATTTACTGGTGTTGTTGGGGTGTTATTGGAAGTTGTGGCAGGCAATCTTTCCCATCTTCACTTTGCCTCTTTCACTTTCTTTCTTACCGGGTGTGATGATGCAATAGATGCACTGCCTTGGCCTTTATAGCGGTCAAGGGATTTTATTTGATCTTATCTGATTTTGTGTGTAGGCCGAGACTGGATTCTATCCCCCCAAAATGTTATTCCTCTGTGTGTTATATTATTTGTAGATGTACAAAGTCTTTCATTTTAGTTTTTATATGGCTGTATAAAGATGACAGTTTATTATCAAACTTGTGATAGAGGTCACACTTCAGCCAAGAGGGGGATTTAATCTGTGATGTGGGAGAGGGAATTACCACTCTGCCATCTGGAGTTTTACTACATTTTACCACCACTGTATTCCATGGAACTTAGAGCTGATTTATTATTCATTCTATCCACTCTATTAGCCTCTGTCAAATGCACTTTAAACTGTAATACATCTGTTCTGTGATATCCTCCAGCATATTGGAGAATATTCTAGAATCTGACCCTTTCTACCCCTCTATCTCTGTATCCATCTTTCTTTCTCTCTCTCTCTCTCTCTCCACCCCTCCTCCAGGTCGTCTGTTGTTTGCTGGCTATAATGACTACACCATCAATGTGTGGGACGTCCTGAAGGGGACCAGAGTAGCCATCCTGTTTGGTCATGAAAACAGAGTCAGCTCCCTCAGAGTCTCTCCTGATGGAACCGCTTTCTGCTCCGGGTCCTGGGACAACACTCTACGGGTGAGACGAGGGGTAGGGGGGGCGGAAGGGAGATGAAACAAGTAGGGACAACACTCTACGGGTGAGACGAGGGGTAGGGGGGGCGGAAGGGAGATGAAACAAGGAGGGACAACACTACGGGTGAGACACGAGGGGTAGGGGGGGCGGAAGGGAGATGAAACAAGGAGGGACAACACTCTACGGGTGAGACGAGGGGTAGGGGGGGCGGAAGGGAGATGAAACAAGTAGGGACAACACTCTATGGGTGAGACACGAGGGGTAGGGGGGGCGGAAGGGAGATGAAACAAGGAGGGACAACACTCTACGGGTGACACGAGGGGTAGGGGGGGGCGGAAGGGAGATGAAACAAGGAGGGACAACACTCTACGGGTGAGACGAGGGGTAGGGGGGGCGGAAGGGAGATGAAACAAGGAGGGACAACACTCTACGGGTGAGACGAGGGGTAGGGGGGGCGGAAGGGAGATGAAACAAGGAGGGACAACACTCTACGGGTGAGACGAGGGGTAGGGGGGGCGGAAGGGAGATGAAACAAGGAGGGACAACACTCTACGGGTGAGACACGAGGGGTAGGGGGGGGCGGAAGGGAGATGAAACAAGGAGGGACAACACTCTACGGGTGAGACGAGGGGTAGGGGGGGCGGAAGGGAGATGAAACAAGGAGGGACAACACTCTACGGGTGAGACGAGGGGTAGGGGGGGCGGAAGGGAGATGAAACAAGGAGGGACAACACTCTACGGGTGAGACGAGGGGTAGGGGGGGCGGAAGGGAGATGAAACAAGGATGGACCTTATCCTTTCTCGGACCTTATTTTAAAAAATGTTTTATTTAACTAGGCAAGTCAGTTAAGAACAAATTCTTATTTCAATGACGGCCTACCCCAGCCAACGCTGGGCTAATTGTGCGCCGCCCTATGGGACTCCCAATCACGGCCGGATGTGATACAACATGGGCTAGAGAGAGGGGGAGAGGCTGAGAGTACCTATTTGTGGAAAACCCTGGTTCTGCAGTCATGTGTCAGACTATCCCCACAGTACATACTTCTGTTTTCCACTACAGGCACAGCCACAATATAGGACATGGAAACCACCACTGAGAGATACTGTAGTAGTTGTTCTTCATTAATGTCTGTGGGAGTATAGTAACACAGCCATAGTCTTCCCTCTGGTGAGCTCACTTACCGTACATCATTTTAGCAGACACGTTTATCCAGAGCGACTTAGTGGATGCATACATTTTCATACTTCCCCCCCAATACTGATTCCCCGTGGGAATTAAACCCACAACCCTGGCATTGCAAGTGCCACGCTCTACCAACTGAGCCACACAGGACCACTTCTTCTCCGAGTTGCTCTGCCTCATAATCTACACCGGTATGACAAAGGAGGATTCTCCATCTCCCCCAAAATCTTATTCCTATCAAGGTTTCTTCCTTCCAGGGAGTTTTTCATTGTCACTATGCTGCTGCATGCTCTTTGGGGTTTGGACCGGGTTACTGTAATATACTTTTTGACAAGTGTTGTTGTTTAAATGTCCTATTGAATACAATGTGATTTACTGATGTTCTGTGCTCTTTCTCGGACAGATCTGGGCCTAGAGCTGCTGTGATGTCATCAGAGCGAGAACGAACCCCTGGAAGTCAGGGGTCAGAGGTTAAGGGTCAGGCCTAGAGTCATGTGACCAGTCGACCCAGAGTGCCCATGGAGCACACCCTGCCGCAGAAAGAGTCTGCCTATAGAAACTATATTCAGTTACACACACAATAATAAACTATCTAGGTTTGACTATTTATTTGACTGAAGTTGGACTATACCAAATGCTCATCAGGTCAATGAGTTCCTAAAGCTTTATTATTAGCAGTATTACAAGTATTATTACTATTGTATTACTAAAGTCAGTTGAGCACAGTTTTCCTCTACAGCAGGTTCTAGCCAATGCCATGCAGTACTGACCTTCCTGTATAGAAGCTAACTCACTGCCGCTTTTATGCTCTTAGTCCCCTTTAAACCTGCTTCACAGTCTGTAGTTTACCAGTCAGTTTTACCAGTCAGTTAGTCCGCCCAGAGTGTAACTCTTGCTCAGATCTAAAGTGCAATACTTCTGTTATATAAAACCAGACCATAGACTGTGGCTAGCCAGAGAGGGAGAAAGAGGGAGTGTTTTAAGTATTGTTCATTTGTAATCATAGTCTTGTGAAATAAATACATTTTATTTAAATTATTGATTAATGGTGTCTTAAAAGTTTGTTTTATCTTATGGTTATGGTGGAAATGACGAAGAGGATTATGATATGGAGACAGGTAACGTTATTTCCATTACATCTGATTCTCTTCTAGCGGAACGACAATACAATTCAGGGAAATGCCATTTTTGTGACGTTGCTTAGTGAGAGTATAAAGTCTGGCGAGAGCCTAGTGATGCGGAAATACGGTTGATGACAGCGATCGTCCTTCCGTCTGTACGTGGAGAAAGCAGTCTGATCGCTGGGAGGGTGAGCTTTTTGTTAACGTTTTCCTACCTAGAATATGCGATTTATTTTTCCTCAACTCGAACTATTCATGAATAAGCTTGTCAAGCTTCGGTTTTACAGACTTGAGTGACTGGATCGATGCGGTTTGAGTCACCGATGTTGTTCGCTGCCTTGGTTTCTCTGGTCCTTTGTGTCAATCAGTACTACGCTAGTTAGCTATCAGCTGCTAGCCAGAAATGTCTAACGTTCGCGAGAAGCCCTGCTTACTCATATCCAAACCATGACTGGTGATCTATTTTCCAATGTTGATGTTGGAAATGTAAAAGAAGAAAATGTAAAACAATCCAACCACTTAACGTTAGCTGGATAGCTAATTTAGCTAGCTAGATTGCGATATATCATTGTGTGACTTGCCTTCGATTTGACAGTCAAGCTAGCTAGCAAGTACAAATGTCAATTCAGTTTGCTTTATACGGTACTGTAGCTAGCTAACGTATTAGCTCTAGCTAAAACCTTGTTTCTTTCATGACACGTCCCGAATCAATCCAGATTTCAAGGGCTCTTAAATTAGACTTGACTAGCTAGTTACATAGAACGGTAAACAGTTGGATATGTGCAGATTAGTTCAAGCAGGTCCAAGACTAGACATCGGTGTTAACCTCAAGTCACCGTGCTGCTTACATCATATTGCTATGTGTTCTATGCAGGTCATTGGGAAACGTAGCTTTACTTTCAGTTTTGAATACAAGCCTCTTCTTGGTATTGCACAGAGGACGTCACCGCTTTGGGATTAGATTGAGGTTGTTTTCCAATAGACCATGTTGGGTGGGTTGTGGAAAGAAGCCTGCTGTATAATGTATTACCTTTTTAGGCATAACAAGAAATTGATAATGTTTCCTCGAGTCTAGCCCCTGTAGTGTGGGCTGTGAGAAATGAACTGCATGTGATAATGTATTGATAGTGTTTCCTGTATTTATCATGTTGTGCTGGCTGTGGAAAAAAACAGTGTAGCAGAGGCCCTTTCTGATATATAGGCTATAGATGATCCATTAACTGTATGTCTTCCTGTAGACCATGTCATGCGGGCTGTGGAAAGAAACCCTGGCTATAGCAGAGGACTACCTGTCTGTCTGCAGTATTATCCCTGCCAGTGGGTCCTGGAAAGCCCCGCCCGGTCCTCCTCCCAGCGACTCGGCTGCAGCCATGCGGCGCCAGGCCCGGGACATGGAGGCCAAGCACCGGGCCCGCTTCCACGCCCTGGCACACAGCTTTCTGTGCCAATGCGGGCCGGACCCCTGCGCCTGTCTGAGGAGGGTGATGGAGGAGCTGGTGGGAGACGGACAGATGAACTGGGGGAGGGTGGTCTCTCTGTTCACCTTCACTGGTGTGCTGGTCAGAGAACTACAGGGAGAGGACATGGACCAGGGGCTGGGTAATGGCATGGGCCTGGGGGGGAAGGAGAGCTGCAGGGCACTGGCGGAGACCATAGCAGACTACCTAGGAGAGGAGAAGAGTGACTGGATGCTGGAGAACAAAGGCTGGGTAGGTTTGAGCAGTAAGCATCACACATGTGCTTATGGACACGTGCACGCACACACAGGATAATTGACTAAACTGGTGGGAATTAGACATGGGAATCTGGGCTCATCTCAGCAGCACTAGTCCTCTGTCAAGCTAAGAGAAACAGTTGGACAATGACACCTTCTATTGTCATAATGTCTGTGATTCAGACACCTTGTGGCTTCTTGCTATGTGGCTGCTGCTTGCTGTGTTTGTCAGTTAGTGGCATGAGCCAAGAATGTCTGGAATGTGTGTGTGCTACCAACACAGTGTTCAGGTCTAACCCAGGAATGTGTGTGTGCTACCAACACAGTGTTCAGGTCTAACCCAGGAATGTGTGTGTGCTACCAACACAGTGTTCAGGTCTAACCCAGGAATGTGTGTGTGCTACCAACACAGTGTTCAGGTCTAACCCAGGAATGTGTGTGTGCTACCAACACAGTGTTCAGGTCTAACCCAGGAATGTGTGTGTGCTACCAACACAGTGTTCAGGTCTAACCCAGGAATGTGTGTGTGCTACCAACACAGTGTTCAGGTCTAACCCAGGAATGTGTGTGTGCTACCAACACAGTGTTCAGGTCTAACCCAGGAATGACTGCTTAACATGCAGGATTTTTATGCTACAAGAAATGTGACAATATTGGGGGACAGTTTCCGGACACCGATTAAGTCTAGGGGTGGAAGGTAGCCTAGTGGTTAAGAACGTTTTTGCCAGTAACGGGAAGGTCGCTGGTTTGAATCCCAGAGTCGACTAGGTTTAAAATCTGTCGACGTCCCCTTGAGCAAGGCACTTAGCCATACTGCTCCTGTAAATCGATCTGGATAAGAGCGTCTACTAAATGACTTAAATTACAGTAAAAGTTTCAATGTAGTTCTGGATTAAAGGGCAAGCTCAATGGAGAATTCCCATTTGAAAATGATTAATGTGTCTGGGAAACTGGCCCTAAATTAGCCTTTTTAGTGCTTATTAGAAATGGGTGTTTGACTTGTAATGTGTTACATGTCAGTAGGCTGTTATGTGTCACAGTAGATTTATAAATGTATAACTCTTCAGTCAATACAGTGAATTTACTGTGGTGTGGACTATAAACCCTGGTTGTCTGAGAGGTCAAAGATCTACCTGTCACTTTAAAGAGGGTTTGTACAAGGCAGACACATCCAGTATAGTCATATAAAGTGGATCAGGGGTAGTGGGGTTACTGGGGTACTCCAAAACAACATAGGACTGAAGAGCTGGGGTAGCAACAACACAGCTGCAGCTCAATTTGTTGACTGCTTTTGTGAATGACCCCCCCCCCCCCCCCCCCCCCCAGCCAGCTGGTCCCAACAGCCATATGTACTGTCTCTAACGTAACAGTCTAGTGACCTCCAAGCACACAACAATCGTTAATACTCAAATACTAGTCTGGATCAGAACAACAAATAGACTGATGAACACAACCACCTGGGGGTCTGGATCAGAACAACAAATAGACTGATGAACACAACCACCTGGGGGTCTGGATCAGAACAACAAATAGACTGATGAACATAACCACCTGGGGGTCTGGATCAGAACAACAAATAGACTGATGAACACAATCACATTTTGAAATGGGCCTTACTAATCACGACACAGGTCTGTTATAGCAGGGACTGTCCGCAGGCAGCTGTCTCTCGGTCTGAAAACACCAGAGGAAATGGGGCTTTTTGAGCAGTATTGAACTAAGTTTCTTGACTTCCTTATTTTGATCTCTAGCCTGGTCCTTTGCTACACCATTGTGACCTGAATAAGTGTTCAATAAAATATATGGATCTAATCCTAATCCTCTCTCTTCTAGGAGGGCTTCTGTAAGTTCTTCCACACAGCAAGAGAGGTGAACCAGGACTCGTCCATGAAGACTGCCCTGTTTGCTGCTGCTGGCGTGGGCATCGCAGGGTTAACCTTCCTCCTGGTCCGCTAACACACAGCACAAGCCCTGCTGCATCATCAGTCTCATTTCAAAGTGATGGCAGTGTGGTAGGTCTTTTTAATGCGTTAAATGGTGTCACAACAGGGGCAAAACACTCTTGAAAATGAGGGGTTGGGGGGAGAGACTAACTTAGGGCCAAAATATCTTTTTTGAATAGTGGATGGGACATGTCCCCCTTCACCCCCTGGTGAATTACGCCCATGTGTCACTGAAGCAGGATTCCATTACATGGTTTAGTTTCATTCATCAACTGAATGTTTCCACATCTTTCAGCCCGCAGTAATACCTTCAACTATTACCAGCTCTGTTATTCAGTCATACCTGGAGATGTACCACAAACTAAAGGCCTTCTGAAATATGTCAATATTATTAGTTTGCATATCTTTCCGCTGTTATTGTATTTTGTCAAAGCGAGCGTACAGTGTTGAACACAACTGGACTATGGTTGGTTGCAGTCTGTTTGACCGTGCAGCTACAAAGATGACCGTTTAGGTGTCTGGCTGCTTCTCAAATGGTGACTTCATCCCTATATCAGGGCTCTTCAATCCCAAGCCTGCCGTTCTGAAGAAGTCCCGCTTTCCTCTTCTACCTGATCATTAATTGCACCCAACTGGTGTCTCAGGTCTAAAGCCGTCCCTGGTAAGAGGGGAGGAATGAAAATCAACCGTGGAACTGGCTTGTAGGTCCAGATTTCAATATCCCTGACCTATATAGAAATGGGGTGGCATTTGGGACAAACCCCATCATTTTGTCCACTGCTTAGTGTCCTGACTTGTTTTTATTCATGTCCCTCTTGCCTTTCTACTTGTGTGTGGCAAGAATATTTTTTAGTGTAATAAACATACATTAATATATTATATGAAATAAAAATGTTAAGTCTTTGCATTGCCACTTGACAGATTTCATAGTTTATTTGTAGTTTTTACCTTTTTTTTTCTCTCTGTCTCGTCATGTTAGACATCCATTTCTGTTTTATAAAAACAGGGTTCTTCTACTCCAGGCCCGGAGGTCCACATTACTGCCTGATTCTTTTCTACCTGCTAATTGATTGATTGGCCATTGTACATGCGTTCCGTCTCTGAGAGAATGAAAACCAGAAGTGTTCAGGTCCTCCAGGCCTGCAGTTAAATATCCTTGGTCTGTGTAGGTTTCTATCTCTGTGTCTGAGATGGTATGTTTTTCAGGGCTTTACAGACAGTGGTGCTACAGTGAGATGATATGACACATGTCTGCCTTAGACCAATTGACTAGACATGGTCTGCATCCCAAATGCACCCTGTTCCCTATAGTGCATTACTTTATTTATTTGTCTTTTTCTAAATAAAAAGTTTCATTCATGGAGTTACAGTACTGTCTTTTGTTAAACATGAGTGTGAGACTGCAGGATGGTGAAGACACTGATAGTCCAGCAGTCCCTTTGGTTTCACTTTGACACACCACTATGGCTTCAGAACTCCTTTCTGAGTTCTTGTTACTGTCACTTAAGTGTTTAGTGTGTGTTAATCAGCCTCCACTCATCTCCCCCATCGTAGTCTTGCAGACCTCAGGCTCCACATCTTGTCTCCGATTAAAAGTGCTGACTTGTATCCTGTTACACAACTGCAGCTACTGCTATTTTAGACACAACTAAGGGCACTTTGGTCCCCGTCACATACAAAGCTGTGGCTACTGCTATTCTCTACACACAGCCACAGCAAGCCTTCTGAGAAGCTGCATCTTGTTACACAAGTCAGCACTTTTATTCTGATTCTGAGAAGTGTATCATGAGGCCTGCCCCATCAAGATGGGATCAGATAGTCAGACTCTGAAATGGCACAAACTACTAGCTATCAAGATGAGATCAGATAGTCAGACTGAAATGGCACAAACTACTAGCTATCAAGATGAGATCAGATAGTCAGACTGAAATGGCACAAACTACTAGCTATCAAGATGAGATCAGATAGTCAGACTGAAATGGCACAAACTACTAGCTATCAAGATGAGATCAGATTGAGACTGTTATTCAAGTCTGTCACTATCTGATCTCATCTTGATGGCTACTAGTTTGTTATGCCGGCTTAACGGTTTTGGCTTTCCATCTGATATACACACATCACGTTTCTTCTCACACACCCCTGAGCCATGGGAAGAGCAGTATTATCTGCTACTTCTTCTCCAATCAGCCCTGTCTGCTGACCCACACTGTACACACAAGCCTTACTAGCTGGCACTCACCCCAAGCAAACCTTACAAATGAGTTTGACCCCCTTTCCCTGTTTCCCATACAATGTCTCTCTGCCCCAGAGTAGATTTCTGGCTAACAGTGACTGTTTAATGTCACCAATAATCTCTGGGATGGAGGAGGGGATCCGGAGTGAGTGATGGAGGTAAGCGTGAGACCAGCCATTGTATATCTGAACCATCAAAGGGTCTGTATTGCCCTCGGCCTCTCAGACTTTCAGAACATGCAACACTGAGACTGAGCTGATTTCCTACCATAGAACACATACAACATACTCACACATGGCTGAGAGCTGAGCTGATTTCCTACCATAGAACACATATAACATACTCACACATGGCTGAGAGCTGACCTGATTTCCTACCACAGAACACATATAACATACTCACACATGGCTGAGAGCTGACCTGATTTCCTACCACAGAACACATAAAACATACTCACACATGGCTGAGAGCTGAGCTGATTTCCTACCATAGAACACATATAACATACTCACACATGGCTGAGAGCTGACCTGATTTCCTACCACAGAACACACTCACACATGGCTGAGAGCTGACCTGATTTCCTACCACAGAACACATAACATACTCACACATGGCTGAGAGCTGAGCTGATTTCCTACCATAGAACACATATAACATACTCACACATGGCTGAGAGCTGAGCTGATTTCCTACCATAGAACACATAACATGCTGAGAGCTGAGCTGATGTTGTCAATGTGTGACTGTTATATCCTGTTGACATGTTTTCTCCCAGTAGACTAACAGCAGCCCGTCACTGCTGTGGTTCATCATGGGGAACTGGCTGACATATTAATGCCCAGTTATTATCACTAGTCCTATTGACACTGTCTGTTTAGATGATGGATTATAGAGATTACTGATGAAGGGGGACATCCTTACTGGCTTCCAGATGGGACTCTCTGGACTGGGTCTCAAAAACAAGCAAAGGTAGAGACAGAAGGGGGGAGGGGGAATTGGTGAGAGACCAGGATTGAGAGGCAGGGAGTCAGACAGAAGTCTGGGGGTCTGAGAAACATGTTAAACTCTGACCTCAATGACCTTAGACACCCAGTAGAATGATCACTGACCTTAGACACCCAGCAGAATGATCACTGACCTTAGACACCCAGTAGCAGCAGAATGATCACTGACCTTAGACACCCAGTAGCAGTAGAATGATCACTGACCTTAGACACCCAGTAGCAGTAGAATGATCACTGACCTTAGACACCCAGTAGCAGTAGAATGATCACTGACCTTAGACACCCAGTAGCAGCAGAATGATCACTGACCTTAGACACCCAGTAGCAGCAGAATGATCACTGACCTTAGACACCCAGTAGCAGTAGAATGATCACTGACCTTAGACACCCAGTAGCAGTAGAATGATCACTGACCTTAGACACCCAGTAGCAGTAGAATGATCACTGACCTTAGACACCCAGTAGCAGTAGAATGATCACTGACCTTAAACACCCAGTAGAATGATCACTGACCTTAAACACCCAGTAGAATGATCACTGACCTTAAACACCCAGTAGAATGATCACTGACCTTAGACAACCAGTAGCAGTAGAATGATCACTGACCTTAGACACCCAGTAGAATGATCACTGACCTTAGACAACCAGTAGCAGTAGAATTATCACTGACCTTAGACACCCAGTAGAATGATCACTGACCTTAGACACCCAGTAGAATGATCACTGACCTTAGACACCCAGTAGCAGCAGAATGATCACTGACCGGCTGAAGTCTGGGCTGGGGACTGATGCTAGTCATGTTGTGTTGGTGTCTCTAAACTGGACAGGGGGCAGTGAATGATATCTATAGACTGGACAGGGGACAGTGAATGATATATATAGACTGGACAGGGGACAGTGAATGATGTTAGCTCTAGACTGGACAGGGGACAGTGAATGATGTCAGACTGGACAGGGGACAGTGAATGATGTTTATAGACTGGACAGGGGACAGTGAATGATATATATAGACTGGACAGGGGACAGTGAATGATGTTTATAGACTGGACAGGGGACAGTGAATGATGTTTATAGACTGGACAGGGGACAGTGAATGATATATATAGACTGGACAGGGGACAGTGAATGATGTTAGCTCTAGACTGGACAGGGGACAATGAATGATGTCTATAGACTGGACAGGGGACAGTGAATGATGTCTATAGACTGGACAGGGGACAGTGAATGATGTCTATAGACTGGACAGGGGACAGTGAATGATGTCTATAGACTGGACAGGGGACAGTGAATGATGTTAGCTCTAGACTGGACAGGGGACAGTGAATGATGTTAGCTCTAGACTGGACAGGGGACAGTGAATGATGTTAGCTCTAGACTGGACAGGGGACAGTGAATGATGTTTATAGACTGGACAGGGGACAGTGAATGATGTCTATAGACTGGACAGGGGACAGTGAATGATGTTTATAGACTGGACAGGGGACAGTGAATGATGTTTATAGACTGGACAGGGGACAGTGAATTATGTTTATAGACTGGACAGGGGACAGTGAATGATGTTAGCTCTAGACTGGACAGGGGACAGTGAATGATGTCTATAGACTGGACAGGGGACAGTGAATGATGTTAGCTCTAGACTGGACAGGGGACAGTGAATGATGTATATAGACTGGACAGGGGACAGTGAATGATGTCTATAGACTGGACAGGGGACAGTGAATGATGTTAGCTCTAGACTGGACAGGGGACAGTGAATGATGTTAGCTCTAGACTGGACAGGGGACAGTGAATGATGTTAGCTCTAGACTGGACAGGGGACAGTGAATGATGTTAGGTCGAGACTGGACAGGGGACAGTGAATGATGTTTATAGACTGGACAGGGGACAGTGAATGATGTTAGCTCTAGACTGGACAGGGGACAGTGAATGATGTTAGCTCTAGACTGGACAGGGGACAGTGAATGATGTTATCTATAGACTGGACAGTGAATGTCACTAGGCATGTCATGTAATGTCACTAGCCACTAGACTGTGGACAGGGGACAGTGAATGTCACTAGGCATGTCATGTAATGTCACTAGCCACTAGACTGTGGACAGGGGACAGTGAATGTCACTAGGCATGTCATGTAATGTCACTAGACTGTGGACAGGGGACAGTGAATGTCACTAGGCATGTCATGTAATGTCACTAGACTGTGGACAGGGGACAGTGAATGTCACTAGGCATGTCATGTAATGTCACTAGACTGTGGACAGGGGACAGTGAATGTCACTAGGCATGTCATGTAATGTCACTAGACTGTGGACAGGGGACAGTGAATGTCACTAGGCATGTCATGTAATGTCACTAGACTGTGGACAGGGGACAGTGAATGTCACTAGGCATGTCATGTAATGTCACTAGACTGTGGACAGGGGACAGTGAATGTCACTAGGCATGTCATGTAATGTCACTAGACTGTGGACAGGGGACAGTGAATGTCACTAGGCATGTCATGTAATGTCACTAGACTGTGGACAGGGGACAGTGAATGTCACTAGGCATGTCATGTAATGTCACTAGACTGTGGACAGGGGACAGTGAATGTCACTAGGCATGTCATGTAATGTCACTAGACTGTGGACAGGGGACAGTGAATGTCACTAGGCATGTCATGTAATGTCACTAGACTGTGGACAGGGGACAGTGAATGTCACTAGGCATGTCATGTAATGTCACTAGACTGTGGACAGGGGACAGTGAATGTCACTAGGCATGTCATGTAATGTCACTAGACTGTGGACAGGGGACAGTGAATGTCACTAGGCATGTCATGTAATGTCACTAGGCATGTCATGTAATGTCACAAGTACAGATACCCCAAATAAACAATTGAAGTAAAAATAATTTAAAGTACTACTTAAGTACTTTACACCACTGCTGGCACTGCCAGTGTGTCACTGTGTAATAGCAGTAGGATGTTTATTTGTGTATAGAGCAGATATTTCCTTCTCTGATAATTCAGAACCTGGTGGGATAGAGAGATAAAGGAGAAAAAGAGCAAAAGATTGAGAGAGATTGGTAGATGAGGATCTGGACAGGAAGCCTGCGGTAGATTGGTGCTCTGATCTCAGGCGCTGTAAGATTTTATCTGTCCATGGTGCAGGCACTACTGTCACCTGGTAGGCCAGTCTGTGATGCTGCTGGAGTGTGTGGATGTTACCTGGTAAAGTGCAGTGTGTGTGTGTGCCCTGCTCCCCTAACGTTCCCAACACACACTCTATACCAACTGATTGATTTCATTTATATGATCATTTAAAAATACATGTACAACTGCAGAGATCTGTATTGAGTAGAATATAACTTATAGAATATAAATCTAAATGCTAATATAATATCCCTGTCTGTATCATGAAAGAAAAACATAGGAATAACAACATAACATAACAGGATGAGAGTATTTTCCTTAAATCCCAGACCGTTGAAATGACTCTGGGGACTCCCGGGTGGTGCAGCGGTCTAAGGCACTGCATCTCAGTGCTAGAGGCGTCACTACAGACCCTGGTTAGATTCCAGGCTGTATCACAACCGGCCGTGAATGGGAGTCCCATAGGGCGGCGCACAATTAGTCCAGCATCGTCCAGGTTTGGCTGGGGTAGGCCGTCATTGTCAATAAGAATTGGTTCTTAACTGACGTGCCTAGTTAAATAAAACAAACTCTAGTCTCCATGTTCACATCCCTAGTTTCAATGTGAACAATCATAATAGAATCAGGTCAGGACCCAGGATCTTATAAAACACTGTCCTCCTCCTCTCCCCCTCTCTCCTTTTATCCTCCTTTCTACCTCTTGCTCTCCACTCATCTACTGGAGCAGGGTTTCCCAAACCCGGTCCTGGGGCCCCCCCTGGGTGCACGTTTTGATGTTTGCATTAGCACTACACAGCTGATTCATATAACCAACTCATCAACAAGCATTGGTTATTTGAATCAGCTGTGTAGTGCTGGGGCAACAAAAAAAGTTAACTCAGGGGGTCCCCAGAATATAGAACATAATAATCTACTGAGGTATTGATCAAATCTAATGGATGGACCATCAGAGTGTAGTCAGTTGAAGTCCGATGGGATCTGTAGCGTCGTTCTGTGTGTAAAGCACAGCTGTGACGTCACTATCTGAGAGGGTAACTTTAAGCTGTGTGTGTAACTTACAGCGCCGCCCCGTGGTTCCCGTCACCGTCGCATCAGGAACGTTCCGCTTGATGGAAGATGCTAGGTCCTGATAGCGAGACTCGTACCCTCATCCACTACTGCAGACCACAACACAAACACATCGTCACACACACATCATCACACACACACACACACACACATCGTCACACACACAGACTGCACATGGCATGTCATATCTATAACTTTACACTGGACAATAGAAATGGAGAGGGTAGTTAAAACGTTGGTAAAAGTTAGACTGATGATGTAAATAATGAGTTTCTCTAATTGGAAAATCATGTAAACTTTTGTTTTTGTCTGCAAACTCTCTCTTTAAATCAATAACCTGAGGCAATAGGAAGTCTACTGGTTCCACAGCAACACATTCAGACAGTTTGTACACTGTCTCACTGTTGTTTTCTTTGGTATAACAACAGATCTCCTAATAACATTTTAGAGTAGACATTAACAGATGTAGTAAAACAACTTACCAATATTCTGTGTGGACTTCCACAGACATGATTCTTCTCTCTAGAGTGTCATGACGTTGCCCTCTTTGGACACTGCGAGCACCATCCCTCGACCTCTATAGTTCTGACACCAGGCTCTGTAAGAGCGGTCGTAAATTCCTACAAGGAGACCCTCTCCTCATGGCCCCAGTATAGAGAGAACAAAGGAGTTCTTCCACCTCACAGAACTGGAGAAGCGAATGACATTTATGTTCTGGAGAAGGTATAAAAGATTGGTGAAGAATCCAGCAACGAACTGGTCCGTTCGGTCCAATTTTGTGAAACTCATGAGAGACAATACGGCCACATTACCATAATCATGTTTATAGAAGAGTCTCAGGTATGAGACTAAATGGTTGTATAAAATGAATGAATAAGGATGGAACTGTTTGTGAAATCGTGTAATGTGATTTTGGACTGTTTAATGAAGGAAACTCCAATTCCCTTTGGAGTCTTAACTAAATCAGAGGACCGCCCATGAGCACAGTTATGGTCTGGCGTCATGGGACAGGCCCTTTTCTGCTCTTCCGAATAAAACCCCCACCGAGGTTTTCTATCACCAAACCGAGCTTACCTCAATTACGAGATGGCTAAAGGTTGGAGACCATGCATTTCTCTTGATGAACTTTTAACCATACCACGTGGTTAAACTCTTAGACTATCGATACCGACAGAATAAGAACAAGTCTTTGATATTAATTACTAGTCTGCAGCTAGGAATTCGGTATCATTGAACATGAAGACCGACAACCGCCGAAACATCTCTCCTATAACGACATTAATGAATGTCACTCTGAACTACCCATTCTAACCACGACAGAGCGCGAGAGAGGGCGGACTTTTCAACAGAGATCCCGACGACACACTGAGCGTAAATATATATATTGATTGCAAATTGTTCCCGAATGAGTGAGCGTTCATGTGCAAAGGATTAGCATTTCAATTAATATAATTATCAACTCTGTAGTGCCTTCTCAGCTGACCCCACCCCCCTTTTGTCTAACAAGCTGCCATGCCGGTTTAGCCCACTAGGGCACATTCTCCTATAATTTCCTTGTAAACATATATACTGTTTGTCATGCATTTCTGTGAATTACTTAGTAAATAAATGATTTTAAGACAATTGATGCATGGATGACTCATAGTGGGTTCGTGCAGATAACCAACAATTTACGACGTTTGGAATGAGACTAGCGTGAGGTAAATAATAATTCATTAATTCGAAGACTAATTGATCAGGTATTAAAATATCTGAAAATTATAACTTTGTAATCTGAATATTTTCCTTGGTGCCCCGACTTCCTAGTTAATTACAGTTACATGATTAATCAGGTTAATCGCGTAATAATAATTACAGAGTTATTTGATAAATATGTCTTCAGTTTTAATGATGCCAACGACACGACAAGAGTGAGTGTGTGTGTGTGTATGTGTGTGTGTGTGTGTGTGAGCAATGCGAAAGAGACGTGAGAGCAGATGGGCACTGTTACAGATAAGCTGAATGACTGTCCCTCTATCCATCTGTTCACCTGTTATCTGAAAGGGCATGGTTAGATGGGGGCCAGAGAGATAGAGGGGTAGAAAGGGTCAGATTCTAGAATATTCTCCAATATGCTGGAGGATATCACAGAACAGATGTATTACAGTTTAAAGTGCATTTGACAGAGGCTAATAGAGTGGATAGAATGAATAATAAATCAGCTCTAAGTTCCATGGAATACAGTGGTGGTAAAATGTAGTAAAACTCCAGATGGCAGAGTGGTAATTCCCTCTCCCACATCACAGATTAAATCCCCCTCTTGGCTGAAGTGTGACCTCTATCACAAGTTTGATAATAAACTGTCATCTTTATACAGCCATATAAAAACTAAAATGAAAGACTTTGTACCTCTACAAATAATATAACACACAGAGGAATAACATTTTGGGGGATAGAATCCAGTCTCGGCCTACACACAAAATCAGATAAGATCAAATAAAATCCCTTGACCGCTATAAAGGCCAAGGCAGTGCATCTATTGCATCATCACACCCGGTAAGAAAGAAAGTGAAAGAGGCAAAGTGAAGATGGGAAAGATTGCCTGGCACAACATCCAATAATAACACAACACCAGTAAATGTCCAACAGCACCCTCCCAACACACAAACTCAATACTAATTGTTTCATTGAATTTATTTGATCATTTAAAAATACACATACAGCCTATACAACTGCAGAGGTCAACATTGAGTACAATACTTAATTTATAGAATGTAAAACTAAATGCTAGTCAGTCTATAATATCTGTGTCTGTATAACAAAAGAAAAACAGACAAGGAAAACATAAGACATGACAGTATAAATCAGAGACACAGGATGAGAGTATTTCCCTCAGATCACAGAGTTGAAATGACTGTAAACTTCATCATGTTCACATCCCTAGTTTCATTGTAAACAATCATTAATAGAATCAGATCAGGACCCAGGATCTTAAACACTCTCCCTCTCTCTCAATATCCACTCATCTATTGGAGAACACACTTATTATCCTTCTTCACTTTCTCGACCTTTCCTCCGCGGCTCACCTCCTTCACCATCGCCACCATCTGGTCAGACAGTAGAGCACATGTTACAGAGAGAGCATGTAGGAGATAAATGAAATAAATGTATATTTGTCATATCATATGCACAGGATACACGGGGTGTATACTATACAGTACAATGAAATGATTAAGGAAATAGTATGACTTGGCTGGGATTGGATCCCATGCCTTATCCATGCTCCCTGATTTAAACACTTCTGAACTACTGTTCAGGTTCAGATACTGTGGCTTTACCTCAGACAATACATGAAGATACATTATGAGTATGGTGCCACCTGGTGGTTAGAACAGGAATAACACACACCTCCTTGGTGTCTGGGAATCCTCCTGCCTCCAGTTTAGAGTAGGCCAGTTTACCATTCACTGTTACCTCGAAACTGATAGGTCCTGATAGACTCGTACCCTCATCCACTACTGCAGACCACAACACAAACACACTGTTACACACACCGTCACACACACACCGTCGCATCAGGAACGTTCCGCTTGATGGCAGATGCTAGGTCCTGATAGCGAGACTCGTACCCTCATCCACTACTGCAGACCACAACACAAACACACTGTTACACACACCGTCACACACACACCGTCGCATCAGGAACGTTCCGCTTGATGGCAGATGCTAGGTCCTGATAGCGAGACTCGTACCCTCATCCACTACTGCAGACCACAACACAAACACACCGTTACACACACACACACACACCGTCGCATCAGGAACGTTCCGCTTGATGGCAGATGCTAGGTCCTGATAGCGAGACTCGTACCCTCATCCACTACTGCAGACCACAACACAAACACACCATTACACACACACACACCGTCACACACACACACACACCGTCGCATCAGGAACGTTCCGCTTGATGGCAGATGCTAGGTCCCGATAGCGAGACTCGTACCCTCATCCACTACTGCAGACCACAACACAAACACACACACCGTCACACACACAGACTGCACATGGCATGTCATATCTATAACTTTACACTGGACAATAGAAATGGAGAAGGTAGTTAAAACGTTGGTAAAAGTTAGACTGATGATGTAAATAATGAGTTTCTCTAATTGGAAAATCATGTCAAGTTTTGTTTTTGTCTGCAAACTCTCTCTTTAAATCAATAACCTGAGGCATTAGGAAGTCTACTGGTTCCACAGCAACACATTCAGACAGTTTGTACACTGTCTCACTGTTGTTTTCTTTGGTATAACAACAGATCTCCTAATAACATTTTAGAGTAGACATTAACAGATGTAGTAAAACAACTTACCAATATTCTGTGTGGACTTCCACAGACATGATTCTTCTCTCTTGGTAGTTTCTCCTCTCTGGGACGTGTTTGTGTGAGAGCAATGGGAAAGAGACAAAAGTGAGAGCAGGTGAGCACTGTTAGGAACAAGGTGAGTAAACTGCAGACTACTCAAGGTGAGTAAACTACAGATTCACCATATAACCACGCCCTTCCAGGTAACAAGTAGACTGGTTTATCAAGCCTAGACAGGAAGTGGTTAAAAAAATATTCTGCTATTCGACCAACAGACATTCAATATACTGTACTCAGCTCTTTCTATTGGCCGAAGATCAAAAAGCATTTTGTCTATTTTCACAGAAATTTGCAAACTACAAATTCATAAGCCATAAAAACAACAAACATATGGAAGCCTACTATCACTAATAACTACTACTGCTAACTTATTACTACTACTAAGGCCTAGATTAAATCAGAGCTTTAACCAGCGATAGTAGACACCTACATAGTGGATGACTTGGTGGTGGAACTGTGTTGGAGCTGTCAAATCGGTGAGCAGCTGCTCTGGCATCTTCATGAAGCCACTCCTGCCCCCATTCGCTTTAGAAGTTCAGAATGAGAAAGTGTAGGCTATATAGAAATAACTACGTTCAAATGTAAAAATCATTCAACAAAATAAGTATTTTATCATCCTAATCGAGATGTAGATTACATCTCACATTCCAGTGTTGGAACTTAACTTAACAGGTATAATGCCAGGAGCCACTGGTGGATTTGACAGCTCTGACGCAGCTCCACCTTCAACACCACCAAAACATCAATGTGGATGTAAAATGGACATAGTATGTACAGTAATATTATTTTACACAATGTTGCTTTCCACTGGACTTTGTATGTGACAACACCAAGAAGGATTTCATCACTGTTGATCCATGTTCCTAAACTGCTAAAGATGTAGGTGGAGATGAGGTTTGTGAAAAGGATGAAATATGCAGAGTTCCCATCCAGACCCTCTAACTGTAGGGTAAAGGTGTCGGGTTACAGACGACTAACTGGTTAATAACTGTTGGCTACTGGGTTCTTTATCAGCTGGCTGATCAACAGGTGTGTGTGAGACAGAGAGAGAGAGTTTCTCTCTGTGGGTGTGTCTGCCAGCAGCTGCAGTCTTACTGAAGAATGTGGGGGCCTCATCCCCACCAGACAGTATCAGCATAATACTGTACAAGGAATGGGACATAACTGTCATTTTATTAGTTTAAAATGTTATACAGTAGAACATGTAGAGTAATAGACCCTTACACTCCCCTGAATAAAACAGCATCTGCTTCTGCTCAGTACCAGATATAAGTATCTATAAGATACACTAGATTGGTATTTGCTCATACAATACGTGATGACAAAGGAAAAACAATAATAGTACCAGCATTGTAACATTTAAAAACTATTAGCAATATTCAGTGGACACATTTCAGAAGAGTTCAACACAATACAATTATTACATATGTACTGTAAAAGTTGCATTGCAATCTGCCCATATTTTACAAGATTTTCAAATTCATGTGTCTTCTCATTAAATATGAACCACTAATGCCATAATAATACATGTATTTTACATTTATAAAAAAAGTATCTGGTGACATTCTGTATAAAGTGTTGCAAATTGTATCTCAGCAGGTTGACCCTTACAGTCCTGCAGTACAGACAGACAATGCACTTTAGTTTATACAAGGCAACTTTTCATAGTTCAGAATAAGTACTGTCTCTTTATGCAGTGATATTGTATCTGTTGATATATATACACACACACATACACACACTCATAACATATAAACTTGTAGTAAAAAAAACGTCTTTAAAAAGTTTTGTTCCCCATTTACACATTTTTTTAAAAATCATCTTGGTTGCTGATTGGCATTGGTTGGACAGATACAAAAGTAACACAGTTCTGCATGCATGCATTGTTCTCCATGGAAACACAGGCGTGGCTCTTCCAGTTGATTGGATGAGGTGGGTCATGGCTAGACCCACCTTATCCAGCTTTTGTCAAATAAATGTAAAAAGTAGATATTTTTTTTGCTAACCCTAAATCTTTTCCTAACATTAACATAATTCTCCTAACCTGCTGCGTTAAATCCTTCCAACCTGCTACGAAAAGTCAAATCTGACGCTAATTTGACAAAATCTGGATCCCTTCTGGCCATGAGGTGTGCGCACTAGTTCTTCCTTCCTCCTCTCTGGCATTGGCCAATAGAATAACAGCACCGGCCTCTTCTCTCTGGCTGTGTCCTATAGGATCAGAGCATGAGCCTCATTGAGTGGCGTGTCCCGCTTCCAGGGTCGTGTGATTCGTCCTGAGGCAGCATCAGTTTGTCCGGCGTGTACTCGTTCCGCTTCAGATCTGAACACACACAGGAAGAGGAGATAGATGAGGCAGACCACCAGGCATCCATCTACTACATCAAGCTGAAATAACAATGTCACTACTCCATTGTCCTAGAGCCTTATATTTGAATATTCATTGTCCCCTCTCGCCCACAGTCCTCTGTCCCTATAGCAAAAGATAAGCTCACCTCGTCTCCATAGTAATGGACACACTCGGATGCAAACGGTAAACAAACAGAGAGAATTCCCTACCGGGAAGTTTGAGTTTCCTGCAGCAAGAGTTGCAGTGGTGTTTGGCCCGGAAGTTTCTGATGGCGTCGTCTCCCAGGTTGGCAGGACCAAATATCATGTCATATGATCTACAGATTAGTCAAGAGAACATTATTAATTAAGTGAGCATTCTAAAATGTCCAAATATTGTGTTGTATGATCTACGGATTAAAACGGGAGTGTTATAAAATATTTTTACAACAAAGCAAAACATGATTTTTTGAATGTGAGAACAGAAAACAGGTTTACACACCCCTTCTCTCCACTCTTTATGACAGACGGATCAGTCAGAATCTCCCCCACTCCTAAAAACACAAAGATAGCAGTTACTAATGGGAGGGACTTGTATTTACAGGATTTTGACCAGCCCAGCACAACTCTCCCTGGGTGTACTCATATGTCCAGTCACTGAAGGGTCAGGGGTTACAAGTTAGGGGTTGGAGGTCAGTATTACCTTGTAAGTCCAGCACCAACAGCTCTCCCTGGGTGTACTCATATGTCCAACATTTTGAGGAATATTCAGAGGTGGAAACTTTCCGTGGGAATTAATGTGAATATGTGCAAATTAATATTAATACCATTTAAATGTAGATGTTTTTGCATTGGATACATTTACCATATCATATGGAGACATAATGTAAAATGTTTCTAAGTACAGTTGTGGCCAAATGTGTTGAGAATGACAGAAATATACATTTTCAAAGTTTGCTGCTTCAGTGTCTTAAGATATTTTTGTCAGATGTTACTATGGAATACTGAAGTATAATTATAAGCATTTCATAAGTGTCAAAGGCTTTTATTGACAATTACATGAAGTTGATGCAAAGAGTCAATATTTGCAGTGTTGACCCTTCTTTTTCATGACCTCTGCAATCTGCCCTGGCATGCTGTTAATTAACTTCTGGGCCACATCCTGACTGATGGCAGCCCATTCTTGCATAATCAATGCTTGGAGTTTGTCAGAATTTGTGGGGTTTTATTTGTCCACCCGCCTCTTGAGGATTGACCACAAGTTCTCAATGGGATTAAGGTCTGGGGAGTGTCCTGGCCATGGACCCAAAATATCGATGTTTTGTTCCCCGAGCCACTTAGTTATCACTTTTGCCTTATGGCAAGGTGCTCCATCATGCTGGAAAAGGCATTGTTCGTCACCAAACTGTTCCTGGATGGTTGGGAGAAGTTGCTCTCGGAGGATGTGTTGGTACCATTCTTTATTCATGGCTGTGTTCTTAGGCAAAATTGTGAGTGAGCCCACTCCCTTGGCTGAGAAGCAACCCCACATGAATGGTCTCAGGATGCTTTACTGTTGGCATGACACAGGACTGATGGTAGCGCTCACCTTGTCTCCTCCGGGTGCCCCAAACAATCTGAAAGGGGATTCATCAGAGAAAATGACTTTTCCCCAGTCCTCAGCAGTCCAATCCCTGTACCTTTTGCAGAATATCAGTCTGTCCCTGATGTTTTTCCTGGAGAGAAGTGGCTTCTTTGCTGTCCTTCTTGACACCAGGCCATCCTCCAAAAGTCTTCGTCTCACTGTGTGTGCAGATGCACTCACACCTGCCTGCTGCCATTCCTGAGCAAGCTCTGTACTGGTGGTTCCCAGATCACGCAGCTGAATCAACTTTAGGAGACGGTCCTGGCACTTGCCGGACTTTCTTGGGCGCCCTGAAGCCTTCTTCACAACAATTGAACCACTCTCCTTGAAGTTCTTGATGATCCGATAAATGGTTGATTTAGGTGCAATCTTACTGGCAGCAATATCCTTGCCTGTGAAGCCCTTTTTGTGCAAAGCAATGATGACGGCAC
Source organism: Salmo salar (assembly GCF_965601325.2). Classification (NCBI taxonomy): domain Eukaryota; kingdom Metazoa; phylum Chordata; class Actinopteri; order Salmoniformes; family Salmonidae; genus Salmo; species Salmo salar. The sequence goes on from NC_138301.1 coordinate 32,896,435, forward strand.
GTGTTTCCTTGCAGGTAACCATGATTGACAGAGGAAGAACAATGATTCCAAGCACCACCCTCCTTTTGAAGCTTCCAGTCTGTTATTCGAACTCAATCAGCATGACAGAGTGATCTCCAGCCTTGTCAACACTCACACCTGTGTTAACGAGAGAATCACTGATATGTCAGCTGGTCCTTTTGTGGCAGGGCTGAAATGCAGTGGAAATGTTTTTTGGGGGGATTCAGTTCATTTGCATGGCAAAGAGGGACTTTGCAATTAATTGCAATTCATCTGATCACTCTTCATAACATTCTGGAGTATATGCAAATTGCCATCATACAAACTGAGGCAGCAGACTTTGAAAATTAATATTTGTCATTCTCAAAACTTTTGGCCACAACTGTAGACATAATTGCAAATGATTAAATCCTTCCAATAGAAATAAAAAAAACAATTTAGTTACGAATTGAACTTTAATTAAATGAGCTGACTCTTCACATGGGATGATTTCATTGAACAACAAAAGAAAGGAATATTGAATGATCCCCAATGATCTATCGCATCTCCCAAAAACATTTTCAACATACATCTGTAAAATGATAACCAAAGCTTTAGTTTCTAGACTGTCTTCCTCTCAGGCTTCCATGTCTTCAACCTGGACCTCCTCAATGTCCACCTCTTGAACATCAGACTGAGGCCTCATCTTCACTGTCACTTTCCAACCTTGTTGAGGATGGCTCTTTGTCAGGCTCAAAAAGCCAAAAATTTGCCCGGACGACCACTAATTTTTCAACCCTTGCAGTGGCCTGTTGCGTGCTTTGGTGTGTGTTCCCAAACAAGGACCAGTTGCGCTCTGAGGCGGCTGATGTTGGTGAGATTTGGAGGATGATGGAGGCAACAGGGGAAAGAGCCTCAGCTCCACAAAGTCCCTTCCACCAGGTGGCTGATGAGATATTTTGGCACGACTGCCATATTGCATCTCCATCCCAAAGCCCTTGCTTGGAAGTGTACTTCACCAGACTGCCAAGAACCTTGCCCTCATCCAGGCCACGGTGGCGAGACACGGTAGTAATGACACCATAGGCCTTGTTGATCTCTGCACCAGACAGGATGCTCTTGCCAGCATACTTGGGGTCCAACATGTACGCTGCGGCGTGGATGGGCTTCAGGCAGAAGTCTTCACACTTTTGATGTATTTCAGAACTGCAGTTTCCTCTGCTTGGAGCAACAGTGTAGTGGGCAAGGCAGTATGGATTTCTTCTCTTACATCTGCAAGCAGAGTCTGAACATCAGACAGGATGGCATTGTCTCCCTCAATCCGTGCAATGGCTACTGCTATAGGTTTCAGGAGTTTCAGGCTGCTTACCATTTACCATCCAAAATACATCATCCAGGAGGATTCTCTTGATGGGGCTGTCCATATCGGTAGACTGTGATATGGCCATTTCTTGGAGAGACTCCTTCCCCTCCAGGAGACTGTCAAACATGATGACAACACCACCCCAATGGGTGTTGCTGGGCAGCTTCAATGTGGTGCTCTTATTCTTCGCACTTTGCTTGGTGTGGTAGATTGCTGCTATAACTTGATGAGCCTTCACATACCTAACCATTTCCTTGGCTTTCTTGCTGAGTGTATCCATTGTTTTCAGTGCCATGATGTCCTTGAGGAGCAGATTCAATGCATGAGCAGCACAGCCAATGGGTGTGATGTGAGGGCAGGACTCCTCCACTTTAGACCAAGCAGCCTTCATGTTCGCAGCATTGTCTGTCACCAGTGCAAATACCTTCTGTGGTCCAAGGTCATTGATGACTGCCTTCAGCTCATCTGCAATGTAAAGACCAGTGTGTCTGTTGTCCCTTGTGTCTGTGTTCTTGTAGAATACTGGTTGAGGGGTGGAGAGGATGTAGTTAATTATTCCTTGCCCACGAACATTCAACCACCCATCAGAGATGATTGCAATACAGTCTGCTTTCTCTATGATTTGCTTGACCTTCACTTGAACTCTGTTGGACTCTGCATCCAGCAAATTAGTAGATAAAGCATGTCTGGTTGGAGGGGTGTATGCTGGGCCAAGAACATTCAGAAATATCTTCCAATACACATTGCCTGTGAGCATCAGAGGTGAACCAGTTGCATACACAGCTCGAGCAAGACATTCATCAGCATTTCTCTGACTACGTTCCTCCATTGAGTCAAAAAACTTCTGATTCCAGGAGGACCATGAGCTGTTGCTATCGATAAGGTGTCTGATTCATCGTTTCCACCTCTAATAGAAGTAGAGGGACTTTTGTCAGAGGTTGCTTGTTGTGAGCGCTGAGGGAACTTTATGCACTTGGCCGGATGATTCTGTGGCTTTGTTGCATTCTTCACATACGATTTGGCACAGTATTTGCAAATGTACACAGCTTTTCCTTCTACATTAGCTGCAGTGTAATGTCTCCACACATCAGATAGTGCCTGTGGCATTTTCCTGTAAAGATTAGGGGGGAAAAAAATCAAAAAAATACAATTCCATGTACAGATAAATAGTTAAGCAGTTAGATTAAACAACTCCTTTGTAAGATAAATGTTTTAAAATGAAACATGTATGGAAACGGGTGAATTAACACTCCTCAGTTAGCAGGCGCAAGCAAGCTAAAACCCACATGGTAGCAAAACTAACTAGCAGAAATGGTTAACAAGTTAGAAATTATTTAAACACTTTGCTGTAGACTACTATTTACTAGTTAACAAAAAAATAAATTATGTCATAAAATATATTCACCCCACCCAGTATTGTAATCAAAACTTACCAGTAAGCATGTAGTCCTTGGCTCAGACAGTGTAATGGTGTGGCCTCAACAGCATCTCATTAGTGTGTAAGATCTTGAGAATCAGTTGTACATGTGATGGAAGAATGTACTGTGCATGCAGAGGGTTGCAGTTCCATTGAATTGGGGATAGTTTAACCAAAATATGCATAAGACCTAGAATTGCCTTATGTGTATCCCACAAAAAAGGTTCATTGTTATAAGCTAACTTTTTGTTGATGAATTTAAGCAAAATTCCCAGACTTAACTTCACATGGAAAATTTCCCAAAGAATTCTGGACATTTACTGTAAATTTCCAGACCCTTTGCAACCCTACTGAAGGGTCAGGGGTTAAAGGTTAGGGGTTGAAGGTCAGTATTACCTTGTAGGTCCAGCACTAACAGCTCTCCCCGGGTGTACTCGTATGTCCAGTGGCTGAAAGCCAGCATGGTCTCCTCCAGAAGGTTGGTTGGGACAATCTCGTCCCCGTTGTTATTGTTAAACTTCCTGAACTCTCCAGTAATACACTCCTCTATAGCAAACCACTGGCCTGCTGAGTGACAGTACAACAGAAACACCTCCAGAAACCTACACACACACAGAGACAGAGAGAGAGACAGAGAGAAAGAGGTGGGCACTGTGTCTTCTGAAATTCATGTTTAAAATGTCAAAAGACATACATTTTTAATGGTTAGCAGCTGAAAACACCTGAAAACAAGCAGCTAAATGAGAAGTGCGCCATATAGCTCTGGTGTGTTAGTTTACCTGGGAGAGTAAGGGATTGTCTTGGGCCTCATTTGGTTGAAGGCAAATGTCAATTTCTGAGCAGCTCTCTGCTGTTGAATTTCCTGTCAAGAGAGAACAAATGTGAGAGAGATGATACCCGTGTATGAGGTATTTCCATATTTCCACATTGAATAGACCAGAGGAAGGAAGGATAGAGAAGGAAGGAAGGATGAATAGAATGGAGGAAGAGGGTGGTGGAAATGATCATATATTAAAAAGGAAAACTAACCATAGTTATCCTGCTATGGTGTGTCATTATGAAGAGTGTGTGTGTGTACACTGAGGTGAAGCCAATGACATACAGTATATACAGTGCATTCGGAAATTATTCAGACCCCTTGACTTTTTCCACTTTGTTACGTTACAGCCTTATTCTAAAATGGATTTAATTGTTTTTCCCCCTCATCAAATCTATCCCCTCATCTGTCCCATTATGACAAAGCAAATAAAGGTTTTTAGAAGTGTTTGCAAATGTATTAAAATTCTAAACTGAAATATAACATTTACATAAGTATTCAGACACTTTACTCAGTACTTTGTTGAAGCACCTTTGGCAGCGACTACAGCCTCGAGTCTTCTTGGGTATGATGCTACAAGCTTGGCACGCCTGTATTTGGGGAGTTTCTCCCATTCTTCTCTGCAGATCCTTTCAAGCTCTGTCAGGTTGGATGGGGAGCGTCGCTGCACAGCTATTTTCAGGTCTCTCCAGAGATGTTCGATCGGGTTCAAGTCTGGGCCCTGGCTGGGCCACTCAAGGACATTCAGAGACTTGTCCCGAAGCCACTCCTGCGTTGTCTTGGCTGTGTGCTTAGGGCCATTATCCTGTTGGAAGGTGAACCTTCGCCACAGACTTTGTTCCTGAGTGCTCTGGGGCAGGTTTTCATCAAGGATCTCTTTGCACTTTGCTCCGCTCATCTTTCCCTCCATCCTGACTAGTCTCCCAGTCCCTGCCGCTGAAAAACATCCCCACAGCATGATGCTGCCACCACCATGCTTCACCGTAGGGATGGTGCCAGGTTTCCTCCAGACGTGACGCTTGGCATTCAGGCCAAAGAGTTCAATCTTGGTTTCATCAGACCAGAACATTTTGTTTCTCATGGTCTGAGAGTCCTTTAGGTGCCTTTTGGCAACTCCAAACGGGCTGTCATGTGCCTCTTACTGAGGAGTGGCTTCCATCTGGCCACTCTACCATAAAGTCCTGATTGGTGGAGTGCTGCAGAGATGGTTGTCCTTCTGGAAGGTTCTCCCATCTCCACAGAGGAACTCAAGAGCTCTGTCAGAGTGACCATCAGGTTCTTGGTCACCTCCCTGACCAAGGCCCTTCTCCCCTGATTGCTCAGTTTGGCCACTGTGTTCTTGGGGACATTCAATGCTGCAGAAATGTTTTGGTACCCTTCCCCAGATCTCTGCCTCGGCACAATCCTGTCTCGGAGCTCTACTGACAATTCCTTTGACCTCATGGCTTGGTTTTTGCTCTGACACTCACTGTCAACTGTGGAACCTTATATAGACAGGTGTGTCCCTTTCCAAATCATCTCCAATCAATTGAATTTACCACAGGTGAACTCCAATCAAATTGTAGAAACAGGATGTACCTGAGCTCAATTTCGAGCCTCATAACAAAGGGTCTGAATACTTGTGTAAATAAGGTACATTCGCAAAAATTAAGTCAAGGGGTCTGAATACTTTCCGAATGCATTGTAGACCCTGGATAGCTGACACTATGTCTTGGCCAAAAAGAGCCATTGAAGCCACCAGGTCGCCATATTCATACGCCTCCTTTCAGGGCTTTAAGTATTGGGAATGAATCAGGGAACAAACACACTGAGTGTACAAAACATGGCTATTTATATGACAGACTGACCAGCTGAATCCAGGTGAAAGCTATGATCTCTTATTGATGTCAACTTTTAAATCCACTTCAATCAGTGGAGATGAAGGGGATGAGACAGGTTAAAGAAGGATTTTTAAGCCTTGAGACATGGATTGTGTATGTCTGAGTGGGCGAGACAAAAGATTTAAGTGGGGGGGGGGGAAATCAATATTAGGAAGGTGTTCTTAATGTTTTGTACCCTCAGTGTGTGTGTGTGTGTGTGTGTGTGTGTGTGTGTGTGTGTGTGTGTGTGTGTGTGTGTGTGTGTGTATATATATCCATCTCATTGGGTGAAGCAGTGTGTGTGAGTGTGTTCTCCTCTACCCTGAGACAGAGCAGCAGTACAGTGTCCTCCTTGTAGATGCTCTGCCAGGTCTGGACCACCTCTGGTAGGAAGGACTTAACGATATACAGGTGACCTGGCTTCAGAATGTCATACTCCGACCACGTACACAGCACCTAGAGTACAATAGTTACAGTTTATTGTCCTGCCGAGAAATACATTATTGTACAACAATGCAACAAACCAACAACCAAAAGCAACAAACCAATAGCAATACTGGTTAATGTTCATTTCCATATCTGTTACATGTAGTGAAGACACTAGACAGTAGTGACCACACACACCAGCTGTACCTTGAGTGCACGTCGCAGCCCCCCTCCCATCTCCTCCTTACTGAGGAACTCTATCTTGGCACAGAGACCTTTGTGAGCCCAGGAGGACATGCTGTTGTTGATGGTGTTGGGAGAACTCTCCTCCAGACGATACACTGTTACTGGCTCACCTACAGGGAGCAGCACACACAGACAGAGAGAGAGAGAGAGAGAGAGAGAGTGTGGGTGTGTATTAAATATAGAATTGCAGCCACACAGGATAGATGGTTTATAGGTTCAACTGGTTTGGGTGTGTCAGGGGGAGTTGGGATATGCAAAAACACATTTCCAATTCACACCTGTATAATAAAATAGGACAAATAAGCATCCACCAAATTATTACTATTATTTATAGGTTAAACTGGCTTCCTTATCTCCCTTAACTGGCCATGATATGTCCCACTTTATGTCCTCATTCTAACAGACTGGGTGGGGTCACCTCGTCTGTCACCTGTCCAGTTCTCCAGGGTTGGGGTGAGACAGTTCTCTCTCATTGTTCATACATTTCCGTTTACTTCCCGAATTGAAACGGAATTGACCCCAACACCACAGTCCTTTCAACTAGATAGACTACAGCTGAGTTAGACAGTAGGACACAGTCCGTGAAAGAAATTGAAACCCTGACTCTGTGTGGTGCCTGATGAAATGGACCCAGGAGGCACTGGGGTGAAGGGGGTGTGTAATACTGTATCTTACCTCTAGGGGGCACTGGGGTGAAGGGGACGTGTAATACTGTATCTTACCTCTAGGGGGCACTGGGGTGAAGGGGACATGTAATACTGCATCTTACCTCTAGGGGGCACTGGTGAAGGGGACATGTAATACTGTATCTTACCTCTAGGGGGCACTGGGGTGAAGGGGACATGTAATACTGCATCTTACCTCGAGGGGGCACTGGGGTGAAGGGGACGTGATACTGCATCTTACCTCTAGGGGGCACTGGGGTGAAGGGGATATGTAATACTGAATCTTACCTCTAGGGGGCACTGGGGTGAAGGGGATATGTAATACTGTATCTTACCTCTAGGGGGCACTGGGGTGAAGGGGACATGTAATACTGTATCTTACCTCTAGGGGGCACTGGGGTGAAGGGGATATGTAATACTGAATCTTACCTCTAGGGGGCACTGGGCTGAAGGGGATATGTAATACTGTATCTTACCTCTAGGGGGCACTGGGGTGAAGGGGGTGTGTAATACTGCATCTTACCTCGAGGGGGCACTGGGGTGAAGGGGACGTGTAATACTGTATCTTACCTCTAGGGGGCACTGGGGTGAAGGGGACATGTAATACTGTATCTTACCTCTAGGGGGCACTGGGGTGAAGGGGACATGTAATACTGTATCTTACCTCTAGGGGGCACTTGTGTGAAGGGGACGTGTAATACTGTATCTTACCTCTAGGGGGCACTGGGGTGAAGGGGATATGTAATACTGAATCTTACCTCTAGGGGGCACTGGGGTGAAGGGGATATGTAATACTGAATCTTACCTCTAGGGGGCACTGGGCTGAAGGGGATATGTAATACTGTATCTTACCTCTAGGGGGCACTGGGGTGAAGGGGATATGTAATACTGTATCTTACCTCTAGGGGGCACTGGGCTGAAGGGGATATGTAATACTGTATCTTACCTCTAGGGGGGACTGGGCTGAAGGGGATATGTAATACTGTATCTTACCTCTAGGGGGCACTGGGCTGAAGGGGATATGTAATACTGTATCTTACCTCTAGGGGGCACTGGGGTGAAGGGGATGCTCTGAGACAGCCTCATCAGGTTGTTACGCTCCACAGCTACAAGGAGGGAAACACACAAATACACACAACATTGGCAGGAGGCTACAGTAGTCAAATGACATCCTACTCCATGTAGTGGGGTATAGGGTGTGACTTGAGACTGACTAAAGTATGCTTTAAGGTCCAAACCTCACCTGAGTATTGGTAGCTTTCCATTGGCTTGAAAGGGGAACCAATTGCTAAAAAAAATGTTAAAGTCTGTTATTCAAATCCAGTCCAATCAAATCTAAAGTTTATTTGTGATATGCATGGTTACAGGAAGTGTACACAACACAACAAAATGCTTACTTGCAAGCTCTCCTCTCATGACTATTGCTATTAAAAGTACAAGTAAAAAATAAGAAAGAAATAAGCATGTAGGGAAGAGAATAAGAATGAAATAGTAGAGGTGAAGAGGTGAATTCATTTTAGTGGTACAGGGTTAGATCACATCACAATGAGTTAGACGTTGTTAAAGGGATAGATCACATCACAATGAGTTAGACGTAGTTAAAGGGATAGATCACATCACAATGAGTTAGACGTAGTTAAATGAGTTAGACGTAGTTAAAGGGATAGTTCACATCACAATGAGTTAGACGTAGTTAAAGGGATAGATCACATCACAATGAGTTAGACGTAGTTAAATGAGTTAGACGTAGTTAAAGGGATAGTTCACATCACAATGAGTTAGATGTAGTTAAAAGGGAAAGTTCACAACCACTCACAATCCTTCCTGCTCCCCAGGTGGGCGTGTCTGTAGAGACATGATGCAGCTGAGAGGAAGGAGAGAGAAGATCATTAGCCAGAGAGGTGACTAGAGAGGTGACTAGAGTGGAGATTAGAGAGGGAGACTAGAGAGGAGACTAGAGAGGAGATTAGAGAGGAGACTAGAGAATAGAGAGGTGACTAGAGTGGAGACTAGAGTGGAGACTAGAGTGGAGACTAGACAGGAGACTAGACAGGAGACTAGAGAGGAGACTAGAGAGGAGATTAGAGAGGTGACTAGAGAATAGAGAGGTGAATAGAGAGGTGAATAGAAAATAGAGAGGTGAATAGAGAATAGAGAGGTGAATAGAGAGGTGAATAGAGAGGTGAATAGAGAGGTGAAGAGAATAGAGAGGTGAATAGAGAATAGAGAGGTGAATAAAGAGATGAATAGAGAATAGAGAGGTGAATAGAGAGCTGAATAAAGAGGTGAATAGAGAATAGAGAGGTGAATAGAGAGGTGAATAAAGAGGTGAATAAAGAGGTGAATAGAGAATAGAGAGGTGAATAGAGAGGTGAATAGAGAGGTGAATGAGAGGGAATAGAGAGGTGAATAGAGGAGGTGAATAAAGAGGTGAATAGAGAATAGAGAGGTGAATAGAGAGGTGAATAGAGAGGGTGAGATAGAGAGGTGAATAGAGAATGAGAGGGTGGAATAGAGAGGTGAATAGAGAGGTGAATAGAGAATGAGAGGTGAATAGAGAGGTGAATAGAGAGGTGAATAGAGAATAGAGAGGTGAATAGAGAATAGAGAGGTGAATAGAGAATAGAGAGGTGAATAGAGAGGTGAATAGAGAGGTGAATAGAGAGGTGAATAGCCTGTTCATCTCAGAGAAAGAAATCAGGAACTATCAAGTTATAGTAGAGACCGTAAGTTCCAATGGACACATACCATTTATTCCTGAGTCCTCCCCTGGTGCCCTGCTGAGAGAAAGAACACACAATGGACATCAACATCCACCTCATAGAGATAGAGATCATTACATCTGTTGTTGTCTCTACCTTCTTGCCCTTTCTGCTGTTGTCTGTGCCCAATAATCGTTAGTACCATGTTTTGTGCTGCTACCATGTTGTGCTGCTGCCATGTTGTGTTGCTACCATGTTGTTGTAGTAATGTTGTGTTGCTACCATGCGGTGTTTCCATGTGTTGCTGTCATGCTATGTTGTTGTCTTAGGTCTCTTTATGTAGTGTTGTGGTGTCTCTCTTGTCATGATGTGTGTGTTGTCCTACATTTTATTTTTAATCCCAGCCCCCGTCCCCGCAGGAGTTCTTTTGGTAGGCCGTCATTGTAAATAAGAATTTGTTCTTAACTGACTTGCCTAGTTAAATAAAGGTTCAATAAATAAAAAAACTTGGAAATAACCCATTTTGCATGTACATTGTCATTGAGGATTTCCATCATTTGAAAGTAGTGGGACTTCCAGGTCATTAGGAGGGATCAGCCAATGAATTTTACTTGTGAGCAAACATTCCGTAACTGCAGGTGGCAGTAGATCACCAACCTTGGCTTTATACCTGTTCAAACAACACACTCCAGGTGGCAGTATGCACCATTTCAGTTTGTTTACCAACTCATAGAAGTAGTAGAAGAAAAAGTACTACTTCAAAATGGAGATGGCCTCAATGGCGCTGCCTATACTATCACAGACGCTATACAGTAGAACAGTAGTAAAACACCGTTCACCTATTAATTAACACATACTAACACTACGGGCAAACACCCACTCCCCCTAATAGCTGTGTTGGGAATGTGATTGGAACATTGTTTCCGGTCACCACGGTAACGGTAAGCCAGGCTTGGCCCAGGGTTACGAGCCAAACTGTGGGAACACTGAACTGATCAACAACCAAGAGATCTACTAGACTCATGGCTGTAAGTGAATTCATCTACTCTACTCTTCCAGGGCTGTAAGTGTAAGTTGACCCCAGCTGAAAAACCAGGAGGAAGGTAGGAATGCATGTCAGGTACTTACAGACTGCTGGCCTGAGCTGTCTTGACCTGAGCCCTCTCCTGAGGAGAGAGGTAAACATGCCAGTTAGTCAGTCATACAGTCAGTCATAAGTACAGTCAGTCAGTTGTAGTCAGTCATTCAGTCAGTGGTACAGTCAGTTGTACAGTCAGTCAGTTGTACAGTCAGTTGTAGTCAGTGGTACAGTCAGTCAGTCAGTCAGTTGTACAGTCAGTTGTAGTCAGTGGTACAGTCAGTCAGTCAGTGGTACAGTCAGTTGTAGTCAGTGGTACAGTCAGTTGTAGTCAGTGGTACAGTCAGTTGTAGTCAGTGGTACAGTCAGTTGTAGTCAGTGGTACAGTCAGTTGTAGTCAGTGGTACAGTCAGTCAGTCAGTTGTACAGTCAGTCAGTCAGTTGTACAGTCAGTCAGTCAGTCAGTTGTACAGTCAGTGGTACAGTCAGTCAGTCAGTTGTACAGTCAGTCAGTGGTACAGTCAGTCAGTGGTACAGTCAGTCAGTGGTACAGTCAGTCAGTGGTACAGTCAGTTGTAGTCAGTGGTACAGGCAGTCAGTCAGTTGTAAAGTCAGTTGTAGTCAGTGGTACAGTCAGTTGTAGTCAGTGGTACAGTCAGTCAGTCAGTTGTACAGTCAGTTGTAGTCAGTGGTACAGTCAGTCAGTCAGTCAGTTGTACAGTCAGTCAGTTGTACAGTCAGTCAGTTGTACAGTCAGTCAGTGGTACAGTCAGTCAGTGGTACAGTCAGTCAGTGGTACAGTCAGTTGTAGTCAGTGGTACAGGCAGTCAGTCAGTTGTACAGTCAGTTGTAGTCAGTGGTACAGGCAGTCAGTCACTTGTACACAGTCAGTTGTAGTCAGTTAGTGGGCGGTACAGCCAGTCAGTGGGCGGTAGAGTCAGTCAGTGAGTCAGTGAGCGGTAGAGTCAGTCAGTGAGTCAGTGAGCGGTAGAGTCAGTCAGTGGCAGTGGCGGTAGAGTCAGTCAGTGAGTCAGTGAGCGGTAGAGTCAGTCAGTGAGTCAGTGAGCGGTAGAGTCAGTCAGTGAGTCAGTCAGCGTGGTCAGCAGTCAGTCAGTCAGTGGTACAGTCAGTCAGTCAGTCAGTGGTACAGTCAGTCAGTCAGTCAGTGGTACAGTCAGTCAGTCAGTGGTACAGTCAGTCAGTCAGTGGTACAGTCAGTCAGTCAGTCAGTGGTACAGTCAGTGGTACAGTCAGTCAGGGGTACAGTCAGTCAGTCAGTGGTACAGTCAGTCAGTCAGTGGTACAGTCAGTTGTAGTCAGTCAGTGGTACAGTCAGTGGTACAGTCAGTCAGTTGTAGTCAGTCAGTGGTACAGTCAGTCAGTCAATGGTACAGTCAGTCAGTCAGTTGTAGTCAGTCAGTGGTACAATCAGTGGTACAGTCAGTCAGTTGCAGTCAGGCAGTCAGTGGTACAGTCAGTCAGTCACTTGTACACAGTCAGTTGTAGTCAGTCAGTCAGTTGTCAGCAGTCAGTCAGTGAGCAGTAGTACAGTCAGTCAGTGGTACAGTCAGTCAGTGAGCGGTAGTACAGTCAGTCAGTGGTACAGTCAGTGGTAGAGTCAGTCAGTCGTACAGTCAGTCAGTGGTACAGTCAGCCAGTCAGTTGTAGTCAGGCAGTTGTACAGTCAGTCAGTCAGTGGTACAGTCAGTCAGTCAGTCAGTCGTACAGTCAGTCAGTCAGTGGTACAGTCAGAGGTCAGCAGTCGGAGTCGGCAGTGGTCGTCAGTCAGCGCAGTGGTACAGTCAGTCAGTCAGTCAGTGCGTCAGCGGAGTCAGGTCAGTCAGCAGGGTCAGTGGTACAGTCAGTCAGTGAGTCAGTGGTACAGTCAGTCAGTGAGTCAGTGGTACAGTCAGTCGTACAGTGAGTCAGTGGTACAGTCAGTCAGTCAGTGGTACAGTCAGTCAGTGGTACAGTCAGTCAGTCAGTGAGTCAGTGGTACAGTCAGTCAGTCAGTCAGCGGTACAGTCAGTCAGTCAGCGGTACAGTCAGTCAGTCAGCGGTACAGTCAGTCAGTCAGCGGTACAGTCAGTCAGTCAGCGGTACAGTCAGTCAGTCAGCGGTACAGTCAGTCAGTCAGCGGTACAGTCAGTCAGTCAGCGGTACAGTCAGTGGTACAGTCAATCACTCAGTCAGTCAGTAGTGATTTCAGGACCTGAAGGGTGTGAGACATCATACAGTTATGGAACAGTTCTCACCAGTAGTAGTGCAGCTCTGGGGTCTTCGTGGATGAGGATGTCTTCCGCTGACACTCCGCTCCTCTCTCTCTTACTCAGAGCTGCAGACACACAATAACCAAAGACACTTTCAGTTAGCACACATAGTATACATGTTGTGACCTCTGGCAGGTCTTGGCAGGATTCTGCAGTGTATTCATGTGTCTAGCAGCACAGGTCTATCTTCCTGGACTTACAGGAGTCTGGATGGAGGAATGAGGGACTCCGGTCAAACTCAGTGAAGCCAGCATACGAGTTGACCGTCCTCATATTACCTTGGCCTTCAGGATGACCCTGTAGACAGAGAGAAAGACACACTGGCATCAGTATCTAGGAGCAACTTCCTCCTACTGGGCTCAGCTGATGAGATCAGTTTCCCTGTTTTTCACATAGTGAGGCTAAGGTTAGGATTTGTGGGGACAATGTGTTTGGACAGGAAGCCATTGAGGAATTCTGGTTTGTTCTGTGGAAGTGCCTCTGTGATGTTTCATGTAAATAAACTGCTCCACCCTCTGCCCTGGGAGAAATACCGAACTAGAACTAACAGGTTCTGTTTTTTAAATGGTCATAACCAACCAACAACCACTTCCCAACCGGGAACTAAGAGCATGTAAATAACTGTCTCAATACCTAAGAGGAGGAACACACACATAATCCCACATACTCTCTCACCTGTTCCCTGTGCTGCGTGGCTGGGCTGAGCTGTCTGGAGGCGGCGGCTGTGGAGGAGATGTCTCTGGGGAAGGAGCGCTGCAGGTCCAGGTGCAGGTTGTCTTTATGACCTGGAGGACCGGAACACTGTTAGACAGATACAGAGACAGCATCACACCAAGGGTGGCCAACACTTGTCCTGGGAGGCTGCAGGCTTTTTTGTTGGGGTTCATTTCAATTCCAATTTGATAACTTCCTGAATTAAAATGGAATTGACCCAAACCCTGATCCAGGTCAGGGGTTGGCCAAACCTGGTTCTGTGCCTTAGAGAGAACATCTTAGACCTCTGGGACAGTCACTGGAAGACAGACGGACAGAGGGTAGGTACCTCAACCTTTCCATGTGACAAACCCTTTAACCAACACAGACAAATTCAGGAAAGGTTGCAAATCTCAACCAATCAATCAATCCATGGTGAAACAGTCACAACCCTGTCACCTTCAACCAGAGGCCAACACCCCGACACAACAATGACGTTAGACAAGACAAAAGGTTGACATAATAATTGACAGGAAGCGCAAGAGAGAGAGAAAGAGAGAGACAAATCTGAAATTGAGACAACAACGACGAGTTAATTACCAATCTGATCCTAGCACCCTACAGCCCAGGCACCTCTTCCTAGGCTATGTTCCAAATCACACCCTGCTCCCTATGTAGTGCACTACTGCGTTCATAACCAAGTAGAAAGGTGGTAATTACCAGTTGGAGGCGTTCACATATTAATAAATGGCTTTTTATGAATAATTCATAATTGTTATATTTGTTACATTTTAGTAGTTGACGTGGGAGGTCAGCATGTGAGAGTAGTCGGAGCTCAGGGATGATCGACAAGTTTCCATTAGTAATTATGATCTGAAGGGGCGTTCAACTGAATCTTTACCAATGACTGTATACGAATGAACAATGCCATCTATGATGACGTCACATCATTCATTCCTATGTGAAGACTAAAATGGTGCATTTGAAGCAGAGGAAGTCAGTTTTAGCTTGCTAAGATGCCGTCTAAATTGGGGGATTCTCAAGACATAACATGCACAGTTTGAGCTACTCCAGGAAGTGATGTTGCCAGCTGTGACTAGGGGAGAATGACTGCCCCCGCTGAATAGCTCAAGTTGAAGGTTGTCCAGGGTACTGCAGGCTGCCGGAAGCAAATAAATTATCCTTAACTTATTCTGTGTGCAATTCCAATAATTGTTTCTATTACACCAGATGTATGTCCTTGAATCAATTACTTAAAAACGTATTCTGTGTGCGATTTTAAAACAATAAATCGCTTCAAGGACATACATCTGTCTAATAGAAGCAATTATTCGTACTATGATTATTTTGGATAAAAAAATATTATCACGAAAATTGAGCACAAAGATTGCCATTTTCCCATTGACTATAATGGGGGATCCTGCAGTATCCCGATCAGCCTTACACTGCATGGCTTCAACGAAAGGGGGCAATCGTTCTGCCCTGATTTTTCCCAGTGTATGAGGTAAATAGGCCTACCACCTTTCCTCTTGGTTATGAATGCAGCATTATTCCCTGTTGCTGACTAAAAGCCCATTTATGCTTGATCCGAAAATGGATGGTGTGACGCAATTGCAGAGCCTCCGGGGGGCACGCAGAGGCCAAATTGAGTTCCGCATTGCCGTGCGCCTCTCAAATTTTGTACATTCCGTATAGCTCCGCATTGACTTGAATGGTTGACGGTAGGTGAGGGTGGGAAGTCCTGTATAAACACATACTCACTTCCTTAACAACAGCTCTGCGCTTCTTGACGAGGCGCAAGTAGTATGAATGCCCTGAATTCTGCATAGGCCATATCACCATAAATGCTACATGGCCAATGCAGACGTAGGATTGACCATGCAGAGCCTTTAAAAGGTCCCCTTTAGCCAAATCAGAGGGTACGTAGGGAAAGTGAAGGGAACAAATTACAATAGTTGGAGGGCGGGAGTTAGTTCTGAGGTGATTTTGATTCCCAGTTTAAGGCAGACTGCTGTAACCGTTTAGATGTAATGTAAATAGCTGTTGTATATGTAGCATACTAGCATGTGAACTGTATAAGTAGCTAAGAAGAGTTGATGACTGAGTGACGAGACCAGAGCCCTATACTACAAAGAGGAGTTAGCGAGGTAAGTGTGGTCAACTCGGAGTTACATTTTGGATAACCGGTCATACAAGTGGCTCACCTTTTAGCCAGGTACATTTATATGGCAACGAATCCTTCAGAACTAACCTGATCAGGGGCAGGCTAACTCAAGGATAACTCCATTTATCCTGAATGAAGCGTCTGAGCCGCGAGTTGAGGACCAATGAAATTAGATTCCCTCCCTCTCGCCAAGACTACATTGTCATCCCCTTCATTTGAGGAAGACTGATGAACTATTTTATAAAATGTTAATTTTTTTAATAGTAATATTAAAAATACCTTTCACATTACACATTTAGTAATCACAGCATGCATTTGAAAGTTGACGCACAGTGAAACGTTCGTATGATTTTCTAAAATGATAGGTAGGGAAAAGGGGCTTGTGCATCGATAAGGATTCCAAAGCACCAGGACGGCATTAACGAAACTTAATAAAAACGGCACTTCTAATAGCCTATTTCACAGCATAGCTTGCTGAATTTGCAAAATAACTGTTCTTTCATGTTGATTTCAGCCCCAAAAATAAAACTGTGAACATTGTCTCAATTAAGAGTTCGGTGTTCGACTAGCCATGTGCAACATGGACGTACAGTTAACTGAAGTGACGTGGGCGATGAAACAACGAAAAGCCATTCATTTCCAATGGAAGAGAAGCTAAATGGGCGGGGGACTGTTGGGCGATGCGAGCATGGGCGAGGGACGTGAACAGGGTGGGACCAAAGATGAGGAAACCGGAACTTTATGCAAATACTTAACGATATCGCGGCGTGCTTGACCAATTTAAAACTCAGCATAGCTTCCAGTCCCTACTGGATTGGCTGTTGATACCTAGCACTACCCCTAGCACTACCTAGCACACACATGAGGGCGAAGCTAACGTGGCAAGGCGGTATATAAGTGTAGTTAAAAAACATACTGACAGTGGCATTTCCACATAACACGATGGGGGCAATGAAACAACCTTGCTTGATATTTAACTTTCTAGCACTCACATAAGGGGGAAGCTTGAGTGCCTATCCAAATTATTGTGTTATGTGGAAATCCCCTCAGCCTGCTTGTGTTAGCGCATGATCAAAATTCATCTTAGTATGGATGAAGCCTGGGATGGAATGTGAAGCTAACTGAAGCTGGCTAGCTTTATAAAAGTCTGAGTACCGTAAATTCCGGACTATAAGCCGCAACTTTCTTCCCACGGTTTGAACCTCGCGGCTAATATATGGATTTTTCCCGCTTTCAATTTTTTCCCCCCAAAAAAACACATTCTGTGACATGCTCAGTTTTTTGGCGGCATGAAGCTTTCATTAGACCAATGAAATTGCCGAACGGGTTAAGGTCAAACAACTTTTTTGTTTACTGTTTAGATTAAATCGAGCGCTCTCAAACTCCCCATCATTCTGATTACGGTAGTCATTTTGTCACCCTCATCATGGCAAAGACACGGAGAAATGCATATGATGCAGCTTTCAAATTGAAGGCGATTGATCTGGCTGTTGGAAAAGGAAATAGAGCTGCTGCACGGGAGCTTGGTCTTAATGAGTCGATGATAAGACGTTGGAAACAGCAGCGTGAGGAATTGACTCAGTACAAAAAGACAACTAAAGCTTACTGCTAATTTTTTGTTACAAGCCGTGTTTCGTTAAAGCCTATTTATTTGTGTTACAAGCCGTGTTTCGTTAAAGCCTATTTATTTTTGTTACAAGCCGTGTTTCGTTAAAGCCTGTGTAAAGTTCATTTGTTTCAATGTACCGGTAGGCACCTTCGGCTTATTTATGTTCAAAATAATACTTTTTAAAAAATTCAGTGGGTGCGGCTTATATTCAGGTGCACTCAATAGTCCGGAAATTACGGTAGATCTAGTTTCAAATCGTAGTATACCTCTCAGATAGTGACTCTAGATACTGGCAATTGTACAGTTTCCTTTGGGTCCCTTCTGAAGGTACGATGCAACGCTAGCTAATATTAGCCGCTAGCTAGCCAACACCAGCTAACTAGCTAGCCAACACCAGCTAACTAGCTAGCTAGTGTAGCAAGCCATCTCCATAAGAGGCAAAGACATGTATATTGTATGTACGCTACCATGTGACAAAATAGTGTTGTTCAAGCTCAGATAGCAACCCTAGATACCAGGAAATTCTAGGGTTTCCTCTGAGTCTTGTGAAGAAACATCATCCTGCTAACTAGCAACACTAGCCCTCTGTTTCCCACTACCGCACTGGCTAAGGACCACCATCGCCTGCATTGGAACTCCCGCATCCAGAAAAACAAACGCACATTTGCGCACAGAAATGCACGGGCCGCTCTTCCTCATCTAGTCCCTGTTGAGGTACAAAGCACAGGCCTGCAACGTAGTAAGACTATATAAAGTTTCAGAGCTCTATATATATATATATATATATATATATATATATATACACACACAGTGCCTCACAAAAGTATTCATGTCCCTTGGCGTTTTTCCTATTTTGTTGCATTACAACCTGTATTTTAAATTGATTTTTATTTGGATTTCATGTAATGGACATACACAAAATAGTCCAAATTGGTGAAGTGAAATGAAAAAAATAAAATTATAACAGAAAACTGGTGCATGCATATGTATTCACCCCCTTTGCTATGAAGCCCGTAAATAATATCTGGTGCAACCAATTACCTTCAGAAGTCACTTAATTAGTTAAATAAAGTCCACCTGTGTGCAGTCTAAGTGTCACATGATCTGTTACATGATCTCAGTATAGATACACCTGTTCTGAAAGGCCCCAGAGTCTGCAACACCACTAAGCAAGGGGCACCACCAAGACCAAGGAGCTCTCCAAACAGGTCAGGGACAAAGTTGTGGAGAAGTACAGATCAGGGTTGGGTTATAAAAAAAATATCCGAAACTTTGACCATCCCAAGGAGCACCATCAAATCCATTATTAAAAAACGGAAAGAATATGGCACCGCAACAAACCTGCCAAGAGAGGGCCGCCCACCAAAACTCACAGACCAGGCAAGGAGGGCATTAATCAGAGGGGCAACAAAGAGACCAAAAATAACCCTGAAGGAGCTGCAAAGCTCCACAGCGGAGATTGGAGTATCTGTCCATAGGACCACTTTAAGCTGTACACGCCACAGAGCTGGGCTTCACGAAAGAGCAGCCAGAAAAAAAGCTATTGCTTAAAGAAAAAAATAAGCAAACACGTTTGGTGTTCGCCAAAAGGCATGTGGGAGACTCACCAAACATATGGAAGAAGGTACTCTGGTCAGATGAGACTACAATTGAGCTTTTTGGCCATCAAGGAAAACACTATGTCTGGCGCAAGCCCAACACCTTTCATCACCCCGAGAACACCATCCCCACAGTGAAGCATGGTGGTGGCAGCATCATGCTGTGGGGATGTTTTTCATTGGCAGGGACTTGGAAACTGGTCAGAATTGAAGGAATGATGGATGGAGCTAAATGCAGGGAAATTCTTGAGGGAAACCTGTTTCAGTCTTCCAGAGATTTGAGACTGGGACGGAGGTTCACCTTCCAGCAGGACAATGACCCTAAGCATACTGCTAAAGCAACACTCGAGTGGTTTAAGGGGAAAAATCTAAATGTCTTGGAATTGCCTCGTCAAAGCCCATACCTCAATCCAATTGAGAATCTGTGGTATGACTTAAAGCTTGCTGTACACCAGCGGAACCCATCCAACTTAAAGGAACTGGAGCAGTTTTGCCTTGAACAATGGGCAAAAATCCCAGTGGCTAGATATGCCAAGCTTATAGAAACATACCCAAGAGACTTGTAGCTGTAATTGCTGCAAAAGGTGGCTCTACAAAGTATTGACTTTGGGGGGGTGAATAGTTATGGCACGCTCAAGTTCAGTTTTTTTTCTTATTTCTTGTTTGTGTCACAATAAAAAATATTTTGCATCTTCAAAGTGGTAGGCATGTTGTGTAAATCAAATGATACAAACCCCCCCCCCCCCCCCCAAAAAAAAAACAAATTTTAATTCCAGGTTGCAAGCCAAGAAAATAGGAAAAATGCCAAGGGGGTGAATACTTTCGTAAGGGTACCCCAGGTTTTTCTTTAAAGTTTGCAACTGTTTATTGACTGTTATCGAATGTGTATGTTTTACTGGTGAATGACAATGAGTTGTTGCTATGAGTTTATGAAGTCTATTGATTGAGCATGATGGCATACTGATTGGTTTATTTTGAAGTCTTGATTGAGCATGATGGCATACTGATTGGTTTATTCTGAAGTCTTGATTGAGCATGGTGACATATCAGGTTATGCTCAGGGTTTTTCAATTTTGAGAACACACCAGTGGTTATTTCATTTTAGTTAGACCCCATACCACCCTGTTAGACCATTAACAACCATACTTCACCCTGGTTAGGAAAAGGTGTGTTACAGGTGAAAGGTAGAGTGTGATCTGAGATTTGCCCACGGCCAACTTAAACTCAGGCAGACTCAAACCTCTGTCTCTGGTAGTTTCCCTGCTGTCACTTCTCAGGGGGGCGTCAGTCCTTTCCCCCTGCTGAGGGGACCCTGGCTGGGCCATGGGGCTTGAGGACCCCACCTCTCTGGTCCTACGCCCGCGGGGTCTCCTGGGCACCACTGCAGGGGCCAGGGCGCAGCCAGGGAGGGGGCTGTTCCTGTGAGCGTCGGCATGCGGCAAGAGGGCAGCCTGACGGGCGGTCTCAGGAGCCAACGGAAGCTCAGCATTTCTGCCCTGCCCATCCATCAGAACTCCTTCGGGTCTTCCCTCGTCATCGGAAAATGCCTCATTCACATACCCCTCCCCCTCTGCCCTCCCCTCCCTCTCACACCTCCCCTCCTTCTCACTAATTGCCTCCCATTTCTCAATGGAAGCAGGCAAGCAAACGGGGTGAGCAATGTCAGAAGTCTTGGACACAACAACAACAGTGGGGTACACACAGCTAGTATCCTCGTCTTTCTCCTCACAGTTATACTTACCAACAAACGCACCAAACTCTACAGCAAAGGCAGAGGTGGAAATAGAGGTTCTGTCTTTGTCTGGCCCAGCCAGGCTGAGTTCTGGGTGGCTGGAGACGGAGGGCTGGGAGGGGGTAGAGCTGACGTAGAAAGCAGCCCTAGCAGAGGGCACGCTGGGCAGGCTGGAGGGGCAGTCAGAGATGCCCACCTGCACTGGACGGGTCAACTGCCACTGGGTGAAGGAGTGGCCGCGTAGCCGCAGCTCTGGAGGACTGACAGTAGGGGGCGCCGGAGCTGGGCAGAGGGAGAAGGCACTGTGACTGGCACTGCCACCCGTGGAGGATCCAGCCTCTATAGCAGCAGTAGCTTGGTGCCCCAGCCCAGTCCAGTCTCCTCTCCGCTCTGGGGGACTGAGCGTCAGTGGCGGGTTTGGGTCCACCCCACTCCCAAACAGAGAATCAGCCATGTTGCCCCCCACCACCACCCCGGACACCTGGGGGAAGGAGGAACCGAAATAGGCCCCCACGCTGCGTTTGACCCCCTTGGATTGGGGGGTAGGGTCCTGGGGGGTGGGGGCCAGGCTGGGGGCAAAGTTTTTGGACAGACTGAGCTCCCTGGTGATCTGGTTGTGGACCTTGCTGGCTTCAGAGGCCCTCTGGGCGGTCAGGGTCTTTAGGGTGTCCACGGTCAGAGCTGACAGGTCCTGAAGGTGGCCGATCTGAGAGTCCAGCGTGTGGAGGGAACGCTTGATGAAGTTCACTCTATTACCGACCTCCTTCAGCTGGATACACATGGTCTCAACCCTGAGGAGAGAAAGGAGAAACAAATCTGTTGCCACAGAGTTCAATATTCATTATTTAATTAACCTCCTAATCCTCTTATATATATATATATATATATATATATATATATATATATATATGTCAACGCAAGGGTCAAATAAAAACTGGGGTGAATGGTAACTATGGTAACAGTTACCTGTCTGAGGTGAGGCGGATACGCTCTTCGCTCCCTGAGTGGAACTGGTCGTTTTTCTCATGGAAGTACGTCTCCACACACTGCTCCTCAAAGTCATGGAGCTTCTTCTGATCCTCCTCCGTTAGAAACAACTCTGGAGGGAGGGAAGGAAGGAAAGATGGGGAGATGGGAAGGGAGAGGATGACGAGCTTTCTAGTTTCAACAAGGCATTTCACCTCTTTTACAGATCAACGTAACTACTAGTACACATTTCAAATAACTTATTGTAGCTGCATATATTTTTGCTGATAAACTAGAGATCCCTGAGACACCTATACATTTTATAGTCTGTTCATACACTACTGGTGTCCCCCAGGGCTCAGTACTAGGGCCTCTCTTGTTCTCTCTCAACACCAAGTGGTTCTGTCATATCCGCATTTTAGAGCGATAAATGGTATTTCCCGTACTTGGTCCGTAAGAGTGACTGTCCTTCTTCCTCTTGTGACAGATGCAGGAGAAGAAAGAGACTAGGTGGGAGAGGAGGATGAGGGGAGGAGGGAGGACTGGCTTCTCATGGTAGGCCATGACGAAATGATACCTCTGGTACTTCCATACCAGATTACTGATTGACATCACTTGGAGGTACACATTACTGAGGAGAAGAGAGAGATGGCAAAAATAGATATACACAGTGATGTAGAAAATTGTGGAAAAACATGTTATTAATGAATAATGAGAATAGTATTGGTCACAGAACAGCGCTCTGTGGAACACCGTTGTGTGTGTAGTCTTACTTGAAGAAGGCGATGAGAAGGTTAACTATCAATATGTATTGGACAAAGAGGTAGACTGCTTGTAGGAAAGGAGTGATCCACACTGAAGTGGAGCACAGGGATTTCACATTCGTCTCAGTATTATTTGCACACACTGTGGAGAGAGGGGACTGGGTCAGAGACACACACACGGTTCTTCACACATCCAAACACAAACAACACACACACTTATAATCACACACATCCCAAATAACACAGTGACAGGTGTAGATCATTCACACACACACACCTCTAAGCTCCATGGACTGATTTTGCACAGCCAGATTAAGCTTTCTACTGTCTTTGTCTTTACAGATTATTATATTTTTGTCTAGGAGTAAACATAATTTGGGTCAGTAAAACCAGCGACTACCATCTAATTTGTAGAATAACATTTCATTATACTGCTACTGTATACATTCTGTTTTATGTATCAACAGGTAGTCTCTTCCCACAGCCGCTATATCTCCCACACAACTGTGGTGGAACTCCCTGAGTCTGATGAGCGAGACAGGTAGCTGCAATTATTATTTATAACACAATGTATCTTTCGTAAATATCATAACACACTATCTCAAATGTGCTCTATGCAGCAAATATGAATTTCACTTAGTCAACGCAATTATGTCAATTGGAGAATAAGTGAAAAGTCACCTTAACTGGAAGTTAGGATTTACCCCCATGTGTACAACAATGTTTACTAAATGTTACAGGATCTGAGGCATTTGACGCTGGTTCCTACTTCACAGTAGGGCCGATTCAAAATATGTTTTTTAGTTCTTTTTGCAGAAATGGCTTCTTGAACATGTGAACTTTCATGTGCCTTAATTACAAACGTGTATGGGATTGGTAAATATGAATAAAAATGTAAAATGTGCCTAGTTTAGCCAAGGAGAAAGCACTGAGCTATACTGGGAGAAAGACAGGATATTTCCTGGCTAGTCATGATTGGCTTAGATAATGGAGAGGTTGGGTACGCTGAGATATGATCCCTGATTGGTCTGTCATGTCACAGGCTTCTGTCTATAACAGAATGGGCTCTTTGGTAAGTTCACAGATCATCTTTATCATAGATATTTGGAAAGATAAAGCTATGGAAAACTGCAAAAGTGTTCCTACAGCTCTCAAAAACATTGCTGCCCTGAATTTAGCAGGGTTTAAGTAGAGAGACAACTTCCTGGAGGACAGTGCCATGCTGACTCCCATGTTTACTCAAACTACAGTGTAGGATACGCCATTTTGAAGCTCTGAGCCTGTACTTTAAGCAAATCACTTACATTTGACGTGCCTCAAGAGAAATCTGGACACAATAATCTAAACTAAAGCCCTGATTGGTTAAAAGCTGCTGTTCTCTACCATTGCTGGCAATACCTCCCCTAACAGGGGCCGACTGGCTGTGTCCACAATCAACTCCTAGCCCCTGCCTCCTAAGGACTTGATTACTTATGAAAGAACTGGATAGGCATAGTGAAACAAATGCCTATCCAACCAAGAGTCTCATTCTGTACTGGAAATAAAACTAATTTAAACACAGCGACTGTGAGGTGACTGTGTGAGGTGACTGTGTGAGGTGACTGTGTGAGGTGACTGTGTGGTGCGAGGGGGTGCGGTGCAGGACGCGTTGATTAGACCAAACGTGGGGTTTGATTTTCAGTGCTAATCAGCTTCTCATGCCGTGGTGAGAATCCTTAAGAAAACTCTTACCATCGTAGTCGTTTATAACAGGCTTGTCTTCCTTACCGTCGATTTCATACGCATACACTTCCCCATACATCATCCAGTACGGCTGGAAGACCACGTCTTTGAGCAGCGTCCAACTGGGCTCCTCATTTGGGTACAGGATGGCTTTCCGCGGCACGCCATAACTCAACAACACCACCGCCATGATCACCACAATATAAAACATATTGGCCACCTAGAGGAATATATATGACACACATGATCATTATCCTATACATTATCATAATATATACACATTACAGGATGGCTTTCCGCGGCACGCCATATCTCAACAACACCACCGCCATGATCACCACAATATAAAACATATTGGCCACCTAGAGGAATTGGTGTTGAGTTATGGCATGCCCCAGAAACCCATCCTGTAATATATGTGTGTGTGTGTGTGTGTGTGTGTGTGTAATATACATACATGTGTGTGTGTAATATACATACATGCATATTGTACGTATGTATATTACACACACACACACACACACACACACACACACACACCAGGATGGCTTTCTGGGGCATGCCATAACTCAACACCAGCGCCACCTAAAGGAATATATACATTATCCTATACATTATCACAACAATATAAAACAGCTATCTGTATGAATAGAGACATTACCACCACTATATTAAGGGCATGTGCATGCAGTTAACCAGGTGTAAGTTCTGAGAATAAACGTTCCCGGGAATTTCCCCGGATCCCCATAGTCTATCAAAACATTATGTTGATAGTAGACATTATTGCCACTATGTAAAACATGTTGATATATAGAGGTAACTGCCAAATTAAAAGGAAACACTTGGGTAAATGAGGGATACAAAGTATATTGAAAGCAGGTGCTCCCACACAGGTGTGGTTCCTGAGTTAATTAAGCTATTAACATCCAAATAAAAATGCCCAGTTGCCAATTACTACGACATCCCCGGATTATTCCCACCGCAAGCTCTGTACCTTTTGCCTGGATCATTGCCCCTAGCTAGCTGCAATGCTAACTGCAATCCAAGTGTCTACTCCTGGCTAACGTCTCTGTCCCGAAGCTAGCGCCAATTAACCCGGAGCCAGCCCATGCTAGGCCCATCTTCCGGCTAGCTGAAGAGTTCCATCAGCCACTCCTGGGCTACAATCACCTATCCGGACCCGTTTTACTGCTGGTGCGGAGCCCCACCGGGCATTCACGACTGGACTACCGACGTTATCTGCCCGAGGCTATTACTCAACTGGCACCTCCATCGCGACGTAACCTGAAGAACCTACCTCCCTAAGTTTGTTTTATTCACTGCTTTAGCACACTCTGCCAACCCGCATGTCCTAGCCGTGTCTGAATCCTGGCTTAGGAAGACCACCAAAAACCCTGAAATCTCCATCCCTAACTACAACATTTTCAGACCAGATAGAATGGCCAAAGGGGGCGGTGTTGCAATTTACTGCAGAGATAGAACTCTGCAGGCCATCTTACTATCCAGGTCTGTACCAAAACAATTCAAGCTTCTACTTCTAAAAATGCACCTTTCCAGAAACAAGTCTCTCACCGTTGCCGCTTGCTGTAGACCACCCTCTGCCCCCAGCTGTGCTCTGGACACCATATGTGAACTTATTGCCCCCCCATCTATCTTCAGAGCTCATGCTGCTAGGTGACCTAAACTGGGACATGCTTAACACCCCGGCCATCCTACAATCTAAGCTTGATGCACTCAATCTCACACAAAATATCAATGAACCTACCAGGTACCACCCCAAAGCCGTAAACACGGGCACCCTCATAGATATCATCTTGCCCTCTAAATACACCTCTGCTGTTTTCAACCAAGATGTCAGCGATCACTGCCTCATTGCCTGCATCCGTAATGGGTCTGCGGTCAAACGACCTCCCCTCATCACTGTCAAACGCTCCCTGAAACACTTCAGAGAGCAGACCTTTCTAATTGACCTGGCCCGGGTATCCTGGAAGGATATTGACCTCACCCCGTCAGTAGAGGATGCCTGGTTATTCTTTAAAAATGCCTTCCTCACCATCTTAAATAAGCATTTCAAGAAATTTAGAACCAGGAACAGATATAGCCCTTGGTTCTCTCCAGACCCTTGACCAGCACAAAAACATCATGTGGCGTTCTGCATTCGCATCGAACAGCCCCCGTGATGTGCAACTTTTCAGGGTTAGGAACCAATATACACAGGTTTTCAAGTTAGGAACCAATATACACAGGCAGTTAGGAAAGCCAAGGCTAGCTTTTTCAAGCAGAAATTTGCTTCCTGCAACACAAACTCAAAAAGTTCTGGGACACTAAAGTCCATGGAGAATAAGAGCACCTTCTCCCAGCTGCCCACTGCACTGAGGATAGGAAACTCTGTCACCACCGATAAATCGACTATAATTGAGAATTTCAATAAGCATTTTTCTACGGCTGGCCATGCTTTCCACCTGGCTACCCCTACCCCGGTCAACAGCCCTGCACCCCCCACAGCAACTCGCTGAAGCCTCCCCCATTTCTCCTTCTCCCAAATCCAGTCAGCTGATGTTCTGAAAGAGGTACAAAATCTGGACCCTTACAAATCAACCGGGCTAGACAATCTGGACCCTTTCTTTTTAAAATTATCTGCCGAAATTGTTGCAACCCCTATTACTAGCCTGTTCAACCTCTCTTTCGTGTCGTCTGAGATTCCCAAAATTGGAAAGCAGCTGCGGTCATCCCCCTCTTCAAAGGGGGGGACACTCTTGACCCAAACTGCTACAGACCTAGATCTATCCTACCCTGCCTGGTCATAGGTGCACCTCAGCCACGCTCAAGGTCCTAAACGATATCATAACCGCCATCGATAAACAATACTGTGCAGCCGTATTCATCAACCTGGCTAAGGCTTTTGACCACATCCTTATCGGCAGACTCAACAGCCTTGGCTTCTCAAATGATTGCTTCGCCTGGTTCACCAACTACTTCTCAGATAGAGTTCAGTGTGTCAAATCGGAGGGCCTGTTGTCCGGACCTCTGGCAGTCTCTATGGGGGTGCCACAGGGTTCAATTCTTGGGCCGACTCTTCTCTGTATACATCAATGTCGTCGCTCTTGCTGCTGGTGAGTCTCTGATCCACCTCTACGCAGACGACACCATTTTGTATACTTCTGGCCCTTCTTTGGACTGTGTTAACTAACCTCCAGACGAGCTTCAATGCCATACAACTCTCCTTCCGTGGCCTCCAACTGCTCTTAAATACAAGTAAAACTAAATGCATGCTCTTCAACCGATCGCTGCCCGCACCTGCCAGGCCGTCTCGCATCACTACTCTGGACAGTTCTGACTTAGAATATGTGGACAACTACAAATACCTAGGTGTCTGGTTAGACTGTAAACTCTCCTTCCAGACTCACATCAAACATCTCCAATCCAAAATTAAAATCTAGAATTGGCTTCCTATTTCGCAACAAAGTATCCTTCACTCATGCTGCCAAACATACCCTCGTAAAACTGACCATCCTACCTATCCTCGACTTTGGCGATGTCATTTACAAACACTCTACTCAACAAATTGGATGCAGTCTATCACAGTGCCATCCGTTTTGTCCACAAAGCCCCATGTGCTACCCACCACTGCGACCTGTACGCTCTCGTTGGCTGGCCCTCGCTTCATACTCGTCGCCAAACCCACTGGCTCCAGGTCATCTACAGACCCTGCTAGGTAAAGCCCGCCTTAGCTCGCTGGTCACCATAGCAGCACGCACTCCAGCAGGTATATCTCACTGGTCACCCCCAAAGCCAATTCCTCCTTTGGCCACCTCTCCTTCCAGTTCTCTGCTGCCAATGACTGGAACGAACTACAAAAATCACAGAAACTGGAGACACTTATCTCCCTCACTAGCTTTAAGCACCAGCTGTCAGAGCAGCTCCCAGATCACTGCACATAACCCATCTGTAAATAGGCCAAACAACTACCTCAGCCCTACTGTATTTATCTTGCTCCTTTGCACCCCAGTATTTCTACTTTGCACACTCATCTACTGCACATCTACCATTCCAGTGTTTAATTGCTATATTGTATTTACTTCGCCACCATGGCCTATTTATTGTCTTACCTCCCTTACCTCACCTCATTTGCACACATTGTATAGACTTATTTTTCTACTGTATTATTGACTATGTTTGTTTTACTCCATGTGTAACTCTGTTGTTGTATGTGTCGAACTGCTTTGCTTTATCTTGGCCAGGTCGCAGTTGTAAATGAGAACTTGTTCTCAACTTGCCTACCTGGTTAAATAAAGGTGAAATATTATTATTATTATTTTTTTTTTTTAAATAGGGGTCTCAAAGGAGCATAGGGGATTTAAAGGGTTTGTGTCTCAGTCACCAGATCTCAACCCAATTGAACATTAATGTGAGATTCTGGAACGGCGCCTGAGACAATGTTTTCCACCACCATCAACAAAACACCATTCTAGCTCCAACAGGGCAGTAAAATCTAGCAATACAATAACAATACACACATAATCCCAAAACTAAAAAAAAAGAAGAAATATCAGAAGTAGCAATATCAGAGTCCGGACAATAAACAACTCCTCCCACTGCCCTGGAAGGGAACCTGCCACCTATTGGTCACCACACACCTCATTCAATGTAATCAACCAGATCATGTCAACCTGAAAAAGGCGGCGCTACCCCTTTAAAAGCACCCCCACCTGCAATCATTAGCCTCTTTCAAACCAAACCAGCATGGAACACTAGAGGTGCTATTGACTGAAAACCATCCGGTCTACCTTCACACATTACCTAAATAAGTTGGTCAAAGGCTACCTTCCTCTCACCTTGTGTTCTTAAAGGCTCTCCACAGTGATTTCCCAGTCTACGCAAACCAACCTTTAACAGACACACCCATTAACTAGTGTACGGGCAGGGCTCGGGTATCACTAACATTTTGAAGCTGAGCCATTTGCGCGTGCTCTGCTGCGCAGCACAGTCATATCTGACTGAGATCATAACATGGTGTCAGAAGTACTTCAACCTTGTCAAATATATACTACAGGAGAGTATTTCACAGAAAATACTGTTCCTTGAGGTTTGTCAGTTTAGAGTGATGAAAAGCAGCTCTTATGTCTCTCCATTGAGCAGAGCAGCCCAGTGGAGCCGTTGCTATGGATACTTACAGAGTACATGCAGAGTGAGATTCCCGCAGGGAGTGAGTGACAGACAGAGACGAGCAGCTAAGGGATTTACTAAACGGAGGAAGTTATTTCTGGTTTCAGGCAGGGCCGAATTTGGCGGAAGCAAATCGGGCCTGGGTAGTGTAAGGCATGAACGTCACAAGTATGGGTAGGGCTTGGACTTCAGATGAATGCCCGTGCAGGGCTCTAAAAGTGGGTAAAAACAGCATGTAAACATTGTTAAAGTGACTAGTGTTCAATGTCTCTATGTTGGGGGTTCTCTTTATTTTGGCAGTTACCTGTACATTGTCAGCTCTATCCATAATGTAAATGTAATCGTAATAGACAATTGAATTGACAACTCAATTGTAATAGATATTATCATCACTATATAAAATATGTTGATGTACATTATCACTGATATATAAAACATTTAGATATACATTGAAATGTCAGCATTGAAACGCCAGCCACCCTAGTCGACTGTTCTCTCTGCTACTGCATGGCAAGCGGTACCGGAGCGCCATGTCTAGGTCCAAAAGGCTTCTTAACAGCTTCTACCCCCAAGCCGTAAGACTCCTGAACAGCAAATCAAAGGGCTACCCAGAACCCTATTTTACGCTGCTGCTGCTACTCTGTTTATAATCTTTGCATAGGCACTAACTCTACCTACATGCACATAAACTCAGCAAAAAAAGAAACATCCCTTTTTCAGGACCCTGTCTTTCAAAATAGTAAAAATCCAAATAACTTCACAGATCTTCATTGTAAAGGTTTAAACACTGTTTCCCATGCTTGTTCAATGAACCATAAACAATTAATGAACATGGAGCTGTGGAACGGTCATTAAGACACTAACAGCTTACAGACGGTAGGCAATTAAGGTCACAGTTATGAAAACTTAGGACTAAAGAGGCCTTTCTACTGACTCTGAAAAACACCAAAAGAAAGATGCTCAGGGTCCCTGCTCATCTGCGTGAACGTGCCTTAGGCATGCTGCAAGGAGGCATGAGGACTGCAGCTGTGGCCAGGGCAATAAATTACAATGTCTGTACTGTGAGACGCCTAAGACGGTGCTACAGGGAGACAGGATGGACAGCTGATCGTCCTCGCAGTGGCAGACCACGTGTAACAACACCTGCACAGGATCGGTACATCCGAACATCACACCTGCGGGACAGGTACAGGATGGCAACAACTGCCCGAGTTACACCAGGAACGCACAATCCCTCCATCAGTGCTCAGACTGTCCGCAATAGGCTGAGAGAGGCTGGACTGAGGGCTTGTAGGCCTGTTGTAAGGAAGGTCCTCACCAGACATCACCGTCAGCAACGTCGCCTACGGGTACAAACCCACCGTCGCTGGACCAGACAGGACTGGCAAAAAGTGCTCGTCACTGACGAGTCGTGGTTTCGTCTCACCAGGGGTGATGGTCGGATTCGGGTTTATCGTCGAAGGAATGAGCGTTACACCGAGGCCTGTACTCTGGAGCGGGATCGATTTGGAGGTGGAGGGTCCGTCAGGGTCTGGGCCGGTGTGTCACAGCATCATCGGACTGAGCTTGTTGTCATTGCAGGCAATCTCAACGCTGTGTGTTACAGGAAGACATACCCTGATGTGGTACCCTTCCTGCAGGCTCATCCTGACATGACCCTCCAGCATGACAATGCCACCAGCCATACTGCTCATTCTGTGTGTGATTTCCTGCAGGACAGGAATGTCAGTGTTCTGCCATGGCCAGCGAAGAGCCCGGATCTCAATCCCATTGAGCAAGTCTGGGACCTGTTGGATCGGAGGGTAAGGGCCATTCCCCCCAGAAATGTCCGGGAACTTGCAGGTGCCTTGGTGGAAGAGTGGGGTAACATCTCACAGCAAGAACTGGCAAATCTGGTGCAGTCCATGAGGAGGAGATGCACTGCAGTACTTAATGCAGCTGGTGACCACACCAGATACTGACTGTTACTTTTGATTTTGACCCCCCCTTTGTTTAGGGACACATTATTCAATTTCTGTTAGTCACATGTCTGTGGAACTTGTTCAGTTTATGTCTCAGTTGTTGAACCTTATGTTCATACAAATATTTACACGTTAAGTTTGCTGAAAATAAACGCAGTTGACAGTGAGAGGACATTTATTTTTTTGTTTATTACCTCAATGAACCTGTGCTCCCTGTATATATCCTCACTATTGTTATTTTACTGCTGCTGTTTAAATTATGTTACTTTCATTTTCTACTTATCCATTTTTACTTAACACATTTTTCTTCTTAACTTCTTAAAGCATTGTTGATTAAGGGCTCGTAAGTAAGCATTTCACTGTAAGGTTGTATTGTTGTATTCGGCGCATGTGACAAATACAATTTGATTTGACACAGTTGAAAAACTCATTTGGATTAGTAAAGCATTAGAAAAAAAAGAACTCACCATTTTACCGATCATCATCACATACGGTCCTGCTTGCTGGTTGACTGCCAGAATATCTAGGAGTCTCACGTACCAGAAGATGATATTCAAGCAATACACAGTCCGGCCTTGGACAAGCACATCCTCTCCTCCGATCCTCAATCCAAAGCCCACAAAGAAGGTGACAATAGCCAGGAAGTCTGAGAGGTTAAAATAGTCACTGAACCAGACTTTAACCTTCTGGCTAATCTTCCCAGCTTCAGACATAAACATCTACAAAGAAAGAAACAGAACAGACAATAGGACATGAGTGAACTGAGAGCTCAAATCAAATCAATGGAAACAAAGTGATAGAAATGGAGAGATATTCTATCAACGTGAATGTGGACTCAGCACTTCTCTGTTTAAACTGTCACATAGAAGAATAAGGACCTTGTTTAAAGCAAATTGAACTAAACGAAATTGTATTGAATCCTCTGAGAGACAAAGACAGCTGGGTAAGTGTCTTGTCCTTCTCATACAAATTAAGTCATAGGGTCCATTCCAAATGGCAAAAGCAGTGCACTACATAGCAAATACGGTGCCAATTGGAACATAATCATATTGATGTAGAGAGCAGGGAGCAGCATTAGCGTACCTCTCGTATCTTCTCGATGGCGGAGGTGAATATGTAGAGGATGACCACCCACTCTTGAGGAGACGGAAACTCGGGCATCCGGACCAGAACGACAAACGAGTACAGCATCAGAAAGCCCAGGTACGCCAGCTATCCAGGGGACAACACACACACACACACCTTTACACAGGCTATTATACAGACCCACAACACACACCTTTACACAGGCCATTATACAGACCCGCAACACACACCTTTACACAGGCCATTATACAGACCCGCAACACACACCTTTACACAGGCCATTATACAGACCCGCAACACACACCTTTACACAGGCCATTATACAGACCCGCAACACACACCTTCACACAGGCTATTATACAGACCCGCAACACACACCTTCACACAGGCCATTATACAGACCCGCAACACACACCTTCACACAGGCTATTATACAGACCCGCAACACACACCTTCACACAGGCCATTATACAGACCCGCAACACACACCTTCACACAGGCCATTATACAGACCCGCAACACACACCTTCACACAGGCCATTATACAGACCCGCAACACACACCTTCACACAGGCCATTATACAGACCCGCAACACACACCTTTACACAGGCCATTATACAGACCCGCAACACACACCTTCACACAGGCCATTATACAGACCCGCAACACACACCTTCACACAGGCCATTATACAGACCCGCAACACACACCTTTACACAGGCCATTATACAGACCCGCAACACACACCTTCACACAGGCCATTATACAGACCCGCAACACACACCTTTACACAGGCCATTATACAGACCCGCAACACACACCTTCACACAGGCTATTATACAGACCCGCAACACACACCTTCACACAGGCCATTATACAGACCCGCAACACACACCTTTACACAGGCCATTATACAGACCCGCAACACACACCTTCACACAGGCTATTATACAGACCCGCAACACACACCTTCACACAGGCTATTATACAGACCCGCAACACACACCTTCACACAGGCTATTATACAGACCCGCAACACACACCTTCACACAGGCTATTATACAGACCCGCAACACACACCTTCACACAGGCTATTATACAGACCCGCAACACACACCTTCACACAGGCTATTATACAGACCCGCAACACACACCTTCACACAGGCTATTATACAGACCCGCAACACACACCTTCACACAGGCTATTATACAGACCCGCAACACACACCTTCACACAGGCTATTATACAGACCCGCAACACACACCTTCACACAGGCTATTATACAGACCCGCAACACACACCTTCACACAGGCTATTATACAGACCCGCAACACACACCTTCACACAGGCTATTATACAGACCCGCAACACACACCTTCACACAGGTTATTATATAGACCCACAACACACACCTTTACATACCATACACAGGCTATTATACAGACACACAACACACACCTTTACATACCATACACAGGCTATTATACACACACCTTTACATACCATACACAGGCTATTATACAGACCCACAACACACACCTTTACATACCATACATAGGCTATTATACAGACCCACAACACACACCTTTACATACCATACACAGGCTATTATACAAACACCTTTACATACCATACACAGGCTATTATACACACACCTTTACCTACCATACACAGGCTATTATACACACACCTTTACCTACCATACACAGGCTATTATACAGACCCACAACACACACCTTTACATACCATACACAGGCTATTATACACACACCTTTACATACCATACATAGGCTATTATACAGACCCACAACATACACCTTTACATACCATACATAGGCTATTATACAGACCCACAACACACACCTTTACATACCATACACAGGCTATTATACAGACCCACAACACACACCTTTACATACCATACACAGGCTATTATACAAACACCTTTACATACCATACACAGGCTATTATACACACACCTTTACATACCATACACAGGCTATTATACACACACCTTTACATACCATACACAGGCTATTATACAGACCCACAACACACACCTTTACATACCATACATAGGCTATTATACAGACCCACAACACACACCTTTACATACCATACACAGGCTATTATACAAACACCTTTACATACCATACACAGGCTATTATACACACACCTTTACATACCATACACAGGCTATTATACAGACCCACAACACACACCTTTACATACCATACACAGGCTATTATACACACACCTTTACATACCATACACAGGCTTTTATACAGACCCACAACACACACACACACACACACCTTTACACAGACCCACAACACACCTTTACACAGGCTATTATACAGACCCACAAACGTACACCAGCTAGCCAGGAGACACACAAACACCTTAAATTATACCAGTACCGCGACACTAGGAAGTAAGGAAGGAAAGGAAAAATGAAGCAGACTTGATTACTTGAGGAAAACAGTCCTTATGTTGTCACTGAGTCACATTTGTTTATTTTGCAATCTATAGCACACACTGTTGTACAACAGCACCACAGAGTGAAGTCTGCTTTGTGTTGGTATTGTGATACCAGTATCAATACTGGTCCACACACACACACACACACACACACACACACACACACACACACACACACACACACACACACACAAAGAACCAGGTAAGTGTAAAGCTGATTGAAAATGCTTCTTTATTGTTAGTAAACCCTTGTCCAAGACAATGCCCAGGACCCATATTTAAAAAGTGTCCCCCCATCCATATAATGTTATTTATTTAAAATCAATATCAGCCCTTTTCAAACCTTTTCTCAGAGACCCCTAGATATTCCATGTATTTGAACTATTCCAGAACTAGCACACCCGAATCCACTAGTCAACGTAGGATCCAGCCCTCGACCAGTAGAACTAGTGTGCTAGTTTAGGGCCGTCAGAGGAGAGTTTGGAAAAAGGCTGATCTGTAGGGGTCATTATGACCTAAAAGGCTAAACTGATCCTATATCAGCAGTCCTACTTTGTTCCTGCTTTGTGACATACCCCCAGGTCTTTTTAGAGGTGAACACTGTGAGCCTGACTAGTGAAGCATGAAGTGAAGGAAACTACAGCATTCAACAACACCTCTCAGCCATTATACAGACCCACCCCCCACCCTAGACATCAGTCATTCTAACTATGGCCTGCGGGTTAGGTAGGGTGTATGTGGCTGCTGGAGGGCCGTGACTAAACTGAGACTGATCAGTGTGGGGATCAGTGCTGACTGAGGCTGGCAGGGTTATTATGCGGAAGCAGAGATCGTGATGTGACAGACATGCAGTGAGAGCTGGATCATTGTGTGGCAGGCAGCATAATTATGTTGATGTTGATTGTGGGGTAGATAAGCATTGATCTGGGTACAGCAGCTATAGTTATGTTAAGGACTGTTCTACTGACGCTATCAGGACATGCAAATGAAGCCAGGGCACCTGGAAAACCACCTGAGGGTACGGTGTGTGTGTGTGTGTGTGTGTGTGTGTGAGGGTGTGTGAAGTATGCAGGGGGTGGGAGGTAGAACTCTGGAAAAGTACACACGCCCCAGCCTCCCTCTGTCCTC
This sequence comes from Salmo salar, assembly GCF_965601325.2. NCBI lineage: Eukaryota > Metazoa > Chordata > Actinopteri > Salmoniformes > Salmonidae > Salmo > Salmo salar. Next base: position 32,932,329 of record NC_138301.1, read on the forward strand.
TCAACATGAACACGTTTCATGTCAGCCCTCCCTGGTCTCAGAGTACACACACTGGGGGAGTTGTGCTCATTTTTACACCATTACATTACTTCTAAAGGGAAAACTCCACCCACCCGGGACACAAAGCGATGCAAAACAAACACACACACACAGGGCAGGATACAGGAAATATCCCACAAGGAGAAAGGAAACATCCCTTCCATGGCTCCACGGGGAAAACCTTGGTAGTCAGAACTCTGCTGTACCATTAAACATAGTAGAGCCCAGAGCGTCTGCTAGTCAGTTCACATGGAGGGGTAGAACCAGGGGCCAGGGTTTCATACCGTGTTGAACCAGAACTTGACGATGGGAGCGTGGTAGAAGGCGTAGAACTTCCTGGTTAGAGGAAGTCTTCGGGAGCGGACCTGTGTCTCCGCCTCATCCTTCACCTCCACGTTGTCATCCGCCTTCGCCTCCTGGAACACGTCCTGTTTAATAACGCCCGTTTAATAGACATGTAAGCATATGTCCATATATATACATGCAGACTGAAAACAGACCACAGCACCAGAAATTAAGAAACAATGAATTAAGAGAGAACTGCAGTCCAACCCTCTCTCTCATATAGCTACCCCTCATAGCCAAACCCCAGAACCATCATAGCTACCCCTCATAGCTAAACCCCAGGACCCTTATAGCTACCCCTCATAGCTAAATCCCAGGACCATCATAGCTACCCCTCATAGCTAAACCCCAGGACCCTTATAGCTACCCCTCATAGCTAAATCCCAGGACCATCATAGCTACCCCTCATAGCTAAACCCCAGGACCATCATAGCTAAATCCCAGGACCATCATAGCTACCCCTCATAGCTAAACCCCAGGACCCTTATAGCTACCCCTCATAGCTAAATCCCAGGACCATCATAGCTTCCCCTCAGAGCTAAACCCCAGGACCATCATAGCTACCCCTCATAGCTAAATCCCAGGACCATCATAGCTACCCCTCATAGCTAAACCCCAGGACCCTTATAGCTACCCCTCATAGCTAAATCCCAGGACCCTCATAGCTAAATCCCAGGACCCTCATAGCTAAATCCCAGGACCATCATAGCTACCCCTCATAGCTAAACATCAGGACCATCAAAGCTACCCCTTATAGCTAAATCCCAGGACCATCAAAGCTACCCCTCATAGCTAAATCCCAGGATCATCATAGCTACCCCTCATAGCTAAACCCCCAGGACCCTCATAGCTTCCCCTCATAGCTAAATCCCAGGACCCTCATAGCTAAATCCCAGGACCCTCATAGCTAAATCCCAGGACCATCATAGCTACCCCTCATAGCTAAACATCAGGACCATCATAGCTACCCCTCATAGCTAAATCCCAGGACCATCAAAGCTACCCCTCATAGCTAAATCCCAGGATCATCATAGCTACCCCTCATAGCTAAACCCCCAGGACCCTCATAGCTTCCCCTCATAGCTAAACCCCAGGACCATCATAGCTACCCCTCATAGCTAAACCCCAGGACCCTCATAGCTACCCCTCATAGCTAAACCCCAGGACCATTATAGCTTCCCCTCATAGCTAAACCCCAGGACCATCATAGCTACCCTTCATAGCTAAACCCCAGGACCATCATAGCTACCCTTCATAGCTAAACCCCAGGACCATCATAGCTACCCTTCATAGCTAAACCCCAGGACCATCATAGCTACCCTTCATAGCTAAACCCCAGGACCATCATAGCTACCCTTCATAGCTAAACCCCAGGACCATCACAGCTACCCTTCATAGCTAAACCCCGGGACCCTCATAGCTTCCCCTCATAGCTAAACCCCAGGACCATCATAGCTACCCTTCATAGCTAAACCCCAGGACCATCATAGCTACCCTTCATAGCTAAACCCCAGGACCCTCATAGCTACCCCTCATAGCTAAACCCCAGGACCATCATAGCTACCCCTCATAGCTAAACCCCAGGACCCTCATAGCTTCCCCTCATAGCTAAACCCCAGGACCATCATAGCTAAATCCCAGGACCATCATAGCTAAACCCCAGGACCATCATAGCTACCCTTCATAGCTAAACCCCAGGACCATCATAGCTACCCCTCATAGCTAAACCCCAGGACCATCATAGCTACCCCTCATAGCTAAACCCCAGGACCCTTATAGCTACCCCTCATAGCTAAACCCCAGGACCCTTATAGCTACCCCTCATAGCTAAATCCCAGGACCCTCATAGCTACCCCTCATAGCTAAATCCCAGGACCATCATAGCTACCCCTCATAGCTAAATCCCAGGACCCTCATAGCTACCCCTCATAGCTAAATCCCAGGACCATCATAGCTACCCCTCATAGCTAAATCCCAGGACCCTCATAGCTACCCCTCATAGCTAAATCCCAGGACCATCATAGCTACCCCTCATAGCTAAATCCCAGGACCATCATAGCTACCCCTCATAGCTAAATCCCAGGACCCTCATAGCTACCCCTCATAGCTAAATCCCAGGACCATCATAGCTACCCCTCATAGCTAAATCCCCATCATAGCTACCCCTCATAGCTAAACCCCAGGATCATCATAGCTACCCCTCATAGCTAAATCCCCATCATAGCTACCCCTCATAGCTAAATCCCAGGACCATCATAGCTACCCCTCATAGCTAAATCCCCATCATAGCTACCCCTCATAGCTAAATCCCCATCATAGCTACCCCTCATAGCTAAATCCCAGGACCATCATAGCTACCCCTCATAGCTAAATCCCAGGACCATCATAGCTACCCCTCATAGCTAAACCCCAGGATCATCAGAATACCAGTAGCACCAGTGTACTTGCCAGAACAGACACAGTAAGATAAGAAAATACAACATAAACTAAGATAACAGATGAGATGAACTCTGTCATATTGATTCTGACCATCTGTATGTTGTCGGTGGTGTTATGGAAGTTGTGTTCGCTGTCCTCCATGGTCATCTGATGAGCGTCCTGACTCTGAGGGATGTGGGACATCTCTGCCTTTGTCTTGTACTCCAACAGGAGGATGGCAGGAGGCACCAGGATACTGAGGATCACCTAGAGATATGTACATTATTATATTAATATTATATTTAGTTTTGAAATGTATTTATTGTATATGTTTATTCAGGAGGGACCAGGATAATGAGAATCACCTGGAAAAACATAATACATATATAATAACCATCCAAGCACAGAGCCCTGTGGAACACTATTGCGTGCGTGCTCGTGCGTGCGTGCGTGCATGTATATACACTGCATTGCTGGGCAGTGTCACCTTGTACCAGGAGTTCTTCCTCATGTTGAGTCGTCCCATCCACATGTCTGACAGCAGCAGCTGGGTACAGGTGTGAGCCACGAAGGGTCGTAACCGTGACGACACGGCCAGCTTCAGACAGGTGCTGTTACTCCAGTTCTTCAGTTCGTAGGTCAGCAGTTTCATCGCCATGGTTTCATCCTGTCTGAACGACTGCTCCAGGAGGTCCACTGCTAGGGTGCCAAATTCACTATGAAATAATAATCATCATCAAACCTACATTACTCCAGACATCATCCCTCTGAACATGACACACACATACCACAGTATCAAACTCACTGAAAACACCATCATGAACATCATCAGTCACCGCAACACAGCTCCTCATTGTCACTTCACTCACAAAAATAGTCTGATACATTACATACTAATACTCAGTCATACTCATACTTCAGGTAGCCTTGAGTATTAGTGACTACTAATAGTAATGCATCATACTTAGAGTACTTAAAGTATTAGTATGTCATCTGTCACATATTATAGTAGTCTTGAGTATTAGTGAGGATTGAAGTGTCCTAGTTATTTGGTGTGTAATGTGTCATACTTGGAGTAGTCCTTGAGTTCCTGGGAGGTGTCGTCGACCACGTCACTCTTCTTGGCTTCATAGCCCATGGAGCGACAGAGTTTACAGGCCACCAGGGCCTTGGCCATGCTTTCCTCCCCATGCTGCCAGAAGAACAGAGACATCTTCTGCCTATTCATCAGGACGGCCCACATCAGCAGCTCATTGAACGGGTACGGAAACCGGCGTGTCTCCGGGTCGTCGATGTCAACTATCTCCTCCTTGGCTTTTTTCTTGGACTGGTCTGTCGCCGACTCCAACTAAGAGGGAGAGGGGTGGGTGTCAAGAGGGGGATTTGAATGTAATCTGATGGCTCAGTTCTGTGGGTTTGTATGGCTGATTGTGTGTGTGTGTGTGTGTGTGTGTGTGTGTGTGTGTGTACACCTTGGGTTTGTATTGATTTGATTGATTTATTTCATTCATGCTCGCAGTCAACAAGAGTAATGCAGAATGCACAGTTACATTCAAACAATACTTCAAAACATGATATTCAAGAAAAATCCTCTCACAAGAAATTACAGTTTAAAGTGTCACATTTTGTCATTAAAAAGTCTGATGGCAGATGTCAATGGTAGAATTTTTCTGCCTATTTTTCCTTGCGTTGATGCCGGACAGTTGGTTCTGGTTGCGGAGGACTCTGCCAGTACTCTCCCCTTCTCTGTGGTAGGAGATCCTGTAGACGCTGGTCAGGTTGGTGCATGTCAGTGACCAGTCTTACTGCTGCTTGCTCTCTCCATGGCTGTAGTGGTGGAAAGGTCAGTGGGATGTCTCTGTTTTGGTTATTATCTTGCTTGTCCTTTCCTGTACCCTATCCAGCGCAACTTGCTGCATCTTTGTGCAGCCTACCAGCAACACACTGGCATACTCCAGGCATGGTCGGATTACATTGGTATAGATTTCCACAAGGTCATCAGTGGACAGGCTGTTTCTTGCCATCACACAAGTCACAGTGTGTTCTCAGATATGACTGTCCATGTTGTGCGTGTACCTTGGGTTTGTATGGCTGTGCAGTCTTGATGAAGTGGTCGTGCCTGGTCTTCTCCTTCTTGTCGGCCTGGATACTGAACGACTCTTGGCTCTTCCTCAGGTGGGACCCAGGCCCTGCAGAGTGGCGACCTGATCTCTGGAGAGAGACAGAGAAAAAGGGAGTAATGCTGAAAGTAAACTCTTCTCTAAGTGAATCAATCAGTGAAAGCAGAAGGTCAAAATAACCTGTGTGAACAATGAGTTTAACCCTTGACCCTGAAGCGAACTTATGTTTTAACCTTTAATCTTCAACCCTTAACACTAACCGTTAACCCTTACCCTGCTGTTGCCATGGAGATTGTTGTAGATAATCCTGAAGCGTTTCCTGGTGTAGTTGCACCTGTAAGTCCCGCCCATCAGGAACTCTATCACCAGGCCAATGTCAATTAAGGTCATCTTGTAGTTAGGGGGGAGATTACCCTGGAAACAGTTAGTCATAGTGAGCCATACTAATCAACAACACCATCAATTACTATTGTTCAAATTCATTCAGACTGACAATCAATGGTTGACAAGAAGTCAAAGATGTACCTGTTTGACATCCCTTACGAGGTTGAAGAGCGTGGGATTGGTAGGGGACTGTTTCTGGAACAGAAGAGACACAGATAAAAACACGATGCCCAGCAGGACCATGGATAAACAGACCGTTTAGAAATGATTGACAGAATACGAATCAAACGTTAGATTTGAGAGGTTGCACGTGTGATGAGAACAGTAATGGTACCAGCATAGAGCCCTGTGGAGCATCATTACATGTATGTGTGTGAAATTGGTGAGCCGTGTGTGTGTGTGTGTGTGTGTGTGTGTGTGTGTGTGTGTGTGTGTGTGTGTGTGTGTGTGTTACCGTGTTGTATAGCTCCTCCAGCCGTGTGATGGTAAGGAACCTGTGCATGCTAACTCCATTCTCAATCAGGAGCTTCACAAACTCCACACGGTCCATCACTAAGGCATCCAGCATGGCCTGCTCCAACGAACCCACCTGCACACACACACACACACACACACCTCAACAAGGATCCAACATTGACTGCACTAACAAGTGACTGGACGTTTCTATATCCTGAATAAATACACCAGACCAGTTCAGATTAGTCAAAATAAACAGGCTACTGGCAGCCTTCCTGTAGCCTGTCTCTTGGGTCATATAGGACCACTGACTCTGGAGAGGCTAGCTTAGGAGATATTTGGGGTTTAAATGACATTTCTTCCATTTAGGCTGATACTGATGAACAGCACATTCATAACAGATGCAGTCTTGACAGACAGCCAGCCACACAGACAGAGAGCCAACCAGCCAGCCACATAGACAGAGAGAGCCAGCCAGCCACATAAACAGAGAGAGCCAGCCAGCCAGAGACAAAGAGAGCCAGCCATCCAGAGACAAAGAGAGCCAGCCATCCACATAAACAGAGAGAGCCAGCCAGCCAGAAACAGAGAGAGCCAGCCATCCAGAGACAAAGAGAGCCAGCCATCCACATAAACAGAGAGAGCCAGCCAGCCAGAAACAGAGAGAGCCAGCCATCCAGAGACAAAGAGAGCCAGCCATCCACATAGACAAAGAGAGCCAGCCATCCACATAAACAGAGAGAGCCAGCCAGCCAGCCAGAGACAGAGACAAAGAGAGCCAGCCAGCCAGCCACACACAGATAGACGTACCAGTAGCTGCTGTCCGTAGACAAACACATGGTTCTTAGCGATGTCCACCCGGTCCCAGGCCAGAGTCAGAACCAGCTGGTCAAACGCAGACTCATTGGTGCCTGGAGGAGCAGCACACAAATCACATGTTATTGGTCACATGCGCCAAATACAACAGGTGTAGACTTTACAGGAAAATGCTTACTTACGAGCCCGTTCCCAACAATGCAGAGTTAAAAAGACAAATATTTGCTAAATAAAAAGGAAATAGTAACAAATACATTAAGGCTATATACGAGGAGTACCAGTACTGAGTCAATGTGCAGGGTTACGAGGTAGTTTGTAGTATGTACATAGGGTTAGAAGAGACTAGGTAATCAGGATATATAATAAACAGAGTAGCAGCAGCGTAAGCACACACACACACACACACACACACACACACACACACACACACACACACACACACACACACACACTAATTGCTAGGCAAAGCCAGATTAATTCTGTGTTTCCTGTTGACTTAGCAGCAGGATTTAGAGAACAGGGCTAGGTCGGAGGACAATACAGAAACAACCATACAGAATAATACAGATGAATTATCATACTAATCCCCACTACTGTTTTACACAGAACCATATCCTAACATGGGATCCAATGTACACTCTAATCATCCATATAAACCCATGCATGAAGTCAGAGTTCCACACCAAGTTAGTATTCTAGTGGATGAAAGCTGAACAATCCCCCCTCAGGGGACTCCTGGCACATGGTTTGGGAGTGCCCAGGGGTTTTACATTTCTGGACTTGTGTTTCATCCGGTCTTTGTGACATAATGGGTAGAAATGTACAATGTTGCCCATCTATTTTATTGTTAAATGATGACACTACTTTAGACCTGTCAAACAGAGACATATTTGGCTGGCTTAACAGCAGACCAAATTATTATAGCCTCATGTCAGCAGGCTCCTCATTCTTTAAGCAGACATGTCTGCTATCATTCACGGACATTATAAACATGGAAATATCTGTAGGACTCGTGCATGGGGCGAATTAAAAACATATTTGCTCTTTCATCAACATATGACTCTAAAAAGACTGCTATTGTGAACCACTAATCTAACTTTGGGTTGGGGAAGTCCTGTGGGTGGGTGTGGGATGGGAACTTTGTCTTGTTCGGCCTTGTCACTTGTTTCTCTGTCTATGTTTTCCCCGTTTTGTGTACCTTATTAAAAATTAAATAATAGTGCATACTAATACACAGTCAAACACAACTACCATAGAGAGAGAATTTCCTACAGGATTTCCTTTTGGTAAAGTTTAAAGTTCAAGTCGTATTTTCAGGATGTAAATCGGGACATTTCCATATTTACAAACGTCTCTGTAACCTTACGGTTCATCTGATATGTTTATGGAGGAAATCTGAAAGTAACTGTCCAAAGAAAATCTCACATTTAACAGCTCATAATCTGTTAACTCAAACCCAAATCATGTTGTTGACTTATACTCTTCCTATACTCATGTGACCAAAGCATAAATTACAGGAAAAAAATAAAAAATAAACACTTAAAATACCCCATCTCAAACAGACCGTTTCAAAAATGCTTGCCATTTCCTCATAGCGGACACGTCTCATATTTCCTCATAGGACACGTCTCATATTTCCTCATAGGACACTTCTCATTATCACCGAGATGGCTCCTTGGCTGATGTGGCTAAATCAGCCATTTACACCCAAACCATTCTGTTGTTGCTGTAAGCCCACACCATTCTGTTGTTGCTGTAAGCCCACACCATTCAAACACAGACAAGCTGCTTTTTAACATACATACAATTAATTATAGGTCATATTTCACTGAAATCTGGAATCACTGGACAGCTATTTTAAAGGTATTTCCATATGCTTGTGTATGTATCCTTTAGGGTCTAATGAGCTATTGAGGCCTTCTATTGAGGATGTGTTACTGGTTGACCAAGACTAATGCTGGTTTGACAGGCTTATATTTTCCTGCTGGCTGGGCATCTATTAGGCTCAGTCAGAATGTCCTGAACTCTTCACGGACTGGACTGGTTCCTCTACTACAGGATCAAACACCATCTACATAGCTGGTAGACAAGCTGCGCAGGGCGGACTTTGAACACATTCCTGCCTTTGTCTGAACTTCTTATTCAATGACAGAAGACCACTGATAGAGACCTACACACATAACTACTGAATACACAGGGACAGACTAGTTCATGTGAATACCTATCCTTTCAGAGCTCATTCTTGTCCTCTGTCTTAGATTGGATAGAACAGAACGGAGAAAAGTGAGAAGAGGACAGATTTGTGTGTTGTGAGAATGGGGTCTCGAAGTATCTAGCAATAAGCCCCTCTGAGACCCACAGGGAAACCCCAAAAGAGAGCAAGTGAGAGAGCGAGAGAGACAGACAGGGAGGAGGGAGGAGAGACAGACAGACAGGAGGGAGGAGAGAGAGACAGACAGGAGGGAGGAGAGAGAGACAGACAGGAGGGAGGAGAGAGAGACAGACAGGGAGGAGAGAGAGACAGACAGGGAGGAGAGAGAGACAGACAGGGAGGAGAGAGAGACAGACAGGGAGGAGAGAGAGACAGACAGGGAGGAGAGAGAGACAGACAGGGAGGAGAGAGAGACAGACAGGGAGGAGAGAGGAGAGAGACAGAGACAGACAGGGAGAGAGACAGACAGGGAGAGAGACAGACAGGGAGGGAGGAGAGGGAGAGAGAGACGGCGAGGAGAGCGTTGACTTCTCAAAACATATCTATAGTATCAGTTTCAAAATGAAAACATAAGTGAAAACTTTGGCTACACAACCCACTGTCTCGCCCTTCTGTTTTATTATTATGATCTTTTCATTTGCCCTCTCCCTTCCTCTAGGAGGTCAGAGGTCAGAGAGGAGCCATGGAAACAGATCTTCTGTCAGTCAAACAGCAGGACACTGAGATGAAGTTACCCATCACACACACCTTTCAGTAATGCCCTCAGTATGGCCACATCGATATCCTGGTGGTCCTCAGAGCCGATATGAAACACAGTGATCTGTCGTTCAGAGGAAGGAGAGAAAACCCACATGGTCACTAAAAAAATCTAAAGTAATGCAATACGTTCTGGTATTTATGAAAAACGATAAGCGTTATCAGTATCATCCATATCTTTATATTACCGTAAATTCCGGACTATAAGCCGCAACTTTTTTCCCAGGCTTTGAACCTCGTGGCTTAAACAACGATGCGGCTAATATATGGATTTTTCCCGCTTTCAATTTTTTCCCCCCAAAAAAACACATTCTGTGACGTGCTCAGTTTTTTGGCAGCATGAAGCTTTCATTATACCAATGAAATTGCTGAACGGGTTAAGGTCAAACAACTTTTTTGTTTACTGTTTAGATTAAATCGAGCGCTCTCAAACTTCCCATCATTCTGATTACGGTAGTCATTTTGTCACCCTCATCATGGCAAAGACACGGAGAAATGCATATGATGCAGCTTTCAAATTGAAGGCGATTGATCTGGCTGTTGGAAAAGGAAATAGAGCTGCTGCACGGGAGCTTGGTCTTAATGAGTCGATGATAAGACGTTGGAAACAGCAGCGTGAGGAATTGACTCAGTGCAAAAAGACAACTAAAGCTTACTGCTAATTTTACATTTTTTGTTACAAGCCGTGTTTCGTTAAAGCCTATTTATTTTTGTTACAAGCCGTGTTTCGTTAAAGCCTATTTATTTTTGTTACAAGCCGTGTTTCGTTAAAGCCTATTTATTTTTGTTACAAGCCGTGTTTCGTTAAAGCCTATTTATTTTTGTTACAAGCCGTGTTTCGTTAAAGCCTATTTATTTTTGTTACAAGCCGTGTTTCGTTAAAGCCTATTTATTTTTGTTACAAGCCGTGTTTCGTTAAAGCCTATTTATTTTTGTTACAAGCCGTGTTTCGTTAAAGCCTGTGTAAAGTTCATTTGTTTCAATGTACCGGTAAGCACCTGCGGCTTATAGACATGTGCGGCTTATTTATGTTCAAAATATTTAAAAAACAATTATTCAGTGGGTGCGGCTTATATTCAGGTGCGCTTAATAGTCCGGAAATTACGGTAATCAGACTATAAACAGACGACACAGTACGCATTGTAGGATTCAGCTTTCTCTTAAAATTCATTCAGTATTTGTATTTGTTAAGGATCCCCATTATCTGTTGCCAAGGCAGCAGCTACTCATCCTGGGGTCCAGCAACATTACGGCAGTTATATACAATTTGAAATATTACATTTCAGAACACTTTACCCAATACATTTAGTCCACTACTTCACTATCACATATTTACAAATCAACATCCATGTGTACATGTGTGTCTTATGTATATGTGTGTCTGTGCCTGTGTGCGTGCGTGTGTGTGTCTTCACAGTCCCCGCTGTTCCATAAGATGTATTTTTATCTGTTTTTTAAATCTGGTTCTACTGCTTGCATCAGTTACCTGATGTGGAATAGATTTCCATGTATTAACTGTGAGTTAACCATGTGTTTACCAGTTCTTTGCTCTTCATACATTCCATAAGGGTCTGGAAGAGGTGCATAGCATCGCTGTGGCTGAAGTTGAACGTCTTTTTGATCGTAGCGATGATTTCCGTCTCCACACCGTCAGGTAGACCCCTGAAGGGTTAAAGGAAGTGACATCCAGGATCATTCCTCTAAGTAACGGTCCTAGCACAGAACCCTGTGGAACCCCATTATATGTGGTGCAATCTGTTAAAAGAACGTGTTTCTCACCCCCCCTCTTCAGTCTGTTTGTGGACGTAGGCCAGTATGTCAGCGGCACGCCCAGTCCCCTCACAGACCACCACGGGGACAGTCTCCTGAAGGTACTCCAACACCGTCAGAATTACGTTGGGACCCCCCTCAAATATCAACGCTACCACAGGAACACCCTGACCAATTCCTGGGGGGAGGGAGAAAGACAGAGCGAGAGAGAGAGAGAGAGAGAGAGAGAGCGCGAGAGAGAGAGAGAGAGAGACAGAGCGAGACAGAGCGAGCGAGAGAGAGAGAGAGATAGAAAGCCAGAAGATCACTAAATATGCTGTAAAGAACATTGGAAACATCTCAAATATCAACACTATGTTCATCTAGATGCTGTATTCTATTGGTCTCTGTTTGTGATGACAACAGAAAAGCAGTAAAGGGTTAACAGAGAGACAGTTAACAGGTCTTAAAGCTCCATTTTGAGAGGGTGTTTCAGCAGGTCAGCAGACTGCCACACCATAATAACAGTGGGTGTACATACTGTATGGGTGTCTGCCTAGGCTATTTTAATAATAGGGGATCTAAGGTTACTGAGATAATAGCTGGTCTCTGGTAACTGCCTCTGTCACACACTGGCACTTAGAAGCACCACACAGAGACAGAAAGGCCAGGGGAGATACAACAACTAGGGTAGACACTGACTGATAGACTTATTTTGCTTATCTTTATCAAGGGTGACAATAATTTTGTACTTGACCATTATTCTTAGACATTGCCTTCAGGTGTCAAAGTACTCTCAACACACAGCCACAGAGAAGATGCCTGCGGCGGAAATAATAATATTAAAACGTTACGTTTGGATCCTGGATGCTAATTGGTTGATAGTCGTTAGTTATTTACGATAATCCACAGGTAATGCTTGTTAACAGTGCTATTTGAATTATCACTGCGCATTCTCTGTCCCACAGCCCAGCCAGGCAATTCCAAAACCTTCTCTCTACCGGAAACTGCATCTTGACATTATTTCCCCATGTTTCTAGCCTAGCATTTGGTTTGCAACAGTGGGGGTTTGTCTAAACCCTGCAGTCTGCCTCCGATCTCTGCAACAATGTTGGAATGCAACCTTCAGCATGCAAAATGAGAATGAACGTGTCTGGACGAGACAGACAGCTTCTCTGAGCCAGGTGAAGTCATGCAGGCCCAGTCCGGGCCATTCTGCCGCCCTAGGCGAGAAAAAACAACCACCCTCCTCCTATCCCAGAAAACTAGAATAGTGTAGCCTACAGTGACGGCCCACAATGCAATTTTATGAATGCCCATCCATGTACTACCGTTTGTAAAACAGGTAGTTGCATTGGTTTTATTAGCCTAATCCTGATCCCTGACCAAGGCTTAAGACTAATCATTTTGTCTATTTAAGATCTGCATATGAGATAACCAAGATTATCAGGAGTTACGAGCCCATTTTCAGTGAGAATCCATGTGTTTACACAGCGGGAAATGCAGAAGTATGTTCTTCTTTGCTATGATCAGCTTGTAAAAAAATTGACAAATAGGCCTACAATTGATTCATGACAATTTAGCCCACGGAGTGAAACTCCCAGACAGCAGTCGTGAGTATCCTCATTTCATTCCATATTGTCCTTTTTATTTGAACCCATCCTGGTTTTAGGATATCGAATTGCATTTTTATTTCATAGGGCTATTTGGTCAAAGAGACATGCTTGATGTAAAAAAAAAGTGTCCGTCTCATAACATTGTCATAAATATGGTCTCGTCTGTAGGCAACAGAAAAACCACAGGTTACTACTCTTTCTACTATAGGCTACATGATTAAAGTTGGGTGACTTGAGTGTCGTTGGAGCTAAATATTTTGCAACCCTTACTTTGGCAAAGTGGGCACTCCTTATCATGGCATCAGCACTCACCTAAATAGCCCATATGCCATTGGGCGAGATACGTTTTCATTGTTTTTGGGCAGAATTATGTGAGGCGCTGTGTGTTGTTGGAGGTGCGTCTTGGTCAGTTTAGCTCATAAAATGCCGCCCTCGTCAATCTGCCGCCCTAGGCAACCACCTAATCCTGCCTAATGGGCGGGCCGGCCCTGTTCATGCTTCAGCATTATTATTATGGATATATCCAAACAAATGGCAATAGAAACAAAAGTAAAACAAACAAAAATGTAACTAGTTTGCTGTCATTCCAGCTGCTAGGTGTGATTGTGTTAGCTTCAGTTGCTTAGCTAGAAAAGGAAAAATTGCTAGCCTGCATCGTAACCTCTATCAATTAGAACGGACGACCGGTTCCACTAGGCTAGCTAACGTGCCAATACATTTTTTTTATTTTTTAACTGTGCATTTGGTAAGCAACCACATAAATAGAACACACAACTGGGGTTTGTCCAGACATTATCGTTGGGGGGAAAGATGAATAAAATGAATTTACTCATTTTTTTGTTCTATGAAAATATGTTAGTAATCATTTTCTAAAAGCAATAAGGCACTCAAACCTGTGGGTCATCATGAATAACGCACTCAAACCTGTGGGTCATCATGAATAACGCACTCAAACCTGTGGGTCATCATGAATAACGCACTCAAACCTGTGGGTCATCATGAATAACGCACTCAAACCTGTGGGTCATCATGAATAACGCACTCAAACCTGTGGGTCATCATGAATAACACACTCAAACCTGTGGATCATCATGAATAACGCACTCAAACCTGTGGGTCATCATGAATAACGCACTCAAACCTGTGGGTCATCATGAATAACGCACTCAAACCTGTGGATCATCATGAATAACGCACTCAAACCTGTGGGTCATCATGAATAACACACTCAAACCTGTGGATCATCATGAATAACGCACTCAAACCTGTGGGTCATCATGAATAACGCACTCAAACCTGTGGATCATCATGAATAACACACTCAAACCTGTGGATCATCATGAATAACGCACTCAAACCTGTGGGTCATCATGAATAACGCACTCAAACCTGTGGATCATCATGAATAACACACTCAAACCTGTGGGTCATCATGAATAACGCACTCAAACCTGTGGATCATCATGAATAACACACTCAAACCTGTGGGTCATCATGAATAACGCACTCAAACCTGTGGGTCATCATGAATAACACACTCAAACCTGTGGGTCATCATGAATAACACACTCAAACCTGTGGGTCATCATGAATAACGCACTCAAACCTGTGGATCATCATGAATAACACACTCAAACCTGTGGATCATCATGAATAACGCACTCAAACCTGTGGATCATCATGAATAACACACTCAAACCTGTGGATCATCATGAATAACGCACTCAAACCTGTGGATCATCATGAATAACGCACTCAAACCTGTGGATCATCATGAATAACACACTCAAGGGTTGTTTCCCGGCACGCCGCTTCCCGCTGTGCCTAAGAACAACCCAAAATTGTGTAATTCATTATAATCCACGATTCTCATTGCTAAAGTATCCGCTGCAGGTTTATGTGTTTATCGTGTGTGTGTGTGTGTGTGTGTGTGTGTGTGTGTGTGTGTGTCTCTCTCTTACGTGCGTGTATCCTCTGCAGTTTGATGTGTTTTTCCAGCTCGCGGCGCAGTTCGACCTCAGCTCCGTACTTCCCCACCGTCCCATCATCCACCAGCAGGAAGTGGGAGTGGAGGTTGTTCAACACGTTTAGCTTGGACAGGGGGTTCAGCAACGTCTGGTAGGGGGCTACAACCTGGAACACACACACACACACACACACACACACACACACACTTTACTCTGACTGGACAGCAGATATTTTTGACCACTTCAAATAAATACTGGGTAAATTAGTATTGTGATGTGCTTGTTTGTGTGTGGGGGTTTTTGGTTTTACTATCCAGAAGTCCTCACAAGGATAGTAAAACAAGGAAAAGGACATTTCTCCGGTCCCCACAGGGAAAAAGGCTATTTTAGGTTTAAGAGTTAGGTTTAGAGGTTAAGGAAAATAGGACTTTAATCAATTGTTTGGTCCCCACAAGGATAGTAAAACAAACTTGTGTGTGTGTGTGTGTGTGTGTGTGTGTGTGTGTGTGTGTGTGTGTGTGTGTGTGTGTGTGTGTGTTCCTCACGTCTCTCCCGATGAGGTCATTGCGGTTCTCAATGACGCCCCAGGGAGCGACTCCAATTGTACAGATCTTCCTTGACGATCTAGAACAGTGTTCCTTCAACGCATCACCCACATGTTTGGCAACACCTGGAGGTCAGGGGTTCAAATACAACCAATCAACACAGACTAGTGTAGTTGTCTGGACAACCAGTCTGCTGTAGCTGAGTGTCACTATCAGGACCAGTCAGAATAAACACCAGTCTGGTTAATTAACCCACTAAGTAATCAGTTAAACACTGTCATTAAGTAAGGAGTCAAACATTATCATTAGGTCTCCATAATGAGTTCAACACAGTATATAGGTCCCAGTAGTACTGGGATGGAGACACGCAACTCTGCTAAGACAGAACACCTGACTTGTGTGTCTTTTACGTAATAAGAACAGTAAGTCAGTGTGTGTGAGAGAGTTTTTCTATGCCCATGTGTATGTGTATCACCTGTGTTAACCCCTCCTGTCAGTATCCATGCCCCGGTGGTGACAGCAGCTTTGATCAGGCCCTTCCCCACCACCTGTTTGATTCGGGGGTGCAGGTCAAAGTTCTGGATGCCTCCGTGGACAGAGATGAGGATCTTAGGAAGCTCCATCGCCCACTCACTCAGCATCAGCCTCAGGATGCTCTCTGGCCTGCTGTCATGGGACAGACGCACATACTGGGGACAGGAGAGGAGTGGAGGAAAGGAGAGATTGGAGAGTTTGAAAGTCTCATACAAACTAAATGTTGTAGTCCTTTCAAAATACACCCATCTTTAATTTTAAGTTTGAACTCGAGCTTAACATTATTATTAATGATGTTCCAATGTCAACACTTGGGTCTTCGAGGGGCGATTTCCAGGACCTACATGGACATGCTTGATACATCATCACCATTAAATATGTCAATCTGGGCCATGGAAAGCAGTCCTGAACGTACAGTAAAGGATATTCTCAGTCTCACAGCCACTCGACCCTGTCACGTCCTGACCATAGTAAGAGGTTATTTTCTATGGTAGAGTAGGTCAGGGTGTGACAGGGGGTGTTTTTCTATGTTTTGTATTTCTATGTTTAAGTTCTAGTTTTTCCTATTTCTATGTTTTTTTTGGGGGGGGTGGGGTTGATCTCCAATTGGAGGCAGCTGGTCCTCGTCTCTAATTGGAGATCATATTTAAGTAGGGGTTTTTTCTTCCTGGGTTATTATATTCTGAGTAGTGTTTGTTTCTCTTTGGGTCACGGTTTGTTGTTTTGTCATATTCAGTTATTTATGTATTGCAAAGTTTCACGGATTAAATAAAATGTGGAACTACAACCACACTGCACTTTGGTCTGCTCCTTTCGACAGCCGTGACAGACCCCTTCACTTCTTCCAAGGCATAATAAACCTGTAGTTTTAAGAGGGGGATTTGCCCGTATTACAGTCACTGCTGTTTCTAAAATATTAGACTAAATGGCGTTATGTGATTATATTCACCTACTTCATGTAGAATAACCACAACAATAAACACTTAGTTTAGCCCAAAAGGGATGGAGGTGACTCATCAAAAACATTGCGTATGTTTTGCAAGGAATACACAGGCCTAAGTAAGTAAGTTAGTCTGAGGTAAAAGTGTTTTCCTAGGTGGTATATAGTTGTCTGCATCCCAAATGGCACCCTTTCACCTACATAGTGCACCACTTTTGACCAGAGCACATTTGGGACTCATCCGCTGGCTACACTGCTGGGTATGGAGGCAGACTAGACAGGCTAGGCTGCTCAGCTCGGGGCACTGAAGAGTTTCCAGAATGCTAGGTCAGGCCAGGTCAAATTATGTCTTATAATGTATACCTTTGGAGCTGGTTTGCCAGCCAGATTAAACCTACTAAGTAGCCAAATATGTGGTGATGGCCAGAGACACAATGTGACTGAGACACTGGTTTGGTTTGTAGAGTTAAGCGCTTAGAGAGTGTCTGTCTCTGTGAGGTCCACCATGAAGATGTGAGTGTGTGTGTGCGCTTGAGTGTGTAAGCTTCTCTCCACCCTACCTTGGCTCTGTAAGAGTGCGACCCTCCCTGGAAGTTAACGATGCCGTAAGCGTCTGTAGGGCTCTCCTGTGTGTGTTTGTCCACAGCCCACTCCTCAAACTCCGGCTGCACCCCACCCTCTGCCCCCCCACCCAAGTTCACGTCTGAGTACTTCATGGCCAGGCTGGCTGTAAACCCAGCATGCTGCCGTACCAGCCGACCACAGCAGCATCTAGAGGAAGGGGGGAGACACAGAGCTAAATATTATTTTACACACAGACACGTCAGAGCCCCATATGAATCATCAGCTTTACCCCTCTACATTTCTATAAAGTGAGACACACACAGGACCGGGGTGTAGTACTGTACTATATACAGTGGAGTACTATATACACAATACTATACAGCGGAGTATTATATACAGTGGAGTACTATATACACAGTAATATACAGTGGGGTACTATATACAGTACAGTGGAGGCTCCTTAGAGGAGGAAGGGGAGGACCATCCTCAGTGAATACATTTTTTTTTGTTGATAAAACTACACTAAATATATTCACGTGTCACAAAATGATTGATTAAAACACACTGTTTTGCGATGAAGGTCTACAGTAGCCTCAGCAGCACTCTGTAGTGTAGCACCATGGTGTAGCCGGAGGACAGATAGTGTCCGTCCTCCTCTGGGTACATTGACTTCAATACAAAACCTTGAGAATCCTAGGTTATCACTCCCTTCCATAGACAGTAATTATGACAACTTCCGGAGGACGTCCTCCAACCTATCAGAGCTCTTGCAGCTTGAACTGAAATATAGTCCACCCAATCAAAGGATCAGATAATGACTAGTACTGAAAGAATAAGCTACTGCTAGCTAGCACTGCAGTGCATAAAATGTGGTGAGTAGTTGACTCAAAGAGAGAGAGAGAGAGAGAGAGAAAGACAATAGTTGAACAGTTATGAACAATTTCATTTCTTTAAAAATGAAGGAGAAGCAAGAGAAATAGAGAGAAACTATATTCATTGTATATTTTTACTTTCACTTACTTTAGCTAGCGAATGCAGCTAGCTAGTTTAGCCTACTCAAAACACCCGGCTCAAACAGAGAGGGATGCCATGTTAGCTAGCTAGCTGCGTATGGCTATTCCACACTGGAACTTTTCCAAGTCAAGGTAAGCTTTATAAATGTATTGCCACCGAAGCCCGCCGGCGTAACTGCTAAACTGCTTGCTAACTGTACTGCATGATTGTAGCGGGTTTACTAACGCGTTAGTTCTAGTAGCTATGTTGACTGACGTCGGCTAATATCGTGACAACGACGTTGGCTATGTGTAGAGGTTAGCGGTTATGATAAAGGTTTGGCATGGAAGGTTTTTTTTCTTCCCGCGTGGTCACAAACAGCTGATGTGTTGTGCACTGAAGCCCACAAGCAAAGGGAAAAGGTGATTGGAAGAGAGCGCGTAGATTTGAGAAGGAATTAACGAGCAGTGATCATGCTGTTTGTATGTGGCTGCTATGAAAGTGAACGGTATTCACGTGTGATCAGGGGTGTACTCATTCTGCCAAAAAACTTTCTTAAACTGGAGAAAACGTAACGGGGATACACATACATTAATTTGTCCAATAGAAATTCTCGTTTGCAACTATTGGACTAATGATTACAGTTACACACTAGATCAGCTAGATGCAGGCAAGATTGTGCAAGGCGGTATTGAATGAGACACTGTGTGTCACCTTGATTACTCAAAAGTTTCTCGACCTGTGCACCTACATTGTTAACTTTCATTCATAAGATAGGTTGTAACAACCTCATGATGGGTATAGGGACAATTGGAGTGTCATGTACAGTGGGGGGGGGGGGGGGGGGGGGGGGGAAGTATTTGATCCCCTGCTGATTTTGTACGTTTGCCCACTTACAAAGAAATTATCAGTCTATAATTTTAATAGTAGGTTTATTTGAACAGTGAGAGACAGAATAACAACAAGACAATCCAGAAAAACACATGTCAAAAATGTTTAAAATGATTTGCATTTTAAATGAGGGAAATAAGTATTTGACCCCTCTGCAAAACATGACATAGTACTCGGTGGCAAAACCCTTGTTGGCAATCACAGAGGTCAGACGTTTCTTGTAGTTGGCCACCAGGTTTGCACACATCTCAGGAGGGATTTTGTCCCACTCCTCTTTGCAGATCTTCTCCAAGTCATTAAAGGTTTCGAGGCTGACGTTTGGCAACTCGAACCTTCAGCTCCCTCCACAGATTTTCTACGGGATTAAGGTCTGGAGACTGGCTAGGCCACTCCAGGACCTTAATGTGCTTCTTCTTGAGCCACTCCTTTGTTGCCTTGGCCTTGTGTTTTGGGTCATTGTCATGCTGGAATACCCATCCACGACCCATTTTCAATGCCCTGGCTGAGGGAAGGAGGTTCTCACCCAAGATTTGACGGTACATGGCCCCGTCCATCGTCCCTTTGATGCGGTGAAGTTGTCCTGTCCCCTTAGCCGAAAAACACCCCCAAAGCATGTTTCCACCTCCATGTTTGACGGTGGAGATGGTGTTCTTGGGGTCATAGGCGACATTCCTCCTCCTCCAAATACGGCGAGTTGAGTTGATGTCAAAGAGCTCCATTTTGGTCTCATCTGACCACAACACTTTCACCAGTTGTCCTCTGAATAATTCAGATGTTCATTGGCAAACTTCAGACGGGCATGTATATGAATTCTTGAGCAGGGGGACCTTGCGGGCGCTGCAGGATTTCAGTCCTTCACAGCGTAGTGTGTTACCAATTGTTTTCTTGGTGACTATGGTCCCAGCTGCCTTGAGATCATTGACAAGATCCTCCCGTGTAGTTCTGGGCTGATTCCTCACCGTTCTCATGATCATTGCAACTCCACGAGGTAAGATCTTGCATGGAGCCCCAGGCCGAGGGATATTGACAGTTCTTTTGTTTTTCTTCCATTTGCGAATAATCGCACCAAATGTTGTCACCTTCTCACCAAGCTGCTTGGCGATGGTCTTGTAGCCCATTAGGAGCACTCCCTTTAAGAGTGTGCTCCTAATCTCAGGTCGATACCTGTATAAAAGACACCTGGGAGCCAGAAATCTTTCTGATTGAGAGGGGGTCAAATACTTATTTCCCTCATTAAAATGCAAATCGATTTATATCATTTCTGACATGCGTTTTTCTGGATATTTTTTTTGTTATTCTGTCTCACACTGTTCAAATAAACCTGCCATTAAAATTATAGACTGAGCCTTTCTTTGTCAGTGGGCAAATGTACAAAATCAGCAGGGGATCAAATACTTTTTCCCCCACTGTAGCAACCTAAACGATGTTACATTGAGTTGGGTGAATGGAATATGAAAGACAGTCATCAAATATGCTGTAACAGAAATAACGGCATGCTCATAAAAATATTGTAAAAATCGTCCTTCCTCATCTTAAACGGCACCAACCGCCACTGATACAGTACTATATACCGTATTATATACAGTGAAGAACCACAGGTGTGGAGTGCAATAGAGACTAGGCTACACTCCCACACAGACCTTTAATACCAGTTACTGTTTATGTCAGTATAGTATTTTAGAAGAGGTTGGTTGAATTGAGGAGGTTCCAGGGTCTTGAGTCAAGGACTGGGCTCATGCATGTCTGAGAGATCAGAATAGGGCCAAAGACTCACCTCACCAACTGCTGGCAGATCTGACATCCTGGAAGGCATCTGAAACAACATCAAACACATCTTCACATTAGAGTATGAAGTAAAATATAAGTATTATACATACAGTATATACCTACACTACCGGTCAAAAGTTTTAGAACACCTACTCATTCAAAAGGTTTTTCTTTATTTTTACTATATTGTAGAATAATAGTGAAGACATCACAACTATGAAATAACACATATGGAATCATGTAGTAACCAAAAAAAGTGTTAAACAAATCAAAATATATTTTAGATTTGAGATTCTTCAAAGTAGCCACCCTTTGCCTTGATGACAGCTTTGCACACTCTTGGCATTCTCTCAACCAGCTTCATGAGGTAGTCACCCGGAATGCATTTCAATTAACAGGTGTGCCTTTTTAAAAGTTAATTTGTGGATTTCTTTCCTTCTTAATTTGTGGATTTCTTTCCTTCTTAATATGTTTGAGCCAATCAGTTGTGTTGTGACAAGGAGGGGGGGGGGGGGGGGGGGGGGATTATGGCAAGAACAGCTCAAATAATAAAAGAGAAACGACAGTCCATATTTGCTTTAAGACATGAAGGTCAGTTAATACAGATCATTAAGAACTTTGAAAGTTTCTTCAAGTGCAGTTGCAAAAACCATCAAGCGCTATGATGAAACTGGCTCTCATGAGGACCACCACAGGAATGGAAGACCCAGAGTTATTTCTGCTGCAGAGGATAAGTTCATTAGAGTTACCAGCCTCAGAAATTGCGGCCCAAATAAATGTTTCAGAGTTCAAGTAACAGACACATCTCAACATCAACTGTTCAGAGGAGACTGCGTGAATCAGGCCTTCGTGGTTGAATTTCTGCAAAGAAACCACTACTAAAGGACACCAATACGAAGAAGAGACTTGCTTGGGCCAAGAAACACGAGCAAATGGACATTAGACCAGTGGAAATCTGTCCTTTGGTCACACCGATCTCGACAAACCATTTCTGTTTGGACCTCGCTTTGTGCCATAAAGTTGGAAGCAATGAATCGTCTAGAATGTCATTGTATGTTTTAGCGTTAACATTTCCGTTCACTGGAACTAAGGGGCCTAGCCCAAACCATGAAAAACAGCCCCAGACCACTATTCCTCC
Organism: Salmo salar; assembly: GCF_965601325.2. Taxonomy (NCBI): domain Eukaryota; kingdom Metazoa; phylum Chordata; class Actinopteri; order Salmoniformes; family Salmonidae; genus Salmo; species Salmo salar. The sequence continues at coordinate 32,954,579 of NC_138301.1, forward strand.
TCCACTAAACTTTACAGTTGGCACTATGCATTGGGGCTGGTAGCGTTCCTGGCATCCGCCAAACCCAGCTTTGTCTGTGGGACTGCTAGAGGGTGAAGCGTGATTCATCACTCCAGAGAACACGTTTCCACTGCTCCAGAGTCCAATGGTGGCGAGCTTCACACCACTCCTGCCGATGGTTGGCATTGCGCATGGTGACCTTAGGCTTGTGTGCTGCTGCTCGGCCATGGAAATCTGACTTACAGTTCTTGTGCTGACGTTGCTTCCAGAGGCAGTTTGGAACTCGGTAGGGAGTGTTGCAACAGAGGACGGATGATTTTTACATGCTACACACTCGGTGGTCCCGTTCTGTGAGCTTGTGTGGCCTACCACTTTGCGGCTGAGCTGTTGTTGCTCCTAGATGTTTCCACTTCACAATAACAGCACTTACAGTTGAATGGGGCAGCTCTAGCAGGGCAGAAATTTGACAAACTGACTTGTTGGAAAGGTGGCATCCTATGACGGTGCCACGTTGAAAGTCACTGAGCTCTTCAATAAGGCATTCTACTGACAATGTTTGTCTATGGAGATTGCATGGCTGTGTGCTCGATTTTATACACCCGTTGACGGGTGTGGCTGGAATAGCCGAATCCACTAATTTGAAGGGGTGTCCACATACTTTTGCATATATAGTGTAGCTGTAACCTGGCCTTATTTTATAAGAGAGATGAACCCAGACAACAGTTTCTATCTAGTCTCGTTTGAAGACACGTTCATCATGTACCCGTTATTAGCCCATCTCGGGGTTGTACTTCACAGGAAGCAGCAGTGTTGTTAGTATGATCAATAAGTAAACCAGCTAGCATTGATTGCGTAACACACTCACCGATATATAAATCAAATCAAAGTTTATTTGTCACGTGCGCCGAATACAACAGGTGTAGACCTTACAGTGAAATGCTTACTTACAGGCTTTAACCAATAGTGCAACAAAAGGTATTAGGTGAACAATAGGTAAGTAAAGAAATAAAACAACAGTAAAAAGACAGTGAAATATAACAGTAGCGAGGCTACATACAGACACCGGTTGGTCAGGCTGATTGAGGTAGTATGTACATGTAGATGTGGTTAAAGTGAGTTTGCATATATGAACAGAGAGTAGCAGTAGCGTAAGAGGGGTTTGCGGGTGGCGGGACACAATGCAGATAGCCTGGTTAGCCAAAGTGCGGGAGCCCTGGTTGGTCGGGCCAACTGAGGCTCCTCTAGTTTATACAGAAAGCTAATATTGGATATGTTCTCCACCGAGTTAGGAATGATCTCCACCGAGTTAGGAATGATCTCCACCGAGTTAGGAATGATCTCCACCGAGTTAGGAATGATCTCCAAAAGTGACTAAAGTTGGTGGATTTGGTGCCTCTAGGGAAAATTCAGGAAGACGTTAAATGGCCTTTTTACTGAAGAAAGTGTTTGTTTCATATGTTTGTGTTCTGCTTTTTGTGTAATTGATGTGTATATAGACACAGTGCCTTCGGAAAGCAATCAGACCCCTTCACTTTTTCCACGTAGTTCCGTTACAGCCCTTATTTTAAAATGGATTAAATAAATAAAATCTTCAGCAATCTAGACACAATACCCCATAATGACAAAGTGAAAAGAGATACATTTTGCAAATGTATAAAAAATAAAAACATAAATTCCTTATTTACGTAAGTATTCAGACCCTTTGCTATGAGACTCGAAATTGAGCTCAGGTGCATCCTGTTTCCATTAATCATCCTTGTTTCTACAACTTGAGTCCACTTGTGGTAAATTCAACTGATTGGACATGATTTGGAAAGGCACACACACCTGTCTATATAAGGTCCCACAGTTGACAGTGAATGTCAGAGCTAAAAACAAGCCATGAGGTCGAAGGAATTGTCCGTAGAGCGCCAAGACAGGATTGCGTCGAAGCACAGATCTGTGGCAAGGGTACCAAAAAATGTCTGCAGCATTGAAGGTTCCAAGAACAGTGGCCTCCATCATTCCTAAATGAAAGAAGTATGGAACCACCAAAACTCTTCCTAGAGCTGGCCGCCCGGCCAAACTGAGCAATTAGAGGAGAAGGGCTTAGTCAGGGAAGAAACAAAGAACCCGATGGTCACTCTGACAGAGCTCTGGAGTTCTTCTGTAGAGATGGGAGAACCTTCCAGAAGAACAGAGAGCTCCTTGATGAAGTCCTGAGCGCTCTGGAGCAGGTTCTCAGACTGGAGCAAAGATTCACCTTCCAACAGGACAACGGCCCTAAGCACACAGCCAAGACAACGCAGGGGTGGCTTCGGGAAAAGTCTCTGAATGTCTTTGAGTGGCCCAGCCAGTGCACGGACTTGAACCCGGTCTAACATCTCTGTTGAGAACAAAAAAATAGCCGTTTATTTTTTGTGAAAACCTTTTTTTTTATAGATAGGGTTTATTTGAAATATTTTCATAGTTTTGATAGTTCCCTACTCATGATGGTTAATTTTAGTGTGCACCCGTTTTAAGAGCGTCCCGCAACCTGCGCCAGAAATGAGAAAATGTAGTTCCGGTAAAATTGGTATTTAGTTTTGAATGGTTTTGGCAACAGATGAGTGGTTTTCTGCATTGTAAAAGGTGCAACCACAGACACAAAGCCATGATCCATTTGGTTCTATGGCAGAGGCTGTCCAGAGCCATATATTAAGTCCAGAGCCATATATTAAGAAATAAATGACTCTGGTTAAGCCTAATCAAACTTGCCTGTGCCAATGGTTTTCAAATGATACAAATGTAACAGCCTGAGCACACTGGACTTGAAACAACGATACAGATGTAACCATGTGCCATTTAGAGTATTATCTGACTGCCACTGGTCACTTTTAACTAAGTGTTCAATAAAAAAATAAAAAATAAAGATTAGAAAAAGTTTCACGGCACACCTGAGAGTTCCTCAAGACACACCATGTTGGGAACCACTACTTTTAAAGTGTGGGGATGGAATCCGTGTCACTGAGGGTAAACTGGCAACGACTGATGTCATATTGGGAAAAATAGCCAGTATGATATCCTTTGTTAGTACTTCACAATAAAATACATGTTTTGAAGAGAGCCGATTTATTTGAGTGTCTAGCTGTCCAGTAGATGTGAACTGAATGACTGTAACCTACCACACACATACACCACACACTAGCACCCTTTTCACACTGTCTCGAACCCAAACCGTACTGTGCTTGCTTGGATTTTTCTTTTCAGATCGTCTTTCCCAACACAGTTGCAGCATTGTAACCAGGCCAGCATGGTTCAGTAGTGTGAAAAGTGTACAAACGGGACCTCTGTAGAATTCCAGCACTGCAATGTCACATTCCAGCAAGTTCAAGTAGGAAATACTGCAGTACTAAGCGGCAGGAGACCTTCAAGTTCATACAAGCCTTAAACACAACACACATAGCCTACCCTACACGTCAGACCCTCATATTAAACACAACACACATAGCCTAGCCTACACGTCAGACCCTCATATTAAACACAACACACATAGCCTAGCCTACACGTCATACCCTCATATTAAACAACACACATAGCCTAGCCTACACGTCAGACCCTCATATTATAAACATAGAAAACAACACCAGCTCCTCATTTTACAATTGGATCCCCCAGCCGCCAAAAACGCTTTTAGTTGCTCCCGGTCCCCAGAGGCAGCAGCCCTGCAGTAACAGTTTAGCAGCATGCACTACCCCCCTCTCTTTCTCTTTGTGCTGTTTGCTGAGGAGACGTAGCTACAGGGCTCGAAATTAAAAAGATGTCCCTCTCGTCCAGGGGCGATAAAAATTATATGTCTGGGACGGTTCAAAACAGACCTTGGGACAACAGATCCAAAATTCATATAACCACTGTACATAAAAAATAAATACAAAGCAATTAGGCTGATGTAACAGATCAGAACAAGCACAACAATGCACACACGGCAGTAGGCTCTGCTCGAATGTTCCAGAATGCAAGTAGCTGGAACACACTAAAAAGCACACCACAAATTTAGAAAGAGGGGAGATCTAAAGATGCAACAACTAGCATGGGTTGCTAATATGACGAGGATTGTGTCTTTGGCTGCTGGAACAATGAAAGAAAGCTGGTTTCAATGGCATAAGGAAGTGTTTTTCAAATAATTCCCTCAATTTCTATGGTCTGATTTTGGCTAGGCTACTTTCAAACTGCTGACTGCCTCCGCTCAGAGGTGCAAGGTGGATGACACACATTGCGCAACAGGCACTGGCCTTTCTCTCCGCTCGTGTTTGATTTGAACGAACCGTGTCTCCAGTAGGCTTTGGTTTCCGCTCTGCTAGCTTTGGTTAATAATGCCATGGGTGGGATGGGAAACATGGAGAGAAAGCATAAAGCATCTTAATAGGCCATTGGGCCACCACGAGCCGCCAGAACAGCTTCAATGCGCATTGGCATGGATTCTACAAGTTTCTGGAACTCTATTGGAGGGATGCCAAACCATTCTTCCACAAGAAATTCCATAATTTGGTGCTTTGTTGATGGAAGACGCTGTCTCCGGTGCCGCTCCAGAAACAAGATTAGCCTTGAGCCCCGGGAAGCTATATTCACGAGCGCTCCAATGTATAAATGTTTTGAAAGTTTAAAACGAGTAAAGGTTCATGAACATTTTATAAAATGTAGTCCTATGTTGTTGTGTATTTAGCAAACTATTGGTGATGAGATAGTATAAAAATAGTTTTATACCAAGTGATGCAATGCTGGGTTGGCTATTTTAGCTAGGCTAACGTTAGCAAGCTAGCGCCAAAGACAGCAAAGTATCTTGATCTTCCCTTTTATCTTTCCAACTGCAGTTTCAGATGAGCAGCACTTAGTGAGTCAGTGGTCACCCTAGTGAAAAAGTAGCTTAATGGAGGTGCCAATACAAAAGACGAGAAAAGTGCAGGACATAAGATTGAAGGAGTGCAGTAGACTAAGTAAATGAATGGCTACATAGCTATCTACACTGTACAATTCACAATAGACTGGTACTATGCAGTCAGCTAGCTAGGTATACTTATTGCCTGACAGTAAATCAATAATTTATCTATTAACCTGTCTGGCCTTGGGGGCAGTATTTTCACGGCCGGATGAAAAACGTACCCAATTTAAACAGGTTACTACTCTGGCTCAGAAACTAGAATATGCATATTATTATTAGATTTGGATAGAAAACACTGAAGGTTCTAAAACTGTTTGAATGGTGTCTGAGTATAACAGAACTCATATGGCAGGCAAAAACCTGAGAAAACAATCCAACCAGGAAGTGGATTGTAGTTTTTCAAGACTGGGCCTATTCAGTATACAGTGACTTAGGGTTCAATTTGCACTTCCTAAGGATTTCACTAGATGTCAACAGTCTTTAGAACATGTTTCAGGCTTTTGCAGTCAACAGAGAGCGAACAAGACCTCCTGGAGTCTGATGACCGAGAGAATGACGGGCCACAATTACACGCGTTCACGTGAGGAGGTAGCTGTGTTCCATAACGTTTTTCAAGACATTGGAATCGTCCGGTTGGACTATTACTGAAGTTTTACGTTAAACAGGCCCTAAAGATTGATGTTTTACAACGTTTGACATGTTTCAATGAACGTAAATATAACTTTTTGTCGTGAAATTTTCGCCGCGCTTCCTACATTTGGAGTAGCTTAGTGAACGCGCAAACAACAAGGAGTTATTTGGACATAAATTGACTTTATCGAACAAAACATTTATTGTGGACCTGGGATTCCTGGAAGTGCCTTCTGATGAAGTTAAGTGAATATTTCTAATGCTATTTATGATTTTAGATGACTCCAAAATGGCGGGTATCTGTATTGCCTGGTGTATTTTTCTGAGCGCAGTACTCAGATTATTGCAAAGTGTGCTTTCCCCGTGAAGCTTTTTTGAAATCTGTCACAGCGGTTGCATAAAGGAGATGTTCATCTATAATTCTTTGAATAACAGTTTCATATTTTATCAACGTTTATGATGAGTATTTTTGTAAATTGTTGTGCTGATTCACCGGCAGTATTGGAGGCAAAATATTTTCTGAACGTCACGCGCCAATGTAAAATGCTGTTTTTGGATATAAATATGAACTTTATCGAACAAAACATACATGTATTGTGTAACATAATGTCCTAGGAGTGTCATCTGATGAAGATCGTCAAAGGTTAGTGCTTCATTTCGCTGTGTTTTGGGTTTTATTGACACATGTCCTTGCTTGGAAAATGGCTGTGTGATTATTTTTGTCTATGTACTCTACTAACATAATCTAATGTTTTGCTTTCGCTGTAACGGCTTTTTGAAATCGGACAATGTGGTTACATCAAGGAGACGTGCATCTTTAAAATGGTGTAAAATAGTCGTATGTTTGAGAAAGTTGAATTATGACGTTTTGTTGTTTTTGAATTTGCCGCCCTGATATTTCACTGGCTGTGTCCCGCAGGTGGGACGCTGGCGTCCCACCTAGCCCATAGAAGTTAGAAGCAGAATCTAATTCGTCTTAATAAGGTAACCCCATCATTATTAAGGCCAGACATTTTTGTCATATGATTATGGCAGGGTTCAAAGACAGGCAAGAGAGAGAGTGAGCACCCCCCATGCTGAGGCAGGGAGAGGACGAACAGGTCATCACTTGGTGGTGAACGACAATGTTAAGTATTTTTGAAGTCTATTGCTTGAGAATGACGTCGTACTGATTTGCACCCGCCCGCTACTCTGTTATTATCTATGCATAGCCACTTTAACCTGTTGGGGATAGGGGGCAGTATTTACACGGCCGGATAAAAAAACGTACCCGATTTAATCTGGTTATTACTACTGCCCAGAAACTAGAATATGCATATAATTATTCGCTTTGGATAGAAAACACCCTAAAGTTTCTAAAACTGTTTGAATGGTGTCTGTGAGTATAACAGAACTCATATGGCAGGCAAAAACCTGAGAAGATTCCTTACAGGAGCTTCTTGTCTCCGTTTATTGAAGACTGAGGATCTTTGCTGTAACGTGACACTTCCTACGGCTCCCATAGGCTCTCAGAACCCGGGAAAAAGCTGAATGATATCGAGGCAGCCCCTGGCTGAAACACATTATCGCCTTTGGCAAGTGGCCGATCAGAGGACAATGGGCTTAGGCGCCTGCACGAGTCGACCCCATGCTTTATTTTCTTTCGTCTTTTTACCTAAACGCAGATTCCCGGTCGGAATATTATCGCTTTTTTACGAGAAAAATGGCATACATTTTTTTTTTAAACAGCGGTTGACATGCTTCGAAGTACGGTAATGGAATATTTTGAATTTTTTTGTCACGAAATGCGTCGTGCTCGTCACCCTTCTTTACCATTCGGATAGTGTCTTGAACGCACGAACAAAACGCCGCTGTTTGGATATAACTATGGATTATTTTGAACCAAACCAACATTTGTTATTGAAGTAGAAGTCCTGGGAGTGCATTCTGACGAAGAACACCAAAGGTAATAACATTTTTCTTATAGTAAATCAGACTTTGGTGAGTGCTAAACTTGCTGGGTGTCTAAATAGCTAGCCCTGTGATGCCGGGCTATCTACTGAGAATATTGCAAAATGTGCTTTCACCGAAAAGCTATTTTAAAATCGGACATATCGAGTGCATAGAGGAGTTCTGTATCTATAATTCTTAAAATAATTGTTATGCTTTTTGTGAATGTTTATCGTGAGTAATTTAGTAAATTTTTTGTAAATTCACCGGAAGTTTCCGGGGGGTATGCTAGTTCTGAACGTCACATGCTAATGTAAAAAGCTGGTTTTTGATATAAATATGAACTTGATTGAACAAAACATGCATGTATTGTATAACAATGTCCTAGGGTTGTCATCTGATGAAGATCAAAGGTTAGTGCTGCATTTAGCTGTGGTTTGGGTTTATGTGACATTATATGCTAGCTTGAAAAATGGGTGTCTGATTATTTCTGGCTGGGTACTCTGCTGACATAATCTAATGTTTTGCTTTCGTTGTAAAGCCTTTTTGAAATCGGACAGTGTGGTTAGATTAACGAGAGTCTTGTCTTTAAAATGGTGTAAAATAGTCATATGTTTGAAAAATTTAAGTAATAGCATTTCTAAGGTATTTGAATAACGCGCCACGGGATTCCACTGGCTGTTACGTAGGTGGGACGATTTCGTCCCGCCGACCCTAGAGAGGTTAATAACCCTACCTGCATGTACATAATTACCTCAATTACCTTGACACCGGTGACCCCGCACATTGACTCTGAACCAGTAACCCCTGTATATAGCACCGCTATTGTTATTTACTGCTGCCCTTTAATTATTTGTTTTGCTGGTTAAGAAAGCATTTCACTGTAAGGTCTACACCTGTTGTATTCGGCGCATGTGACAAAAACAATTTGATTTTATTTATTTTGAAGTCTAATGCTTGAGAATGACGCCATACTGATTGGTTTGTTTGAAGTCTAATGTTTGATCCATATTGAAGAGTTACATTTCCAACTGTCACTGAATTATTTGCTTTTAAGTTAGTTGGGTATAAGAAATTAGTTATTCAAGACCATGTACTAACCAAGTGTGGCGAAGGGTACACAAATAGAATAATGGGCTTTGACATTCAAATTTAGTTAAAGAATGGTGTGGTGGTGACTTTCTGTTAACTGTTAAGAGTAGGAACACGGTTTAAAGTAAAATATAAAAATATTGTTTTTTGCAGTTGTGATTGGGGTATATTGACCAAATTATCAGGATTTCTTTTGATGCATTTTCCCTTAGAAAGTCAACAGAAACCACCATTTCACAGCAAATAAAATAAAATCTCCCAAGCCCCCGGACCCCCTGTAGAGGGGTGTTGACACTGGAACTAATTGACACAAAGTTACGCCCTTGGCTGGCTGGCTGACTGTTGGAGGATAACCTAGTAGTTGGGCTACACCCTGCCCTAACACCAAATCTTACTTACTACAGTAGTGGTTAAGTTTCACCTTCTGGCCTTTACTGACACTCAGTGTAATTACAGATTGCAGTGTACTAACCCCACCATGCAGGTAATAAACACTCAAGGATGGAGGGACGGGAGAGAGAGAGAGATACATGTGAGAGACAGAGAAAGAGAAACACAGACAGAGAGAGAGACAGACAGACAGAGACAGAAATACTCTGTTATATCTGGAGTATTTCTCCTGTCTTATCCGGTGTCCTGTGTGAATTTAAGTATGCGCCCTCTAACTCTCTCCTCTCGGAGGACCAGAGTCCTAGGAGCCTCAGGACTACATGGCCTGATGACTTCTTGCTATCCCCAGTCCACCTGCTGCTGCTCCAGTTTTAACTGTTCTACCTGCGGCTATGGAACCCTGACCTGTTCACCGGACGTGAAACCTTGTCCCAGACCTGCTGTTTTCGACTCTCTCTCTCTCTCTATGATTGGCTATGAAAAGCCAACTGACATTTATTCCTGGGGTGCTGACTTGTTGCACCCTCTATAACCACTGATTATTATTATCTGACCCTGCTGGTCATCTATGAACATTTGAACATCTTGGCCATGTACTGTTATAATCTCCACCCAGCACAGCCAGAAGAGGACTGGCCACCCCTCATAGCCTGGTTCCTCTCTAGGTTTCTTCCTAGGTTCCAGCCTTTCTAGGGAGTTTTTCCTATCCACCGTGCTTCTGCGTCTGCATTGCTTGCTGTTTGGGGTTTTAGGCTGGGTTTCTGTATAGCACTTTGTGACATCGGCTGATGTAAGAAGGGCTTTATAAATACATTTGATTGATTGATACCTGTGGGGGTCTTTCGACACTGGAAGTATGTGGACACATTCCCTCTTGGTGAAAGTGCTTTCTATCCAGGATTTCTGGGACTGTGGAGAGAGGAGACAGAAATATAATGAATCACAACATTACAAATTGTCTCCCTGTATCAGAGATCACTATAGTAGGGAAACCATGGGCCAATGTACAGTTCAAACGGGGCTGTAGCTGGTCTACTTGATTGCTTAATTGACTTACCCTGAACATTCAACATACATACAGTAGTGGCCAAAAGTGTTGAGAATGACAGAAATATACATTTTCAAAGTTTGCTGCTTCAGTGTCTTTAGATATTTTTGTCAGATGTTACTATGGAATACTGAAGTATAATTACAAGCATTTCATAAGTGTCAAAGGCTTTTATTGACAATTACATGAAGTTGATGCAAAGAGTCAATATTTGCAGTGTTGACCCTTCTTTTTCATGACCTCTGCAATCTGCCCTGGCATGCTGTTAATTAACTTCTGGGCCACATCCTGACTGATGGCAGCCCATTCTTGCATAATCAATGCTTGGAGTTTGTCAGAATTTGTGGGTTTTTGTTTGTCCACCCGCCTCTTGAGGATTGACCACAAGTTCTCAATGGGATTAAGGTCTGGGGAGTGTCCTGGCCATGGACCCAAAATATCGATGTTTTGTTCCCCGAGCCACTTAGTTATCACTTTTGCCTTATGGCAAGGTGCTCCATCATGCTGGAAAAGGAATTGTTCGTCACCAAACTGTTCCTGGATGGTTGGGAGAAGCCCTTTTTGTGCAAAGCAATGATGACAGCACGTGTTTCCTTGCAGGTAACCATGGTTGACAGAGGAAGAACAATGATTCCAAGCACTACCCTCCTTTTGAAGCTTCCAGTCTGTTATTCGAACTCAATCAGCATGACAGAGTGATCTCCAGCCTTGTCCTCGTCAACACTCACACCTGTGTTAACGAGAGAATCACTGACATGATGTCAGCTGGTCCTTTTGTGGCGGGGCTGAAATGCAGTGGAAATGTGTTTTTGGGATTCAGTTCATTTGCATGGCAAATAGGGACTTTGCAATTAATTGCAATTCATCTGATCACTCTTCATAACATTCTGGAGTATATGCAAATTGCCATCATACAAACTAAGGCAGCAGACTATGAAAATTAATATTTGTCATTCTCAAACTTTTGGCCACGACTGTACATGCATACATACAATTTGAACTCATGTCAACACAATAATATTTTCACAGTTAAAGGCAGTCCAATCAATGTTTGCTGTGGTAACTAACCAGTAACCACAGAGCCGAGCTCCCCTCAGGGGCCCCCAAACTAGCCAGCCAGGAGCTCCTAGTGACCCCCTAATCCAGGAGGCTCAGTATTCTGATTGATAAACTAATAAATGTAAATCAGACTAAATCCTGCTGTGTATTAGACCAGAGCTGCCAAGGGGACAGCAGTGTGTGTGTGTGTGTGTGTGTGTGTGTGTGTGTGTGTGTGTGTGTGTGTGTGTGTGTGTGTGTGTGTGTGTGAGAGAGAGAGAGAACAGCAGCGGTCCGTTCACAACCACAAACTCTCTCACTCTCCTGAGACAGGCGGCCGAGCGTCCAGCGAGAACGAGGGCTTTATGTCAGAAGAATTTTCAATTAATTTCCAGGGTTCCGTCGTTCTGATAGCTTTTTGTTCCTGGTTCTAAACAACACAGGGCATCAGACGATTAGCACCAATAATCCTTCCCTTCACAAAGGAACAGGCTGAAATTCTTCACCTCCTCCTAACTCAGAGAAGTACTGGGTACAGTGGTTTACTGGCAGAGAGCTGAGATTACACAACACTGGGAATGACCAGGTTTGAAGTAGCCTGTTTTCCCACAGTGAAAGAACATAACAGCTGGAAACAGTTTCAGGACAACAGGCGTTTCAGAAACAGTTTTAGGACAACAGGCGTTTCAGAAACAGTTTTAGGACAACAGGCGTTTCAGAAACAGTTTTAGGACAACAGGCGTTTCAGAAACAGTTTTAGGACAACAGGCGTTTCAGAAACAGCGCTAGAAGAACTGAAGTTCTCGAACAAAGGTCAGATGGAAGTTGTAACACAGCAGTGGCACAACAAAAACGCTAGAACAACAGAAGTAGAACAGAATTCTAAAACACAGATAAAACAGGTTGTCTACCTGGAAGTTGTCTTCTTCATCGCGGTAGTGTTTAAGCGCTGAGTACAGGAACATACCAAATAACCTTCACGCATCTCCTGACCAACCAACCACACCACACCAGCACCGCAGCCTCAACAGAACTCCACAGATAACATCTCTCACTCTAGATCTTCCTCTCTGTCGCTCTGTCCCTCACCACATAATCGCTCCGGTCTCAAAGTCTAAAAGGTGATGGAAAATTGCAAATCCGTGTCTGTTAAAAGCTGAGTGATCAGTGAGCAGTAGAGAGAAACCTCTTGTGTTACTCTAACGGTGAATAGGAGTTAATCTGTAAGACAGAGACACTCAGAGGGCTGATGAATGTGTCTGAGACACACTGCTTATTACCGGAGAGAGAGAGGCAGGATGGTAGAGGTAGAGGCCTCAGTAATTTATATCTTCTTCAGACCACCTGCTGAGACAGTCTCACTCCTCACGCTATATACACAGGAACCACAGGTTAGGTACTCACAGGACGACTTGGTAAGGCTTACCATTATTAGACAACTAATAGTCACTGGGAGAGACTCACTTCCTACTGAAACTAGGCCCAACTCTCTGGTCAATGGCATTACTGCTATTCAAATCTGTTCTAGCCTGGTCAAGCAGACTGTCCGCTGTGTTCACGTTTCGATGTGAAGTGAAACAGAAGGTGAGCGATCGCGAGTTTTGTAAAAACAATTATATGTATAGGCCTATATATACAGTACATGTCAAAAGTTTGGACACACCTACTCATTCAATGGTTTCTCATTATTTGTACTATTTTCTACATTGTAGAACAATAGTGAAGACATCACAACTATGAAATCATGTAGTAACCAAAAAAAGTGTTAAACAAATCAAAATATATTTTAGATTTGAGATTCTTCAAAGTAGCCACCCTTTGCCTTGATGACAGTTTTGCACACTCTTGGCATTCTCTCAACCAGCTTCATGAGGTAGTCACCCGGAATGCATTTCAATTAACAGGTATGCCTTATTAAAAGTTAATTTGTGGAATTTAATTTTCTTCTTAATACATTTGAGTCAATCAGTTGTGTTGTGATGGTAGGGGTGGTATACAGAAGATAGCCCTATTTGGTAAAAGACCAAGTCCATATTATGGCAATAACAGCTCAAATAAGCAAAGAGAAATGACAGTCCATCATTACTTTAAGACATGAAGGTCAGTCAATACGGAAAATGTCAAGAATGTTGAATGTTTCTTCAAGTGCAGTCACAAAAACCATCAAGCGCTATGATGAAACTGGCTCTCATGAGGACCGCCACAGGAAAGGAAGACCCAGAGTTATTTCTGCTGCAGAGGATAAGTTCATTAGAGTTACCAGCCTAAATAAATGCTTCACAGATTTCAAGTAACAGACACATCTCAACATCAACTGTTCAGAGGAGACTGCGTGAATCAGGCCTTCGTGGTTGAATTTCTGCAAAGAAACCACTACTAAAGGACACCAATACGAAGAAGAGACTTGCTTGGGCCAAGAAACACGAGCAATGGACATTAGACCGGTGGAAATCTGTCCTTTGTTTTGATGAGTCCAAATTTGAGACTTTTGGTTCCAACCGCAGTGTCTCTGAGACGCAGAGTACCTGAAAGGTTGATCTCCGCATGTGTGGTTCCCACCGTGAAGCATGGAGGAGGAGGTGTGATGTGGGGGTACTTTGCTAGTGACACTGTCTGTGATTTATTTAGAATTCAAGGCACACTTAACCAGCATAGCTAGCACAGCATTCTGCAGCGATACGCCATCCCACCTGGTTTGCGCTTAGTGGGACTGTCATTTGTTTTCCAACAGGACAATGACCCAACACACCTGCAGGTTGTGTAAGGGCTATTTGACCAAGAAGGAGAGTGATGGAGTGCTGCATCAGATGACCTGGCCTCCACAATCACCCGACCTCAACCCAATTGAGATGGTTTGGGATGAGTTGGACCGCAGAGCAAAGGAAAAGCAGCCAACAAGTTCTCAGCATATGTGAGAACTCCAAGACTGTTGGAAAATAACTCCAGGTGAAGCTGGTTGAGAGAAAGCCAAGAGTAAGCAAAGCTGTCATCAAGGCAAAGGGTGGCTAATTTGAAGAATCTCAAATATAAAATATATTTTGATTTGTTTAACACATTTCTGGTTACTACATTGTTCTATATGTGTTATTTGATGGTTTTGAAGTCTTCAGTATTATTCTACAATGTAGAAAATCATTTAAAAAAAGAACAACCCTTCAATGAGTAGGTGTCCAAACTTTTGACTGGTACTGTATGATATATTTATTTATGCTACAGTAGGTAGGGTTAGCTAGCGCTAGTCGGCTGCGCGGGTTAGCTAGCGCTAGTCGGCTGCGCGGGTTAGCTAGCGCTAGTCGGCTGCGCGGGTTAGCTAGCGCTAGTCGGCTGTACCTGTACAAAAACTCCTGGATTTGTCATCCTATAGCTTGTTTTTTTATCTTCTTTTTAAATAGTGAGTCAACATGTTTTCAGCACTTTTATTTCCCTGACTGATCAAAACTCGTTTTCTCATGCTCTCGTCTCTCTGCAGCAGACATACTCTATAGTGAGCAATATGTTTAGAACATCAAATCACAAAATCACAGTATCGAATCGAAATATATATAGAATCGTATCGGCACCTAAGTATCGTGATAATATTGTATCGTGGGTCCCTGGCAATTCCCAGCCCTATTAATTATGGTAAAACTATCTTCAATAGGATGGTGATATTATGATAACAGGAGAAGATTTGAATGCTTCAGATAATGAATACAGTACATCTCATTCATTCAGGTTGTCTGATGGTTAATAGTGTTAACAGAGGGTTGTGGGAGAGGCTTTGGTCCCCGTTGACCTGTATCCATGGTACCTGAGAATGTCAGGCAACAAAAGACTCAATTTAGATGCACTTTAAAGCCCCAGCCAGGAACACAGACATGTCTCTCTCCCTCTACCTCGTTCTCCTTCTCTCTCTACATCCCTCACTCGCTCTACCTCGTTCTCTCTCTCTACCTCCCTCGTTTCCCCTCTCTCTCTCTACCTCCCTCGTTTCCCCTCGCTCTCTCTACCTCCCTCGTTCCCCCTCGCTCTCTCTACCTCCCTCGTTCCCCCCTGCCTCCCCCGTTCCCCCCTGCCTCCCTCGTTCCCCCTCGCTCTCTCTACCTCCCTCGTTCCCCCTCGCTCTCTCTACCTCCCTCGTTCCCCCTCGCTCTCTCTACCTCCCTCGTTCCCCCTCGCTCTCTCTACCTCCCTCGTTCCCCCTCGCTCTCTCAACCTCCCTCGTTCCCCCGCCTCCCTCGTTCCCACTGCCTCCCTTGTTCCCCCCGCTTCTCCCCTCCCTCGTTCCCCCCACCTCACCCTACCTCCCTCGTCCCCCCGCCTCCCTCGTTCCCCCCACCTCTCCACCTCCCTCGTTCCCCCCGCCTCCCTCGTTCCCCCTGCCTCTCTCGTTCCCCCTGCCTCTCCACCTCCCTCGTTCCCCCCGCCTCCCTCGTTCCCCCTGCCTCTCTACCTCCCTCGTTCCCCCTACCCCCCCACCTCCCTCGTTCCCCCTACCCCCCCACCTCCCTCGTTCCCCCTACCTCTCCACATCCCTCGTTCCCCCCGCCTCCCTCGTTCCCCCTACCCCCCACCTCCCTCGTTCCCCCTACCCCCCACCTCCCTCGTTCCCCCTACCCCCCACCTCCCTCGTTCCCCCTACCTCCCTCGTTCCCCCTACCCCCCCACCTCCCTCGTTGTCCCCGACTCCCTCGTTCCCCCCACCTCCCTCGTTCCCCCCTTCCTCTCCATCTCCCTCGTTCCCCCCACGTTCCCTCTTTTCCCCCGCACCTCCCTCGTTCCCCCTACCGCTCTACCTCCCTCGTTCCCCCTACCTCCCTCGTTCCCCCTACCTGTCCTCCTCCCTCGTTCCCCCCACCTCCCTCGTTCCCCCTACCTCCCTCGTTCCCCCTACCTCCCTCGTTCCCCCTACCTGTCCTCCTCCCTCGTTCCCCCCACCTCCCTCGTTCCCCCTACCTCCCTCGTTCCCTCACCTCCCTCGTTCCCCCCGCCTCTCTTCCTCCCTCGTTTCCCCGCCTCCCTCGTTCCCCCTACCTCTCTCGTTCCCCCTACCTCTACCTCCCTCGTTCCCCCGCCTCCCTCGTTCCCCCCGCCTCTCCCGTTCCCCCCGCCTCCCCACCTCCCTCATTCCCCCTCCCCCTCCATCTCCCTACCTCCCTCGTTCCCTCTACCTCGTTCCCCCCCCCCATCTCTCTCGTTCCCCCTACCTCTCTACCTCCCTCGTTCCCCCTACCTCTCTCGTTCCCCCTACCTCTCTCGTTCCCCCTACCTCTCTACCTCCCTCGTTCCCCCGCCTCCCTCGTTCCCCCTACCCCTCTACCTCCCTTGTTCCCCCGCCTCCCTCGTTCCCACCACCTCCCCCTACCTCCCTCGTTCCCCCCGCCTCCCCCTACCTCCCTCGTTCCCCCCGCCTCCCTCGTTCCCCCTCGTTCCCCCCACCTCCCCCTACCTCCCTCGTTCCCCCCGCCTCCCCCTACCTCCCTCGTTCCCCCCGCCTCTCTACCTCCCTCGTTCCCCCCGCCTCCCTCGTTCCCCCTGCCTCCCCCGTTCCCTCGTTCCCCCTGCCTCTCCACCCCCCTCGTTCCCCCTACCTCTCCACCTCCCTCCCTCGTGCCTCCCTCGTTCCCCCTGCCTCCCTCGTTCCCCCTGCCTCCCCACCCCCCTCGTTCCCCCTGCCTCCCTCGTTCCCCCTGCCTCCCCACCCCCCTCGTTCCCCCCGCCTCCCTTGTGCCCCCTGCCTCCCTCGTACCTCTCCTTCTCCCTCGTTCCCCCTGTCTCCCTCGTTCCCCCTGCCTCCCCACCTCCCTCCCTTGTTCCTCCTACCTCTCCCTGCCTCCCTCGTTCCCCCCTCCTCCCTCGTTCCCCCTGCCTCCCTCGTTCCCCCTGCCTCTCCACCCCCCTCGTTCCCCCCGCCTCCCTCGTTCCCCCTGCCTCTCCACCCCCCTCGTTCCCCCCGCCTCCCTCGTTCCCCCTGCCTCCCCGGTTCCCCCTACCTCCCCACCTCCCTCCCTTGTTCCTCCTACCTCTCCCTGCCTCCCTCGTTCCCCCCTCCTCCCTCGTTCCCTCTGCCTCCCTCGTTCCCCCTGCCTCCACACCTCCCTCGTTCCCCCTGCCTCTCCACCCCCCTCGTTCCCCCCGCCTCCCTCGTTCCCCCTGCCTCCCTCGTTCCCCCTGCCTCCCCGGTTCCCCCTGCCTCCCCGGTTCCCCCTGCCTCCCCACCTCCCTCCCCCCTCCCTTGTTCCTCCTACCTCCCTCGTTCCCCCTGCCTCCCTCGTTCCCCCTGCCTCTCCACCCCCCTCGTTCCCCACACCTCCCCGGTTCCCCCTACCTCTCCACCTCCCCCCCTACCTCTCCACCCCCCTCGTTCCCCCTGCCTCCCCACCTCCCTCGTTCCCCCTGCCTCCCCACCCCCCTCGTTCCCCCGCCTCCCTCGTTCCCCCTGCCTCCCCCGTTCCCCCTGCCTCCCCACCTCCCTCCCTCCCTTGTTCCTCCTACCTCTCCCTGCCTCCCTCGTTCCCCCTGCCTCCCTCGTTCCCCCTGCCTCCCCACCTCCCTCGTTCCCCCTGCCTCTCCACCCTCCTCGTTCCCCCCGCCTCCCTCGTTCCCCTGCCTCCCTCGTTCCCCCTGCCTCTCTCGTACCTCTCCTTCTCCCTCGTTCCCCCTGCCTCCCTCGTTCCCCCTATCTCCCTCGTTCCCCCTACCTCTCCACCTCCCTCCCTCCCTCCCTTGTTCCTCCTACCTCCCCCTGCCTCCCTCGTTCCCCCTGCCTCCCTCGTTCCCCCTGCCTCCCCACCTCCCTCGTTCCCCCTGCCTCTCCACCCCCCTCGTTCCCCACACCTCCCCGGTTCCCCCTACCTCTCCACCTCCCCCCCTACCTCTCCACCCCCCTCGTTCCCCCTACCTCTCCACCCCCCTCGTTCCCCCTACCTCTCCACCCCCCTCGTTCCCCCTCCTCCCCTCTTTCCCTGCCAAACAGAGGAAGGGCTCTTTTTGGCCACTTAGTCTTCCTGTAGGAAATTAACCAGCCCCATTTCCCTTCATAAACCGCACACACACACACCCCTCTGTTGACCCTTTACCTTCTGACGACATGAGTCGGTTTCATGAAGCACCCAACTCCCCACCCAACTTCCTACCCACTCTCCAACCCGTTTCCCAGGTAGGCAGGCTGTGGCAGTGACAGAGAAAGGTGGCTAAATGCACACAGCCCTGGCCTGCAGCCCTAGTTAACCTCTCCTCTCTCACTCCTCTGGCCGACATGCCTGACTGACTCATAGAATTCCAGATAACATCTGGCCAGCCAGCCTGTTCTTACACTCATAATGAGTCTATAAACTGGGGGAAAGAGAAGACATTAGCATGAAGACAGTGGTGCTGGGGTGTTAATAACAAGAGAGAGTTTATACTGTTGTTACCTGCCAGGCTAGCGGTCCAGGCAAGGGGCATGACAAAGCTGAGAAGCTCAGGGTCAAACCGGAGAATGTGTAAAAGGCAGGTAGCCTATTGGTTAAGAGCATTGGACCAGTAACTGAAAGGTCGCTGATTCAAATCCCAGAGCCGACTAGGTGAAAAATCTGTCGATGTGCCCTTGAGCAAGGTACTTAACCCTAATTGCTTGTGTAAGTTGCTCTGGATAACAGCATCTGCTATATGACAACAAAAATTAAGTGTAAAAGAGGTGTTGAGTCATCCTCAGAAGGCCAGTGTTGATTGAAAATTGCTCTGCGTTTTTTTTTTTTTTTTTACAATAAAGAGAGATTTGAAAATGCTTCAAATCAACTTCCTTTGTCCTCTAAGAGAGGCTGGGTGAATAGGCTTACCTCTCACGTAAAGTGGTTTGCACACTGGCCTTGCCTCTGTAGCAGACACAGACAGACCTCTATCTTTCTCATCTCTAAATAGGCATTATTAATATTACTACTAAAGGTCGACCGATTAATCGGAATGGCCGATTAATTGGGGCCGAGTTCAAGTTTTCATAATCGGAAATCGGTATTTTTGGACACCGATTTGGCCGATTTAAAAAAAACACACACACACACACACACACACACACACACACACACACACACACACACACACACACACACACACACACACACACACACACACACACACACACACACACACACACACACACACACACACACACACACACACACACACACACACACACACACACACACACACACACACACACACACCTTTATTTAACTAGGCAAGTCAGTTAAGAACACATTCTTATTTTCAATGACGGCCTAGGAACGGTGGGTTAACTGCCTTGTTCAGGGGCAGAACGACAGATTTTTACCTTGTCAGCTTGGGGATGCAACCTTACGTTAACTAGCCCAACGCTCTAACCACCTGCTTTACGTTGCCAAGGTAAGTTGCTAGCTAGCATTAAACTTATCTTATAAAAAAACAAAAAAAACAGCTCTGGGATTCAATCTTGCAACCTTACGGTTAACTAGTCCAACGCTCTAACCACCTGCTTTACATTGCACTCCACGAGGAGCCTGCCTGTTACGCGAATGCAGTAAGAAGCCAAGGTAAGTTGCTAGCTAGCATTAAACTTATAAAAACAATCAATCATAATCACTAGTTAACTACACATGGTTGATGATATTACAAGTTTATCTAGCCTGTCCTGCGTTGCATATAATCGCTTAGGTACACGTTGCTCCAACCATAAACATCAATGCCTTTCTTAAAATCAATACACAAGTATATATTTTTAAAACCTGCATATTTAGTTAATATTGCCTGCTAACATGAATTTCATTTAACTAGGGAAAATGTGTCACTTCTCTTGCAAACAGAGTCAGGGTATATGCAGCAGTTTGGGCCGCCTGGCTCGTTGCGAACTGTGAAGACTATTTCTTCCTAACAAAGACAGCCAACTTCGCCAAACGGGGGATGATTTAACAAAAGCGCATTTGCGAAAAAAGCACAATCGTTGCAAGACTGTACCTAACCATAAACATCAATGACTTTCTTAAACTCAATACACAGAAGTATATATTTTTAAACCTGCATATTTAGCTAAAAGAAATCCAGGTTAGCAGGCAATATTAACCAGGTGAAATTGTGTCATTTTGCGTTCATTGCACGCAGAGTCAGGGTATATGCAACAGTTTGGGCTGCCTGGCTCGTTGCGAACTAATTTGCCAGAATTATGACATAACATTGAAGGTTGTGCAATGTAACAGGAATATTTAGACTTAGGGATGCCACCCATTAGGTAAAATACAGGACGGTTCCGTATTTCACTGAAAGGAAAAACGTTTTGTTTGAGATGATAGGTCATTAATATGGTCGAATCCGGAAACTAAGGCTCGTATTTCTGTGTGTTATTATGTTATAATTAAGTCTATGATTTGATATTTGATAGAGCAGTCTGAATGAGCGATGGTAGGCAGCAGCAGGCTCGTAAGCATTCATTCAAACAGCACTTTCGTGCGTTTGCCAGCAGCTCTTCGCAATGCTTCAAGCATTGAGCTGTTTATGACTTCAAGCCTATCAACTCCCGAGATGAGGCTGGTGTAACCGATGTGAAATGGCTAGCTAGTTAGTGGGGTGCGCGCTAATAGCGTTTCAATCGGTGACGTCACTCGCTCTGAGACTTGGAGTAGTTATTCCCCTTGCTCTGCAAGGGCCGCGGCTTTTGTTGAGCGATGTGTAACGATGCTTCGAGGGTGGCTGTTGTTGATGTGTTCCTGGTTCGAGCACAGGTAGGGGCGAGGAGAGGGACAGAAGCTATACTGTTACACTGGCAATACTAAAGTGCCTATAAGAACATCCAATAGTCAAAGGTATATGAAATACAAATGGTATAAAGAGAAATAGTCCTATAACTACAACCTAAAACTTCTTACCTGGGAATATTGAAGACTCATGTTAAAAGGAACCACCAGCATATGTTCCCATGTTCTGAGCAAGGAACTTAAAACGTTAGCTTTTTTTTTACATGGCACATATTGCACTTTTACTTTCTTCTCCAACACTTTGTTTTTGCATTATTTAAACCAAATTGAACATGTTTCATTATTTATTTGAGGCTAAATTGATTTTATTGATGTACTATATTAAGTTAAAAACAGTGTTCATTCAGTATTGTTGTAATTGTCATTATTACAAAAAAATTATATATATATATATATATATATATATATATATATATATATATATATATATATATATATATATATATATGTAATAACAAACCATTTTTTAAAAAGTGGCCGATTAATCGGTAATCGGCCCTCCAATAATCGGTATCGGCGGTGAAAAAAAATCATAATCGGTCGACCTCTAATTACTACTACTAAAACAAAGACAGAAGGATTAGGTGGACACACCACAGGGGAGAGATAAGGAGATAACAGAGGAGAGGAACTATACTGAACAAAAATATAAAAAATGCAACAAGTGTTGGTCCCATGTTTCATGAGCTGAAATAAAAGATCCTAGGAGCTTATTTCTCTCATTTTTTGCACACATCTGTTTACGTCCCTGTTAGTGAGCATTTCTCCTTTACCAAGATAATCCATCTACGTGACAGGTCTGGCATATCAAGAAGCTGATTAAACACCATAATCATTACACAGGTTCACCTTGTGCTGGGGACAATAAAAAGGCCACTCTAAAATGTGCAGTTTCGTCACACAACACAATGCCACAGATGTCTCAAGGTTTGAGGGAGTGTGCAATTGGCATGCTGACTGCAGGAATTTCCACCAGAGCTGTTGCCAGAGAAGAGGTCGACCGATTAAATAGGGACGATTTCAAGTTTTCATAACAATCGGTAATCGGCATTTTTGGACACCAATTATGGCCGATAACTCTAATGATCTAGAATTCAAGGCACACTTAACCAGCATGGCTACCACAGCATTCTGCAGTGATACGCAATCCCATCTGGTTTGCGCTTAGTGGGAATATAATTTGTTTTTCAACAATGACCCAACACACCTGCAGACTGTGTAAGGGCTATTTGACCAAGGAGAGTGATGGAGCTCTACATCAGATGATCTGGCTTCCACAATCACAATCAACCCGACTGAAATACGAAACGTGTTAACATGTAGGCCCATGTAACTAGGCTGTCACAAGAGACAACAGGATACCTAGAGAGTAGGTACGCGCTGGGGTGAAGTCCCCCCCCGGTGAATATGTAGGATTAGCTTCCCCTCCTCCAATCAAATCAAAATCAAATGTTATTTGTCAAATGCTTTGTAAACAACAGGTGTAGAGTAACTAATGCTTACTTACAGGCCCTTCCCAATAATGCAATCCCAACCTTAGCCATTAGTGAGGGATAGAAAATGAAAAACTGACCCCAAACTAGCGTCTAGGGGCAACTTCAACATACACCAGGATTTGTATTTACTAAGGATCCCTATTAGCTGCTGCCAAGTCAGTAGCTACCCATTCTGGGGTCCAGCAACATGAAGGCAGTAATATACATTATAATATAATTTAAACATTAAAATACATTAAGTGTGTGCCCTCAGGCCACTACTCTACTACCACATATCCACAACACAAAATCCATGTGTACGTGTGTGTATAGTGAGTATGTTATTGTGTGTGTGTGTGCGCGCGTCTCTCTTCACAGTCCCCGCTGTTCCATAACGTGTATTATTATCTTTATTTTATTGAATTTTACTGCTTGCATCAGTTACTTGATGTGGAATAGAGTTCCATGTAGTCATGGCTCTTTGTAGTACTGTGCTCCTCCCATAGTCTGTTCTGGACTTGGGGACTGAAGAGACTAGAGGTCGACCGATTATGATTTTTCAATGCCGATACAGATTATTGGAGGGCCCAAGCGGCGATACCAATTAAATCGGCCGATTATTGAGATACATACATACATACATACATACATACACATATTATATATATATATATATACATACACAGCTCTGAAGTGACAACGATACTGAAGAGTCTGCTTAGGAGACAAATACTCTCAACTGTTTGAATAATAAAAGAGTCTAAGTTACCTGTGATGAATGCTGAAAACAAAAACTGTAATTTCTATATGCAGGAAATCCTATTTTAATAATGGGCATAGTAAGAATTGACTACCAAAGTGCGAGTCATAATTCCCATGACACCTTCTAGCAAAATCTGAAAAGCATTTATTCCATAGGATATTTTTGGATTAACTTAAAATAAGGTCTGTGTTTGGTTTAGGCTTACACCACCTTGCCAATTTTATAACTGTGTAGATATCCATAGAATATAACTCTGATCATTATAAGAGAAGATATATTTTCATAAATCCACTCTACAAAAAAAGTTGTTGACAAACGTTACCTAGTGAGATTTACACGGGTATCAAAACGCCGAGGCGGTTTAAGCACAAAACCTTATTTGAAGTAGATCAAGACATTCTCTATGGAAGACATGAACGGTAAAATAACGAAGGAACGCCTTTCAAGTTCAGCCGCAAGTTATTACAGGAATTATGACACGACTCTCTCTAAACCATATACCTTTGACTATTACGAGCCTGCTGCTGCCTACCACCGCTCAGTCAGACTGCTCTATCAAATCATAGACTTAACTATAATATAATAAACCTTAGGTCATTAATATGGTCAAATCCGGAAACTATCATCTCGAAAACATTCTTTCAGTGACATACGGAACCGTTCCGTATTTTATCTAACGGGTGGCATCCCTAAGTCTAAATATTCCTGTTACATCGCACAACCTACAATGTTATTTCATAGTTCCGTAAAATTCTGGCAAATTAGTTTGCGTGCAACGAACGCAAGAGAACTGACACAATTTCACCTGGTTAATATTGCCTGCTAACCTGGATTTATTTTAGCTAAATATGCAGGTTTAAAAATATATACTTCTGTGTATTGAGTTTAAGAAAGTCATTGATGTTTATGGTTAGGTACAGTCGTGCAACGATTGTGCTTTTTTTTCGCAAATGCGCTTTTGTTAAATCATCCCCCGTTTGGCGAAGTCGGCCGTCTTTGTTAGGAAGAAATAGTCTTCACAGTTCGCAACAAGCCAGGCGGCCCAAACTGCTGCATATACCCTGACTCTGTTTGCAAGAGAAGTGACACATTTTCCCTAGTTAAATGAAATTCATGTTAGCAGGCAATATTAACTAAATATGCAGGTTTAAAAATATATACTTGTGTATTGATTTTAAGAAAGACATTGATGTTTATGGTTAGGTACACGTCAGAGCAAAGACAGTCCTTTTTCGCGAATGCGCACCACATCGATTATATGCAAAGCAGGACAGGCTAGATAAACTAGTAATATCATCAACCATGTCTAGTTAACTAGTGTTTATGATTGATTGTTTTTTTATAAGATAAGTTTAATGCTAGCTAGCAACTTACCTTGGCAACGTAAAGCAGGTGGTTAGAGCGTTGGGCTAGTTAACGTAAGGTTGCATCCCCAAGCTGACAAGGTAAAAATCTGTCGTTCTGCCCCTGAACAAGGCAGTTAACCCACCGTTCCTAGGCCGTCATTGAAAATAAGAATGTGTTCTTTAACTGACTTGCCTAGTTAAAAAAGGTTTCAAATATATATATATAAAATTGACAAATCGGTGGCAAAAAATACCGATTACGATTGTTATGGAAACTTGAAATCGGCCCTAATTAAAATCGGCCATTCCGATTAATCGGTCGACCTCTAGAAGAGACCTCTGGTGGCATGTCTGGTGGGGTATGCATGGGTGTCTGATCTGTGTACTAGTAGTTTAAACAGACATCACTGTGCATTCAACATGTATTTGTGAGAAGTATTGACAAGTAGTGATGAAGTCAATCTTTCCTCTACTCAAATCAATCCAGTCCAATTACTTGAGCCTGGAGAGATTGACACATTAGCTTTCCGTGTACATTTAAGGGCCAGCCGTACTGCCCTGTTCTGGGCCAGTTGTAATTTTCTTAAGTCCCTCTTTGTGGCATCTGACCACATAACTGTACAGTAGTCCAGGTACGACAAAACTAGGGCCTGTAGGACCTACCTTGTTGACAGCATTGTTAAGGCAGAGCAGCACTTTATTATGGACAGACCTCTCACCAGTAGGTAGTGAGTGGTACGGTCCCACTTCACCAGTAGGTAGTGAGTGGTACGGTCCGTAACAGTTGCACAGTGGAGTCTACTCTAAGGGAACTATCAATCTCCTCCCTTCATAATAAATCAACATTTACTGTAGGCAATACCATAAACATGTCCTTAAATGTCTGCAATGCTCTTCGTAAAACACCATAAACTACTGCCCTCAATGACCCAGAGCTGTAATACAACTCCAATCGTCTTATTTGACATTGCCTGACATTTTGCAGCATTAATGAAGGTCAATAAACTTTGACATTGGCTAAGATAAGATTCAGGCTGTCACTATGACTGATCTCATAGCTAAAGCAAAAAGTACCACAATCATCAACATGGCATAATAATGTTAAGTCCAATTACTACACAACATGATAATGTTATCTATATTAACTGTAGCTACATGATATGATAATGTTGTTAAACTCCCTCAACGTCAGCAAGACCAAGGAGCTGATCGTGGACTACAGGAAACAGGGGCGGGTGCACACCCCTCATCCACATCCACAATGGAGGGTCAAGATCCTCTGTGTCCACATCACTGAGGACTTAACATGGTCCTCTCACACCAGCACAGTGGTGAAGAAGGCACGGCAGCGCCTCTTCTCCCTTAGGAGGTTGAAACCATTTGGCATGGCCACTCAGATCCTTAGGAACTTTTACAGCTGCACTATGGAGAGCATCCTGGCTGTTTGTATTACCATCTAGTATGGCAACTGCAGACGGAAGGCCTTAAAGAGGGTAGTACAGACAGCTTAGCGCATTACTGGGGGTGAGGTCCCAGGCATCCAGGACTTACAGTGGGAAGAAAAGGTATGTGAACCCTTGGATTAAATAGCAGGTTGACCCTCCTTTGGCAGCAATAACCTCAACCAAACATTTTCTGTAGTTGAGGATCAGACCTGCACAACTGTCAGGAGGAATTTTGGACCATTCCTCTTTACAAAACTGTTTCAGTTGAGCAATATTCTTGGGATGTCCGGTGTGAACTGCCCTCTTGAGGTCATGCCACAGCATCTGGGCCACTCCAGAAAGCGTATTTTCCTTCTGTTCAAGCCATTCTGTTGCATCACCTAACTTCGGTTGAGCTTCAATTGGCGGACAGATAAGCCTTACATTCTCCTGAAAAATGCCTTGATAAACTTGGGAATTCATTTTTCTGTCGATGATAGCAAGCTGTCCAGGCCCTGAGGCAGCAAAGCAGCCCCAAACCACGATGCTCCTCCACCATAGTTGACAGTTGGGATGACATTTTGATGTTGGTGTGCTGTGCCTTTTTTCTCCACACATAGTGTTGTGTGTTCCTTCCAAACAACTGTAGTTTAATCTGTCCACAGAATATTTTGCCTGTAGCGCTGTGAACATCCAGGTGCACTTATGCAAACTTCAGACGTGCAGCAATGGTTTTTAGACAGCAGTGGCTTCTTCCATGGTATCCTCCCATGAACACCATTCCTCTTTAGTGTTTTACGTATCGTCGACTCGTCAACAGAGATGTTAGCATGTTCCAGAGATTTCTGTAAGTCTTTGGGTGACACTAGGATTCTTAACCTCATTGATTATTCTGCCCTGTGCTCTTGCAGTCATCTTTGCAGGACGGCCACTCCTAGGGAGAGTAGCAACAGTGCTGAACTTTCTCCATTTATAGACAATTTGTCTTACCGTGGACTGATAAACATCAAGGCTTTTAGAGATACTTTTGTAACCCTTTCCAGCTTTGTGCAAGTCAACAATTCTTAAACTTAGGTCTTCTGAGATCTCTTTTGTTTGAGGCATGGTTCACATCAAGCAATGCTTCTTGTAAATAGCAAACTGAACTTTTGTGAGTGGTTTTTATAGGGCAAGGCAGCTCTAACCAACATCTCCAATCTCGTCTCATTGATTGAGGACTCCAGGTTAGCTGACTCCTGACTCCAATTAGCTTTTGGAGAAGTCATTAGCCTAGGGGTTCACATACTTTTTCCAACCTACACTGTGAATGTTTAAATTATGTATTCAATATAGACAAGAAAAATACAATAATTTGTGTTTTATTAGTTTATGCACACTGTGTTTATTGTTGTGACTATGTCAAAATTATGCAGAAATCCAGGTACTGTCTTCACTATTATTCTGCAGTGTAGAAAACAGTAAAAATAAAGAAAAACCCTTTAATGAGTAGGCGTGCCCAAACTTTTGACTGGTACTGTATATTTATCCTGCTACTGGTCACTATTACTCCTGTTTACGTGTATATTCACCTATCACACATACACTGACACTCTAGCACACACACACACACACCATTATACAGCTGCCATATTGTTTACTATTATTATTAAACCTGCTACCAGTCACTTTCTCCTGATCCCTGCCTACATGTACATATCAACCTTAACTACTCCAGTATTCCTGCACATTGTAAATGTGGTACTGGCATTGACCCTGTATATAACTTACATTCTTCTATTTATTTATTCATTCCTATTAGTGATACTATTTTGACATTGAATACTGCACTGTTGGGTAGGGCTTGCAAGTTAAGCATTTCACTGTACCTGTCCATGTGACTAATTAAACTTGAACTTGAAACTAAGCCAAGTGTGGAGCCATGTGAAAAGTCACGGGACAGCAGTGTGACGAGCCTTCAGTTCACACGCCCAGGGAGCCCTTGTAGGCATAGTAGTGTAATATAAGAGACTCTTCTCTCAGAGTGAATAAGGTAGAACAGGAGGAGGAGGACAGCTAGTGATGCTACTTCACAAGAACACTGCCGCCTTCACTACTAAACTGTGTCACTGCTCTCACGCTTTGCATGCACTGGAACAATGTGTGTGATAACAGTCTATAGCTTACTGTATATAGAACAGGCCAGACTCATAAACAGCAGTAGTCTCCTTTGGTCCATGATGAGCCCTCTAGCAAACTGACAGTCAGGGGGGGGGGGGCATTCCAGGGGGCTTGCCCTACACAAGTTACTGTGCAGATTCTTTAGTCCAGATCCCATACATTTTTAACTTATTTATTTGGGATGCAAAATGATTTGTAGATCAGTGAGTTTTTTTTAAATCAGGTTGGCCGATCTTGGAGACATGCTGAGTAAGTGTGACCATCTCTGCAGCGCTGGCCTGTGGCTGCAGCAGGGCTGGCCTGGTAAACCACCCTACTGCTACAGCGTGCTAAGTGGCTGTAAGCGGAGGCATGTGACAGGCGGAAAGAGGACAGGGACTGAGGGAAACAAGGAGCAGTTTCACAACACCTGCCCTGGCCAGAACTTATTGCAGAAACAGGTTCTTCTGGGAAAGTTTGACAGAAAACCCATGGTTGATGTCCACAATCTAGGGTTGTGTCCCAATGGCACCATATTCCCTATATAGGGAAAATAGTTCAATTTAAGAGGCACCTAGAGGTCTTGTAAAAAGTGATAGCAATGCATTATAATAGGTCATTATAATGAATTATTCATGAACCTTCTGTGACCATTACACTAACAAGGAGTAGCATTACAACAACCTGCATCTGATGCAGAGGGATGAAGAACTTTGACAGAACACAAATGATAACATTCACTCACTCCATCAAGGAAATGACAGGTTCAGACAGGACTGGTTTTCCTACACCCAGTATTCAACCCACAGCCACCACCATCAAGTCCTCCTTACTGAAATTATACTGAACAAAAATAAATGCAACAAAGATTTTACTGAGTTACAGTTCATATAAAGATATCAGTCAATTGAAATACATGTATTAGGCCCTAATCTACAGATTTCACATGACTGGGAATACAGATATGCATCTGTAAGTCACAGATACCTTTTTAAAAAAGGTAGGGGCGTGGATCAGAAAATCAGTCAATATCTGGTGTGACCACTATTTGCCTCATGCAGCGCGACACATCTCATTCGCATTGTGTCGATCAGGCTGTTGATTGTGGCCTGTGGAATGTTGTCCCACTCCTATTCAATGGCTGTGCGAAGTTGCTGGATATTGGCAGGAACTGGAACACGCTGTCGTACACGGCAATCCAAAGCATCCCAAACATGCTCAACGGGTGACATGTCTGGTGAGTATGCAGGCCATGGATGAACTGGGACAATTTCAACTTCCAAGAACTCTGTACAGATCCTTGCAACATAGGGCTGTGCATTATCATGCTGAAACATGATGGCAGCAGATAATGGCACACCAATGGGCCTCAGGATCTCATCACAGTATCTGTGCATTCAAATTGCCATCGATAAAATCCAATTGTGTCGTTTTCCGTAGCTTATGCCTGCCCATACCATAACCCCACCTCCACCATGGGGCACTCTGTTCACAACGTTGACATAAGCAAACCGCTCACCCATACAACACCATACACGTGGTCTGCAGCTGTGTGGCTGGTTGGAAGTACTGCCAAATTCTCTAAAACGACGGAGGCAGTTTATGGTAGCGAAATTAACATTCAATTCTCTGGAAACAGCTCTGGTGGACATTCCTGCAGTCAGCGTGCCAATTGCACACTCCCTCAAAACATCTGTGGCATTGTGTTGTGTGACAAAACTGCACATTTTAGAGTAGCCTTTTACTGTCCCCAGCACAAGGTGCACCTGTGCAATGATCATGCTGTTTAATCAGCATCTTGATATGCCACACCTGTCAGGTAGATGGATTATCTTGGTAAAGGAGAAATGCTTACTAACAGGGATGTAAACACATTTTAGAGAAATAAGCTTTTTGTGTATGGAACATTTCTGGGATCTCCTATTTCAGCTCATGAAACATGGGACCAACACTTTACATGTTGCGTTTATATTTTTGTATGTATATGTTCAGAATGGACAGAGCTGCCTTTGACACTTGCAAAAAATGATGCGTGGTCTAATGATCCCCTGTAGTCTAAAACAGATGGAAGTATGATTTATGTGGTTCTATTGTTTAATTAAATGATGTTCTATTATATCGGGGGACCATTTGCTGGTGTCCGTTCTATATCTTGTAGCCGACATGCATTTATCTGGCCTGGTAAACCGCTGGACAGTGAACACATGGGGACTACAACAAACCATCACACACAGCAGCATGACAACCAGACCCCCGCGCACAATTAGTGACGCCACATGCAGTGTCTGTCTGTCCAAACCGCGAACCCGCGGCGACTTGACAGTGGCCCGATGTAGCCTGAAACTCTTCAAGAGAGATGCCTTTAAAAAGTCTGGTGTGTTTTCAACTGACTTTTAGCGGTCTGATGACAAGCTGATCAGAAGCTTCAAACCATTATATATAGCTTAACTATGCTAGTCAGTGGTGGTTAGCTAGCTAGATGATGAACAATCCAAAGTCTGTGGAACCCCCGAGGGGAATCAAAGACAGAAATTCCTCAGCTAATGTAGCTGGCTAAGCTATTGTTTAATGACAACTTGCCATAGCAAAGACAACAATACCATGAGTTAGCGACACAATCTCTGATAGTTTACCCAAAATGAGGCTAATTTGCTAGCTAGTCAAGACTGATAAAGGCAAGCCTTGAATTTTGGGTCCCAGTACTGTCTCGCGGGGACAATGTCATCTCCACCCCTTTTCTTGGAATCCAACTTTGTCAAGTCATCGCACGAGTTGGCATGGCCTTGCAGTCACATCGCTTTGTACTCAAGTCCATTGGCGGACAGAGCTAACTGGAGCTGGCTCACTAGTTAGCATCTAACGCCATTGTGGATGGATGGTAATGCGAACGTTAGCTAGCTCAACTACCTAGCCGCGGCATCGCTAGACTCAGCCAGTCGCAGTTTGCATTTCAGCGAACGTTCTGCCGATGCCTCTTTACTACCAATGCAAAGGTGCCCAGATGTTTTACCCAAATGTCGGTGGCACTGGCTATCCACTGAACCATATCCAACGTTATTCTTGATAGATAGTTAAACACAAGTACGCAATACCAACTGATCATGATCTTCTTGACAACCAAGCAGCATGTAAATAACTGCCAACTACTCATATCTCCCTCCTCGACTCTGATCCTCCGACCTGACATTCTAGAAGCCCCCATTCTACCTCGAAAACATTCTACTTGACAAAAAAAACCGCACAAAAGCACTTTGGTTGGATCTCGTACCATTCTCTTCACCGTTGAGACTCAGGAAGAGCTTCTCCGATGCCTTTATCCATCTATCGGCGGTGTTCCTTTCTGTTAGCCTTGGAAGGAAAGTCCAGTTGTCGCTGGTGAAATCTGCCCTAGCTGCAGCTCCAGCGGAAGGTTGCTTTTTCATAATTGTGCGACTCCGAACTGACGCCGCTGCGTGACGAAGCCAGCTGAGTCAGCCCCCGAGCACTGAGCACGTCACATGACGGGGAGGTCAAATACCAGAATATTTATCTATTATTTGATTGATTAATACCCGCATTGATATTAAAGTGTATTGCTATGGGATGAGTGTTTGGATAAGTATATTATGCAACAGGCGTAAGCGTGTACTGTAAACAGGTTTCTAGGTCAATGTGGTAGATCTACATACTTCTCATTCTCAATCTGACTGGTATGTAGGCAAGAAGTGGCAAGTCACGAGTAATAAGCTACAACAGGCTGAAACATGACGAACTCCACAGATGAACCCCAACAAATCCCATTTTGCAACAGTACAGAAAGCCACCTCTCTAACTCGTTCTCCCTCTTTACTGTATTGTCCAAGTTTGATCTCTCCATCTCCCTCCCTCCCTCCCTGTCGGTCCCTCTCCCCCTCCCTCTTCCTCTTCCCAGGCCTTCCTCCCCCACCCTCCCTCTCTCTATACATTTATGAGGATGGTAGTTAGACAATACAAATCTATAAAGTAATTCATTAATGGGTACCATGGGCTCAGTAGTCAGTCAGTCAGTGTCTTTCCAAACTCAGATCACTAACTCACTATTTGCTCTTTCTAAAGTACCGGTGGTAACAAGTACAGGTACAGAGCCGCGTAACACTGAACAGCCCCATCCCCACAGTGACCTAGCTCACAGGTGGACAAAGATATCTGCAAAAGGCCGGTGTGGGTGCAGGCTTTTGCTCCAGCCAGGCAGTAACACAGCTGATTCAACTAATACAGTGAGTTTTTGTTAGAGTCTATAATTATTTCAATCAGTTATGTCATAGTTCTAACTGTGAGCTTTAAAAAGACATGAAGTGTTAGATAAAGTACAGGCCATAGAACACATAATAAGGACACACTCAGAGCTCAAATCAGATTGGACTAATTTAAAGGCAACAAAAGCAATCAAAGATTGTGTTTCTCAATAAAACAAACAAGTTACACAGAAAACCCCAGAACAGCTGTTATCGAAGAAAAAAAAAAATCTTCACCGACAGTTTAACTTTGAATTTAAAATCCTCCAAAACCTGCCAACATGAGTATTAAAGTGCTTTCTCAATAAATCACTTGTATCTTTTACCAAGGCAACACAGTTTAGGCATCATTTTAATATTATAGTTCTTAGCCACTAGTTAACCACTGCATTCTTAGCCACTAGTAAGCCTCTCAAATTAAACTGTCTCACTGCCCAATCAACAGAGACCCACACAGTACAACCCCTAACCCACCCCTGACCCCTCCCCAGTATAAATCCTTATTGATTCATAGACTAGCTATAGTATTTCCCTTGCATCCCATGGATGATAAACTAGATGCTTGATTTGAAGAGTAGAAAAGAGCCCCTGTGGTTGGTTTGTTAGTTGGCTCCTAGATCAGCTGTAGTCAGCACTTTCCTCCTCCGCTGCCATAGTCAGGTGTTCCATCTAGGAGAGGGAGTGGAGGAGAGAGAACAGAGAGGAGGAGAGGAGTTTATCAGTATAAGACAGACATAAGTGATATAACATAAAGCTTAGTCCAGTAGCCAACAGACAGTCTGCTTTGCACAGCTCAGGCTTATTCAGGAGGGTGGAACTGTACAGAACGTTCATGTAGACCAGACATTTATCTTCGTTGTCATAGAGAATAGCCTATTGTGTTTGTTCTATGCATTGCATTTCTAACTGCAACGTTCTGAAATGTTCACCCTTCTGAACAGAAGCAAACCACAGGTTTACAGAAAGCATGACGACACGCACATGACAAAACATAAACGACAAACAAAGCTCCCACGTGGCAACTCCCCCTCTGAATAAAACACAGCTGCACAGGGAAAATTCAAACTCATGAAAACGTTATGAGATGGTTGTATTCTGGTTAGAAAAGATGGACAGCTGTTGGGAAAAAATTAAGGGATGCAGACATTGACAAACAGACTAAAGAAATAAAACAATAGAAACAGACTTTTCTAACCAAAATGTGTGTGTCCAAGCTAGAGTGAAATCTGTGGCGCCACTGGCATTTCCAGGACTCTAGTGACATCTAGTGACCACGTTGGGTACTGCTGGTCTGAGTGTGTAACATGATATTACACATAACTCAAGTTGACATTCCAGTGTTATGTTTTTGATTTGCTAAAGGTTTGAAGTAAAGGCTGAAAGGCTGTGAAAGAAGAAAACATAATGCTAGTCTAGAGACATAGGGTAGCTAGATGGCAGGGAGGATGCAGTAGAATCGAGCGTGAGTACCGTAAATTCCGGACTATAAGCCGCAACTTTTTTCCCCAGGCTTTGAACCTCGCGGCTTAAACAATGACGCGGCTAATATATGGATTTTTCCCGCTTTCAATTTAAAAAAATAATAATAAAAAATTAAAAAAACACATTCTGTGACGTGCTCAGTTTTTTGGCGGCATGAAGCTTTCATTAGACCAATGAAATTGCCGAACGGGTTAAGGTCAAACAACTTTTTTGTTTACTGTTTAGATTAAATCGAGCGCTCTCAAACTTCCCATCATTCTGATTACGGTAGTCATTTTGTCACCCTCATCATGGCAAAGACACGGAGAAATGCATATGATGCAGCTTTCAAATTGAAGGCGATTGATCTGGCTGTTGGAAAAGGAAATAGAGCTGCTGCACGGGAGCTTGGTCTTAATGAGTCGATGATAAGACGTTGGAAACAGCAGCGTGAGGAATTGACTCAGTGCAAAAAGACAACTAAAGCTTACTGCTAATTTTTTATTTTAAGCCGTGTTTCGTTAAAGCCTATTTATTTTTGTTACAAGCCGTGTTTCGTTAAAGCCTGTGTAAAGTTCATTTGTTTCAATGTACCGGTAGGCACCTGCGGCTTATAGACATGTGCGGCTTATTTATGTTCAAAATAATATATATTTTTTTTATTCAGTGGGTGCGGCTTATATTCAGGTGCGCTTAATAGTCCGGAAATTACAGTAGCCCTTACTGGCCTCAGGGGTTAGAGGTCAGGGGGTGAAAGCACACCTGGCAATAAGGGTTCCCTGGTGGAGTCCAACACCTGATGGAGATTAAATCATCATCATCATCATCATTACATCACACACTACTGTATAACAACCCTCCATATTGGAAATACATAATGAGAACAAAAACATGTATAATCACATTTTAATTCATTTCCTGAGTTGTGTGAATTCAAATGGAATTAGGCCCAAACCCTTTGAAGTGATCAAATATTCAATTAAATAAATTGAATCCCCACCACCTAAGGAAAATGTCTTGTCCTCTCACCTCGTATGTGGTCCCGTTCCAGAACTGCCTCATCTCCCCTCTCCTCCAGGCCAGCAGAGCAGATCCTAGCAGGGTGAATGGAACCAGGTAGAGCAGGGCTGGCTGCCCCATCTTAGTCACCAACATCACCGCAAACGTCAAAACCATACCACACAGGTAGGCTGGGGGAGGGGTGGAGAGGAGATGAGATGATCAACACGATGATGATAATGATCAGTAACATATTGATAATGTCCATGTCGTTACCTATGCAGCAGCAGAAAAGGTAGACCTTCTTGGGGCTGTTGACCCACACATCAAACCTGCTGCAATAGGCCACAAGAAGACCTGTTGGACCAATCAGCAAACAGAATATATGAAGGTCTGAAGCTATCGTCCAATGAGAAGGCAGAACAGAAGGGCGTGAAGATGGAGCTGATATTGAAGCTTTAGATCGCACCAGAAAGAAAATTACCTAATGAACAGATCTAGGATCAGCTTACACGCCACACATCCTAATTATAACCATTATAGAGGGAAACATAACACTGACCTTAGATCATTGTCTAGAGACATGGACCCATATGGCTCTGGTTATTGTTGCAAAGCTACCGGTAATTTACCAAAGTTACCAGACTCTTCAGTCATTTTGGTAATTAAACAGGTAATCTATGGCAATCTATGGTAATTTATCTGTGTCCATTTTGAACATGAGTTTCCAGTGGATAGACCATATGGTTCAAGAAAAAAAAAAAAAATTAATGAAAAAAGCATTTCAACAACAATGGCATTTTTAAAAATTAACTCTGCAACTCTTCCAACTATCGACTTTCTTCACAACTGTCACCAGTTTGGCATCAAAACATTGACAACAAAGTCATATTAACATAGTTAAATGAATAGAAGGATATTTCATGTTGAAACCCTCCTGTTAAACATTAATGGTACTCACTAAGTTAATGGTTCATATTTAGGATAGTTTTGTCATTCTGTTTTGTCATTATTTTATTATTTTATATATTTTATTGTATATAGATAATTACAGACACCTGTGATAATCTGAAGTACCCAAAAAGCCCACTAGATGGTATCTAATCAAGTAAAAACGTACGTTACAGTAATATACCCTCCCTTTGCAACCCTAGCTCTGGTCAAAAGTAGTGCACTATATAGGGCATATGATGCCATTTAGGATGCAGACATGTTTATCTCACCTGGTACGATGATGTCCCCGTAGCCCAGGATGGAGAACTGCATGCCACACAGGTTCTGTGTCCACGCAGAGAACCGTGGAACACGCATCACTACCGGGAGCTACCAGGGAGACAACACAGGCAACGGTCAACTAACAGTCAACTAATGATTCAATAAAAACATTAACACTGTTAAATAATAATTGACTAACAGTTAACTAAAGCTCAACCAAAACTCAAATCAATCACAGAGACATACTGAGGATTCACTATGATAGATTCTGAATCAACACCAATGACAGTACTTCCATTAAAAAACAGAAAACAGACATGTAAATATGCCAACTGTCAAGCCGTAGTGTTTGTTAATGACATGAACATGAGACATACAGGAAAGCAATCAGTTCACCACCAAATCACACAACAAATATATCAATGTTTTATTAAATTCAGATTAAGCCCTCTCATTATTTAAACTCTTAGGCTACAACGTAATGACTTGAGATTGTGTAATATTGTATAGTAGTATGGTAAAGTTTGTTAGAGCCAGGAATACGTGATAGAAACTGAACAAAAACTCTTGGCCCTACACATGATCAATCAGGCGTTAACACAGCTGTCACGTGACATAAGAGCCATGTGACAGTTGGTTGGTATGTGCTGTATGTTCTGTCTCTCAATTCAATTCCATTTCAATTTTAGGGTCTTTATTGGCATGGTAAACATATGTTTACATTTCCAAAGCAAGGAACAATCTACAATATTTATATAAATGCCCATTTATTCTTGAAGAATACGTCTTATAAATGCCTTATGAACTTAGTAGAACTGTCTTACCCCAGCATAACATAAATGGCTGTTTAACTTCATTGTTTGTAAACAATGTCTTCGTAAAACTAACAACCTATATCTCTAAACTATGGCTTAATACAAACAATGGTCTAGCGCAGAGATGAACTGATTTGATAATTAACAGTACATATGAAGCTGAGTAGTAAAGAGATGAATTGATATGATAATTAACAGTACATATGAAGCTGAGTAGTAAAGAGATGAATTGATATGATAATTAACAGTACATATGAAGCTGAGTAGTAAAGAGATGAATTGATATGATAATTAACAGTACATATGAAGCTGAGTAGTAAAGAGATGAATTGATATGATAATTAACAGTACATATGAAGCTGAGTAGTAAAGAGATGAATTGATATGATAATTAACAGTACATATGAAGCTGAGTAGTAAAGAGATGAATTGATATGATAATTAACAGTACATATGAAGCTGAGTAGTAAAGTGATGAATTGATATGATAATTAACAGTACATATGAAGCTGAGTAGTAAAGAGATGAATTGATATGATAATTAACAGTACATATGAAGCTGAGTAGTAAAGAGATGAATTGATATGATAATTAACAGTACATATGAAGCTGAGTAGTAAAGAGATGAATTGATATGATAATTAACAGTACATATGAAGCTGAGTAGTAAAGAGATGAATTGATTTGATAATTAACAGTACATATGAAGCTGAGTAGTAAAGAGATGAATTGATATGATAATTAACAGTACATATGAAGCTGAGTAGTAAAGAGATGAATTGATATGATAATTAACAGTACATATGAAGCTGAGTAGTAAAGAGATGAATTGATATGATAATTAACAGTACATATGAAGCTGAGTAGTAAAGCGCTGGGGTCTTACTTTCTCATATGGAGTCGAGGGTTCGGCTGACACCTCCACCGTGTTACCCTGCGTCGAGACAGAACACCCCAACCAGACGCAGTCAGTTTGCATCCCAAATGGCACTCTATTCCCTACATAGTGCACTACTTTTAATCAGGGCCCATAGCGCTCTGGTCAAAAGTAATGCACTATGTAAGGAATAGGGTGCCATTTGAAACGCATCCTCAGACAGTCAGCCATTCAGACCCAGAGGGGAATCTAATCTACACAGCAATGCTGCAACGGTACAGAGCAGATGAGATCACAGCTACGCAGCATGATTCTAGTTAGGGGCAGGAGTGTTTACTGGGTCGGGGAACACTCAGTCAAGGAAAACTCCTGACCCTACTGATTGTTAATCAAGCCATTTTAACATCCAGAGATTGAAGATTCAAGTTTTGACAGACAGAGAAAGAGAGACAGACATATAGGCAGACAGGCAGACAGGCAGGCAGACAGACAGATGAGTGGTTACCTTCTCTCCTGATGCATCTGGACCCAGGGCCACTTGGACCATGATACTCTCCCCATTCTGTAAATATAAAACATTTAAAACATGGGACAATGTATTTAACCTTTCTATTAAAATAAATAGGACAATAACATTGCACTGTATTTAAAGGGGAAAGTGACTCACCGGCATGAACAGAGGAGTGATGAAGACAAAAAACACATCATACAACAGCAGCAGACTCAACAGGATCACACAGATCTGAGGGGGAGAGAGGGGGGGGGGGGGGTGGAGGAGGGATGGAATGGAAGTCAGTTGAGGGGGAGACAGGTGAGGTGGAGAGAGAAGAAAGAGAGAGGTAAAGAGAGAACAGATGTTTAGAGACGTGTCCATAGACTTAGTTAGACGACATCTTTTTACCTGACCCGTTATGGCGTCTGTGATAGTATAGGCAGCCCCATTGAGGCCATCCCCATTTTGAAGTAGTACTTTTTCTTCTACTACTTCTATGAGTTGGTAAACAAACTGAAATGGTGCATACTGCCACCTGGAGTGTGTTGTTTGAACAGGTATAAAGCCAAGGTTGGTGATCTACTGCCACCTGCAGTTACGGAATGTTTTCTCACAAGTAAAATTCATTGGCTGATCCCACCCAGTTGACTACTTTAACATAGTGGAAGTCCTCAATGTCAATGTAAAAACAGTTTATTTCCAAGTAGTGATCTATCTCTATGGACGTGTCCAACTGTCTCAGCCAGAGTGTGGCCCTCTTTGTGACTGAAGATCAGAGATCAGAGGGTCAGAGTGATGATTTCACCTTGAAGTTGGACAGGGAGATGGTCTTCAGGAAGTTGAGACAGAAGGCCACACCCAGGAGGTCCTGCAGGATCCAGATCCATCTGGCAATAAAGTAGAGTACAAGGTATATTTTCTTCAACAACACACTTCAGCCTGTCAACTAACTATTAAATATAACCAAACTGATTAAATAAAGGTAATAAAGAAATAGGTTATAAAGTGCATGTCAAGCTTCCTCACAAACATGAGGACAACCATTGACAATGGTTCCTGTGCTTTACCCTGAAATGGCCCAGGAATTCATTGTTAGTTTAGTTTTAGTTAGAGTTTTATAAATGCAAAAATGAGAGCATTTTCCAAGTAATGATCCAGTGAATGAGTAAATGTATAATCTGAGTGAGTTACAATGTGTGGGGGTGGAAAGGGAAGTGAAACCACATTCTCTAGAACATTATAATTATCCACCATGCTTTCGCTCATGGAAAAGTTTCATAGGAGATTAGCTGTGGACCGTGTGTTGCTGTTGTAGACTGGGGACATTTAATTATCCTGTCCACTAATACTTCTACTGTGCTAAGGTCTAAGGACAGTCACTAGCCTGTATGAATACACACACAAACATTACCCACCATGATGTTATTCTGTTATTGGAAATTAGAGAGACTAAGAGTTTCTGTCTGTCAGAAAGTGCGTCTCAAATTGCACCCTACTCCCTATAAGTGCACTACTTTTGACCAGCATAAGTAGCACTATATAGGGAATAGAGAACCATTTGAGACACATTCAGAGACAGTAGTCAGAGTCAATGAGGCAGTGAGTGATGCTGAACTACAAACTAACAGCAACAACACACCTCTACTCTGCTGATGACGTCCAAGTCCTCCACACTCCCTCACCCCAAACACCACTTCCTGCTTCCTGTCCCACCCACAGAATTCCCAAGGGGTGTGTCTGTGTGTGTGTCAGTGTGTGTGTGTGTCAGTGTGTGTGTGAGATAGACAGTACCTGTCCTCGTTCCTGTAGACTCCCCAGACCACAGCTACGGTGACACACACAGCAGACAGCAGCACCGACCTCACAGATACACTCCCACCCAGGACCGTCACACTGGAGGAACACAACACACATGAGAGAAGAGAGAAAGACCGCAAGCAACCACAGAAAGGTTCGTATGACTCACAAAAACACGTGTGTGAGACAGAGAGACAGAGACAGAGACAGAGAGAGAGAGAGAGAGAGAGAGAGAGAGAGAGAGAGAGAGAGAGAGAGAGAGGGGGAGAGAGAGAGAGAGAGAGACACAAAGAGACACAGAGAGAGAGACAGAGAGAGAGAGACAGAGAGAGAGAGAGAGAGAGAGAGAGAGAGAGAGAGAGAGAGAGATGTTCAAGGAGACTGGTATGTGTCTGATTCACTTTTCTTTTTTTTTTTTACTTCTCAGAACTTCCATATGAAACTATGGCCTATGAGTTGTTTATGTCAGACAGAGGAACAGACAGGGAGGACAGATGTCTATGGAACAGACAGAGAAACAGACAGGGAGGACAGATGTCTATGGAACAGACAGGGAGGACAGATGTCTATGGAACAGACAGGGAGGACAGATGTCTATGGAACAGACAGGGAGGACAGATGTCTATGGAACAGACAGAGAAACTGACAGGGAGGACAGATGTCTATGGAACAGACAGGGAGGACAGATGTCTATGGAACAGACAGGGAGGACAGATGTCTATGGAACAGACAGAGAAACAGACAGGGAGGACAGATGTCTATGGAACAGACAGGGAGGACAGATGTCTATGGAACAGACAGAGAAACAGACAGGGAGGACAGATGTCTATGGAACAGACAGGGAGGACAGATGTCTATGGCAGACGGACGACAGGGAGGACAGATGTCTATGGAACAGACAGAGAAACTGACAGGGAGGACAGATGTCTATGGAACAGACAGAGAACAGACAGGGAGGACAGATGTCTATGGAACAGACAGGGAGGACAGATGTCTATGGAACAGACAGGGAGGACAGATGTCTATGGAACAGACAGGGAGGACAGATGTCTATGGAACAGACAGGGAGGACAGATGTCTATGGAACAGACAGGGAGGACAGATGTCTATGGAACAGACAGGGAGGACAGATGTCTATGGAACAGACAGAGAAACTGACAGGGAGGACAGATGTCTGTGGAACAGACAGAGAGGACAGATGTCTATGGAACAGACAGAGAGGACAGATGTCTATGGAACAGACAGAGAAACAGACAGGGAGGACAGATGTCTATGGAACAGACAGAGAAACTGACAGGGAGGACAGATGTCTATGGAACAGACAGAGAAACTGACAGGGAGGACAGATGTCTGTGGAACAGACAGAGAGGACAGATGTCTATGGAACAGACAGAGAGGACAGATGTCTATGGAACAGACAGAGAAACAGACAGAGAGGACAGATGTCTATGGAACAGACAGAGAGGACAGATGTCTATGGAACAGACAGAGAAACAGACAGAGAGGACAGATGTCTATGGAACAGACAGAGAGGACAGATGTCTATGGAACAGACAGGGAGGACAGATGTCTATGGAACAGACAGAGAAACTGACAGGGAGGACAGATGTCTATGGAACAGACAGGGAGGACAGATGTCTAAGGAACAGACAGGGAGGACAGATGTCTATGGAACAGACAGAGAAACTGACAGGGAGGACAGATGTCTGTGGAACAGGGAAATCATACTTTACGTTGTTACTATAGAAAACCTTGACTCTGTAAATACCATGATTTTAATGAGCTGTGACATTTGTCAGACAATACTTTGTTTTCCTTGTTTGGGGGGGGCTATGTTATGTTGTTATGGGAAAAAAGTTTGAATTGGGATGAAAACCCCAGGAAAATTGTGACACTCTCTGTGTGTGTGTGTGTGTGTGTGTGTGTGTGTGTGTGTGTGTGTGTGTGTGTGTACCTCATGGGGCTACACTTGGCCAGGTCCAACAGGGCGTCCAGACAGCTGAAGAGGGCGGTGGCTGACGCTAGGCAGAATATGGCGATGATCACATACACTGGAAAACACACACACAAAGTGTCAAAACACTCCTGAACTAACTCATTTTGATACGATCACTGAGTGTCTAACAGCTTCTGGTGTGGTATGTTTGCTTTGCATATAAAACTGTTAATAAACGTAATACATTATGAAAATGTAATACAAAATATATTAAGCAGTGTTTGGGCAGAGTGAAAGACTCACCCAGGTACTTGTAGAAGAAGTACATGAGTACCAGCATCAGACACATCAGACCTACAAAAATGACCACCTTTAGGGGAGAGTACAGAGCCAAGTCCCCACTGTCACTCTTCTCTCCTCCTCCTCCTCCTCCTCCTCCTCGAGACGCACTCAGCCTCTCTCTGACACACAGACACACACAACACACAGACTGTTACACAGAGTGTAGAGTGGCTGAAGAGTGGACAGCATGCATGGCTGTCCTTTTCCGAAGGACATAAAGAAACGTGTGTGTGCAGTCTCACCTCTCACAGGCTCCGCTCCAGTAGCCTCCCAGAGCAACAGTCACCACTCCTATGAGAAGCATGACCACAATGCTGACATCAAACACAGGCACCGCCGGGGCATACAGCCTAACCTGCATCTCCTCACCAAACACCTGGAGAAACACACAGAGATCAAACACTAACACACCTGAGACACACACACTACTGTCTCATGTCTATTCTTATTGATTGAAAGAAATACTGTAGATGAGAAGTCAATTAGAAGGCGTGAATAAGCACTATACCATATCTTATAGTGAGTTGTAGTGACCTCTATACCAGAGGACCTACAGTATCAGAGAACTCACACTCTGTGCGTCCAGGAAGTCCATGTATCTCATCAGAGCCAGCGGAATCTGGACTTTCTCATACTCTGTCACATTGGCTCCCGGGGGACTCTTTAGAAGCAATCAAATGAGAGATAAAACAAAACACATGTCTTAAAAAGCACACACAAAGATGTAGGCCTATCATGTTATACCATAGATGTAAATTAAGTGTTGCATCATAAACACATTGGAGGTAACACTATTGATACATTGTAAATACATTGTAGCTACACCATTGATACATTGTAGATCCATTATCAAAGTATTACCATAGATTTAGTGCTGGCAACGATCAGAGCGGCAGCCCCCAGGTCTTGGGCAACCACAGCCTTCTGGCTTAAGTTACACTCCCCTCTCATGACCACCACCACCTTGCCTCTCACTATGGCTGGGCTCACCCCTGCAGAGCTACACAGTTTCCTGGACGACAGGTTCACCAGGGGATACGCAGTCTAACACAGGACAACAGGTACAGTTAGACAATCAATATATTAATAGGTATGATGTATTGTCACTGTAGCAAGGCTGAATCCCAGAGCCACCTAACAGCAGGCTGGATGTCAGGTGAGGTTCACGAAGTTCTGTGGGTTCACCAACAGATAGTAAAGTCTAACACAGTCGAGGCTGGAGCAAATGGGGGCATAGGGCAGCTCAATATCAGAATGGCGATGTTGCTGGACTGGACTTACAGCAGCGCTGAGTGAGAGTGACAGGTTGGTCCATAAGGAGTTGTAGACCAGGCAGTATTCTTTATCTGTGGCTCCATTTGAGATGTGCAAGATTGCCTCTTGACAGATCACCTGTATGGAATAAAAACAGTAACTAAGTGAAATACATACAACCAACATGTATTTCAAAGTAAACAAAGTATAAGAAACAACAGATCGTTTGTTCAGAGACTGATCAGTGTTAGCAGTGTAACACTTTTTCATTACACTGTCAGTATCTGTTCCACTCTGAAGCTTGCCTGGAAATTTGGGTACTTCCCCATAGCCAAGCCATAAAAGAGCTCAGCTGGCAAACTAAGCTGGTGGCTAATTGGCTAACTAGCTACATGAACATGGCAAACTTGCCTAACAGGATAGACACTCGAAATTACAATTGTAAAGGTGACATTAACCATTTGTCGATAGTATTTGTCAAATAAATATCACGTAGTTGTCGACATAGTTGGACGTGGCTTGCTTGCTAGCTAGCTACATCTATCTCTGTACTGTTATAAATACCGTGAGCTAACTAGCCAGCTTTAGCTAGCATAACAGCTAACTGACTAGTTTACCTGAGATGACCGGAGAATGACTGATAAAATAATAATCCACGGAGTTTTTGCCATGTCGGTAACATACAGAATTGAGTAAAAATCGGATTCTCTAGAAAAAAAACTATCATCTGTAATTGGGCACACCACTAGTTTCAATATCGTCCCTTTTATTGTACTCGCATCATCGTTTTTTAGAGTTAACCATTCCCTTCCTGTTCCTCATGCTGATGGATCTCGTGACAGCTGACAACATCTTGGCAAACGCTGACATGCACTACATTTTATCAATGCATTCACTGTTTCCATATCATTAGATGTCAATATTTCTTCTCAGTATAAATATCATGGGAAAGGTTGATTATGTAACTGTCTTCAAGTGTACCAAAGATAATTATAACTAACCAAAGACAGTACACCTTCTGTTTGTGAGTGTACGTGGAAACTAAGGCATCCATTACAACCAATGACTATGATTATTGTGCTTTCAAGACAACTGGGTAAAAGAAACGCGGTCAAATTATGACGTCCGTGATCTTCAGGTCAGAAGAAGGAGCTCTAGAAAGATGGCCTAGTTTCCGACTTGGAATTCCAAGTTAGTTAACCATTCAAATGATTTTTCCCAGTCGGAGCTAGTTCCCCCCCCCCTCCCCCCCCCCCCCCAGAGTTCCCAGTTGTCTTGAACGCACTGATTTCAGAAGTGAGAGATTCCTGAGTTCCCAGTTGTTTTGAATGCGGCATTTCAACCCACAGCCTGTCTCTGGTTTGTGAGACAAATGTCAAAGTCATGCCAGATGACAGTGGTAGAATCTAATTGCATACTCCTTGCGTCCTCTCCTCGACTCCTCAAAATCCATTGGAAGAGAAAGCCCGGGGTCCCTCCTCTCTGACCTTCTCCTCCAATGAGGAGGCGGGTTGAAACGACATGAGATTTTCAACCTTGTCCACATATTGACCATGTAAGGGGGTAAGTGTTAATAACATCTACTTATCATAGTGATGGGTCATTAAACTGAGTATGTTTCCCAAATTGCACCATT
Source organism: Salmo salar (assembly GCF_965601325.2). Classification (NCBI taxonomy): domain Eukaryota; kingdom Metazoa; phylum Chordata; class Actinopteri; order Salmoniformes; family Salmonidae; genus Salmo; species Salmo salar. The sequence continues at coordinate 32,999,568 of NC_138301.1, forward strand.
TCCTTTATAGTGCACTACTTTTGGTCAGGGCCCATATGGTAGTAGTGCACTATATAGGGAATAGGGTGCCATTTGAGTGCGCCAGGAGAGGACGATCAGATATAGCTAGTCAAACCTGACAAAGACAGACTTCTCTAAGATGGCATAGAACATTTTTTTATTAAGATTCTAGCTAATGAATGAGAAAAATACTACATGTATAAAAACACATTGGCTGAAATCAATACAAAAGCTTAAAAGCTTTTGAACAAGTGTGTACAAGAAACAAAATGGTCCAGTGTGCCCTACCTACACATTTCAAGTTTATTGGAAAAAAAAGCATTCTTTACTTACTCCTGAAGGCAACTCAAAGAACATGGGATGTTTAACAGAATAAAGCGCTTAACATGGTCTCTGTCCCCAATTTCAACCTATGCCCTATATAGTGCATAATGTTTTACCAGGGCCCATGTGTCTCTGGTCAAAAGTAGCACACTATATAAGGACTAGGGTTCCATTTGGGACACCGAATTTCAAGTCTGTAGTTTATGATTTGATAATGAAGCAGATACTACTAATCATGTGCCTCATATCTACACAGTGGCCCAGCCACCACATTAAAGGTCATTTTTTCACAAATCCGACTATAAATACAGGCAAGGCCTAAAAACACAACCACACACACTCCTGAACATTTGGGTAAAACATTTGTTCACACAGGCGCACACACACACACGATTGTGATCCGTTTTCTACTCTTACAGTGCAACAGCATGGCAGACAAACAGATAGCAGTGATTTAATATAAATGAATTATATACACGTTCCTGGGTGGTTTCATCGTTTGGTCCTTTGTCTGGTTCTAATAAGAGTGTCTTTACAATGCCTCCTCTTCAGATCTACAGCAGTAGTTAGCACAGGCTTCTTATCTGTCTGTGGACAAATAATACATACACACATCACATTCATGTAAAGCAGTGTATATGCAGCTGGCAAATTTACATTAATGTAAAGTTTAAACTAATTACACAAACGTTGAATGAAGCTTTCGTAGACACAAGGAGCGCGTTAACACAGTACTGATAACACGTTGACATCACAGTAGCAACGCGGTACTGATAACACGTTGACGTCACAGTACTGATAAGTCATAGATATCACAGTAGTAATAGTACTGAAAACATGTTATCTAAGTATTTTTATTTTTGTCTTTATTTCACCTTTATTTAACCAGGTAGGCCAGTTGAGAACAAGTTCTCATTTACAACTGCGACCTGGCCAAGATAAAGCAAAACAGTGTGACAAAAACAACAGAGTTAAACATGGGATAAACAAACGTAGAGTCAATAACACAATAGAAACATCTGTATACAGTGTGTGCAAATGAAGTAAGGAGGTAAGGCAATAAATAGGCCATAGTGGCGAAATAATTACAATTTAGCAATTAAGACTGGAGTGAGATGTGCAGATGAGGATGTGCAAGTAGAAATACTGGTGTGCAAAAGAGCAGAAAAAAAACAAATATGGAGATGAGGTAGGTAGTTGGTTAGATGGGCTGTGTACAGCTGCAGCGATCGGTAAGCTGCTCTGACAGCCGATGATTGAAGTTAGTGAGGGAGATATAAGTCTCCAACTTCAGTGATATTTGCAATTTGTTCCAGTCATTGGCAGCAGAGAACTGGAAGGAAAGGCAGCCAAAGGGGGTGTTGGCTTTGGGGATGACCAGTGAAATATACCTGCTGGAGCACGTGCTACGGGTGGGTGTTGCTATGGTACCAGTGAGCTGAGATAAGGCGGAGTGTTACCTAGCAAAGACTTATAGATGACCTGGAGCCAGTGGGTTTGGCAACGAATATGTAGCAAGGACCAGCCAACGAGAGCATACAGGTCACAGTGGTGGGTGGTATATGGGGCTTTGGTGACAAAATGGATGGCACTGTGATAGCAAATTGGATGCAGTCTGAGTAGAGTGTTGGAGGCTAATTTTGTAAATGACATCGCCGAAGTCAAGGATCGGCAGGATAGTCCGTTTTACGAGGGTATGTTTGGCAGCATGAGTGAAGGAGGCTTTGTTGCGAAATAAGAATCCGATTTTAGATTTAATTTTGGATTGGAGATGCTTAATATGAGTCTGGAAGGAGAGTTTACAGTCTAGCCAGACACCTAGGTATTTATAGTTGTCCACATATTCTAAGTCAGAACTATCCAGAGTAGTGATGCTAAGCAGGCGGGAGTGGGCAGCGATCGGTTGAAGAGCATGTATTTAGCTTTACTAGCGTTTAAGAGCAGTTGGAGGCCACAGAAGGAGTGTTGTATGGCGTTGAAGCTCGTTTGGAGGTTTATTAACACAGTGTCCAAAGAAGGGCCAGATGTATACAGAATGGTGTCGTCTGCATAGAGGTGGATCAAAGAATCACCAGCAGCAAGAGCAACATCATTGATAAATACAGGGAAAAGAGTCGGCCTGAGAATTGAACCCTGTGGCACCCCCATAGAGACTGCCAGAGGTCCGGACAACAGGCCCTCCGATTTGACACACTGAACTCTATCCGAGAAGTAGTTAGTGAACCAGGCGAGGCAGTCATTTGAGAAGCCAAGGCTGTTGAGTCTGCCGATAAGATTATTATTTTTTTTTAACCAGGCAGGCTAGTTGAGAAAAAGTTCTCATTTGCAACTGCGACCTGGCAGAATTCGGTGATTGACAGAGTCGAAAGCCTTGGCCAGGTCGATGAAGTTGGCTGCACAGTACTGTCTTTTATCGATGGTGTTTATGATATCGTTTAGGACCTTGAGCGTGGCTGAGGTGCACCCATGACCAGCTCAGAAACCAGATTGCACAGCGGAGAAGGTACGGTGGGATTCGAAATGGTCGGTGATCTGTTTGTTCACTTGGCTTTCAAAGACTTTAAAAAGGCAGGGCAGGATGGATATAGGTCTGTAACAGTTTGGGTCTAGAATGTCTCTCCACCTTTGAGGTGGGGGATGACCGCGGCCGCTTTCCAATCTTTAGGAATCTCAGACGATACAAAAGAGAGGTTGAACAGACTAGCAATAGGGGTTGCGACAACGGCGGCGGGAAAATTTTAGAAAGAGAGGGTCCAGATTGTCTAGCCCAGCTGATTTGGAGAAGCGGGGGGGGGCTGACAAAGTACTGATAACACGTTGATGTCACAGTAGCAACACAGTACTGATAACACGTTGATATCATAGTATTAACACAGTACTGATAATACGTTGATATTACAGTAGTAACAATACTGATAACATGTCAATATCACAGTAGTAATACAGTACTGATAACACGTTGATATCATAGTATTAACACAATAGTAACGCATTGTAACAGCAAGTGTCTCACCTCATTATTCCTGATTGCTCTCAGACCCTCCTTGATAACCTCCTTTAGATTTCATCTGGGCCTGAACAGAGTTCACCTATACACACACACCGTCATAATGAACAGAAGATTTGGATGACGATTTGTAACTGCTTGGAATCTTTACCTAGTAGATATGACATAAGGCTCTGTTTTCTGTGTGAGGGTAGGTGGTCAGTACGTACTGATGAGAGCCCAACGCCCATGTCTCCTGAGCCTACGTGTGTTGTGTGAACAAAGTTGGTTGGTTCTCCGATCATTGAACGGTCTATCCTCCGCCGCCTCTTCTGTAAAGCATTAAAGAAATCGTAGTATTACTAAAGGCAACAACAGTCAACTGTTTAATGAACAGACACTCACACAGGCTGATAAGAAGTACAGAAGATGAGAAGGCCTGGTTCTATTTCAGTGTCTAGCACCTTCACCTTTAGTGTGCACACTTCATAGACTGGATATGATAAGGTGAATGCACCAATTTGTAAGTCGCTCTGGATAAGAGCGTCTGCTAAATGACGTAAATGTAAATGTAAAAATATACTCAAAGGTCAGGAGTAAACAAAACAGTGATTTATTGTGTGTGTGTGTGTGTGTGTGTGTGCGTATACTCACAGGCTGGGGCTGCTCTCCAATGCAGCAGCTGAAACACACCCAGAACTCAGTCATGCTGACAGCAGCTTCCTCTCTGTTCTCTTTCTTTCTTTTTCTCTCTCTTCAGCCCTCTGTCTTCCTGTTCACTTCACAGCCGATGCCACAAACAGCCGGCGGAAGCAGATTACAGACAGACATACACTCACTGCTGGTGTTTCTGTAACACACACCACTCTCCCCAGGGCCTGAGTAACACACCTCTGTGGACACACAGAATCAGAGGACAGTTGGCATATCTTTGCATTAGTTATGTTAAATATCAAGTGATATTTGGTGATGGACAGAAGATTCTGGGACCTGGCTATGTAGTCCTAGTAGTAGCATGGTATGCTAACTAGACAGTGTTGCATTGGTAGTTGTGGTAAAGATAAAAAAAGGACAGAGGTGGGTCTGGAAAAGAGAGAGACTAACCAAGTCATAAAAGGAAGGAGCTCGAGCAACATGCGCCAAGCACCAGTAACACATTACTGTACCTGCCTACTAGAGAAACTGTATATTTCCCCTGAAATGTCATCTAGCAAAACTCCCCTTCAATATCACACTACAGAATAGTCCATTGACTAGGAGACTTAAGGGGGACCCAGTGAAAGTACAGCGATGGACGGTACAATAGTATACAGTATTTCACATATATTAATTTAGCAGCAGTGCCCCCCCGCCCCATGCTACCCTTACCACCACCGCTGGGAAAAAAACTCTGGCATAGATAGATTTCATTGCAAGTTTAACTGGTCCAGATGGTCAGTTTTCAACATTCAAAACTTCTATATTTAATAACATGCTGACACCCAGTCTTCTCAGTTGTAAAACAGTCTAATAAATACCACTCTATAATACTGCTACCCATAGTGGAGGATAAACCATGACACGACAGACAGACCAGCCCTTCATCTTGTGGCCCAGGAAGACAAGACAGTAGACATCTCTCATTTGTTGTCTGGAGTTTCACATGACCACTTTATAAAAATACCCAGAGCGGTGTGAGCTCAGATGCCTCTGCCTCGCCCTCCACAGATGGTGGTGATAAGAGTTAGAATAAAATACTTGTGTTTACTCAGGGACCAAGGCTATTAATTTCACCCTGGAACAGTTGAGACTGAGACGATGTCATTACTCGATACCATCTTCTCTACTATAGCGTTTTTACAATCTCTACTACAAACTAGAGAAGTCTACAAATCCACTAACTATTTACATGTTTAATTAAAGACCAGGATAGGTGTTGTTGAGTAGCTAAAAATACTTGTATGGTCGTCAATGATCTAAGGTGTTAATGACATTGAAGCCCAAACAGATTTAGAACCATTGATCTCAGATATTAACCAAATGAGACTGAACTGTGGGTTGTATTGATTACAAACAATTCACTAACTAGGGAGGGACCATATTTGTAGTACTGCCACTAGTTCGATAATCTCTAACAGTAGTAGGTACTTAATCTCAATAGCTATTTCATTGCCAAAGTCGTTTAATTGAAATAGGCCAAGAAGATTCAACTTATTTCAGGGTTTCTCTAGCGCAGAACGGCCTGAAGACACAAGCAAGAAAGAGCGAGGTTGTGGTTTTCAAACTGACAGCTAAGTAAGTTAGCTAGCTAACCGCTAACTACCGGTTGCTAAATCTGTAAACTGTACTCTGAAACTTGAAAAGAGGACCAATTTTGGAAATACATCTACACGTAGCTGTGAACTTTGAAGGTTGGGACAAATTTCAAATGAGCTTTAAGTTAATTAGATAGATTTGTGGGGGTAAAAAAAAAAGAAGGTAAAAAAGAGACATACCTGCTGGCTAACTTCCCGAAGTTGCAGACGAAAAAATATCTTCCTGCTTTGCCTTGGCGCAATGCTTTCTGGGATATGGTGTTCAATGAAACAATATTACATAAAAGCAGACTTATTCAATAAAAAGCAGACTATTCCTGCGAAACTCTCGTGCTTCTTTTTTTTCTTACTAATACAAATTGGCAATTTTTCTAATGTCGAGCTAATTTCTTGATACAGTTTTTGTTTTCTAGCCTAATGGCGTCTTTTTGTAGGAACTAACTCTGACATGGTTCCATGGACAAATAGTTTTGTATTAAGGTCTTGTGGTAAACATATGTTTTCTTCTATGAGATAATATCAGCAAACGTCATTTTCTGTGAATTTGGAAGCATTTGTGTAATTTGAAAAAGCACGTAAATACTTCATAATTAATAAAGGTAATGTTAACTGACTAATAGTATATCGTAGAACAAAACGTATAAGATATCCTAAGCCTGTATTGACCTCAGACCTTATTTTCGCGTTTACACCAAAAGCCTATTCTTTCCTCATTCATTTTCGCCATATGAATGGTAACTAATTTCCGGGTTTTAGGTCTACAAGCAGGTGAGCTCGCGTCTTTCTTTATCCCAATGCAGTTAAGCCAAAACCACGCCCCGTTATTCAGAGGGATCCTGCTACGCTCCCATTGGCTAGTTAGCGTTGTCTCACTCGCAGGCGATCAGTGCAGAGACAGTGGCCTTCCAAGATAAGGATGGAAAATGTAACTTAACAATTAGCTGCCTACCATAATGCAGGCCTATTATTATCATGTTTGGTAACATTTGCCCATGTTTTCATTTTCAGAGTTTCAATGAGTTATAAAAATGTCTCGGAACTCTGTTGAATTCCCTCATTTGAAGGTCAGCTAAGTTTACCTAGGCTACTTAACGTTACTAGCTCGGTATTTGACGTTATATTATCATTCGTAGTCTATTATCAGGTAAAAGCATATGCTTATTATTCATAATTTCTCAAATATTTATGAGCTAATCATTCAGTCGAATACGCTATGCTACAGCCATTGAATCTGACGTTAATGGCTAGCTCTGTCCACTACATTATTATATTTTTCAATCTTGAAATACAAGGGCAAATGTTATTAATTAGTGACTGTAATTTCGCGCTACGTGATATTCACTTCCGGACATGGAGAGCGCTCAAAGCGTTGTAGAACGCCTCTCTGATAACAGGCGTGGTTTTGGCTTAACTGAGTTGGGGAAAAAGAAAGACAAGGTGAGGTCTATTAAAGATGCATATGTAACTTTTTGTGCTGCCAACGAAATTCACATAGAAATATGAGTTATAGATTTGTCATCATTGAAAGCAATTCTAACAAGCAGTAGATATGTTCTATGTATGCCATTTCTATGCTTCCCGTTCTTAAGTTTCATTTTTGCATCTTTTACTTTTGGTTTTGTACACCAGCTTCAAACAGCTGAACATACAATATTTTTGGTTATTGAAAATACACTGCTCAAAAAAATAAAGGGAACACTTAAACAACACAATGTAACTCCAAGTCAATCACACTTCTGTGAAATCAAACTGTCCACTTAGGAAGCAACACTGATTGACAATAAATTTCACATGCTGTTGTGCAAATGGAATAGACAACAGGTGGAAATTATAGGCAATTAGCAAGACACCCCCAATAAAGGAGTGGTTCTGCAGGTGGGGACCACAGACCACTTCTCAGTTCCTATGCTTCCTGGCTGATGTTTTGGTCACTTTTGAATGCTGGCAGTGCTTTCACTCTAGTGGTAGCATGAGACGGAGTCTACAACCCACACAAGTGGCTCAGGTAGTGCAGCTCATCCAGGATGGCACATCAATGTGAGCTGTGACAAGAAGGTTTGCTGTGTCTGTCAGCGTAGTGTCCAGAGCATGGAGGCGCTACCAGGAGACAGGCCAGTACATCAGGAGACGTGGAGGAGGCCGTAGGAGGGCAACAACCCAGCAGCAGGACCGCTACCTCCGCCTTTGTGCAAGGAGGAGCAGGAGAAGCACTGCCAGAGCCCTGCAAAATGACCTCCAGCAGGCCACAAATGTGCATGTGTGTGCTCAAACGGTCAGAAACAGACTCCATGAGGGTGGTATGAGGGCCCGACGTCCACAGGTGGGGGTTGTGCTTACAGCCCAACACCGTGCAGGACGTTTGGCATTTGCCAGAGAACACCAAGATTGGCAAATTCGCCACTGGCGCCCTGTGCTCTTCACAGATGAAAGCAGGTTCACACTAAGCACGTGACAGACGTGACAGAGTCTGGAGACGCCGTGAAGAACGTTCTGCTGCCTGCAACATCCTCCAGCATGACCGGTTTGGCGGTGGGTCAGTCATGGTGTGGGGTGGCATTTCTTTGGGGGGCTGCACAGCCCTCCATGTGCTCGCCAGAGGTAGCCTGACTGCCATTAGGTACCGAGATGAGATCCTCAGACCCCTTGTGAGACCATATGCTGGTGCGGTTGGCCCTGGGTTCCTCCTAATGCAAGACAATGCTAGACCTCATGTGGCTGGAGTGTGTCAGCAGTTCCTGCAAGAGTAAGGCATTGATGCTATGGACTGGCCCGCCCGTTCCCCAGACCTGAATCCAATTGAGCACATCTGGGACATCATGTCTCGCTCCATCCACCAACGCCACGTTGCACCACAGACTGTCCAGGAGTTGGCGGATGCTTTCGTCCAGGTCTAGGAGGAGATCCCTCAGGTGACCATCCGCCACCTCATCAGGAGCATGCCCAGGCGTTGTAGGGAGGTCATACAGGCACGTGGAGGCCACACACACTACTGAGCCTCATTTTGACTTGTTTTAAGGACATTACATCAAAGTTGGATCAGCCTGTAGTGTGGTTTTCCACTTTAATTTTGAGTGTGACTCCAAATCCAGACCTCCATGGGTTGATAAATTGGATTTCCATTGATTATTTTTCTGTGATTTTTGTTGTCATCACATTCAACTATGTAAAGAAAAAAGTATTTAATAAGATTATTTATTTCATTCAGATCTAGGATGTGTTGTTTAAGTGTTCCCTTTATTTTTTTGAGCAGTATATATTTCACAACTGTTTAGATGGTACAATGATTCACAAACTGAAATTAGGAAAAATATTAGAATTTTAGCTATTAGGAAATGGTGAAGTGATTTCTGCATATTGTACCTTTAAAGCGGGTGACAGTAAGGCAAGCCTCATCAAGTTCATGTCACTAGTGGTGTCTCAATATTGCCCAGCAGAGGGCAGATCTACTCACATAATTAAAAAACGTTTGTAGCCAAACAGAACAAGGTGTATTGCAATCTCTCACTCACTGTACACAATGACTCCAACTTGGCATAACTTGACTCTGGAACAGTTACACCACGCATGGAGTGTTTAAGTGTATGCCATCACAAGCTGCTTTACTCCTCCTATCATGTGATAGCTATACATTAAATATAGCTAGATACATTTAGATGTGTAAACTGATGCACAGAACAAGGATTATTTCATCACACCAGATGAGATAGTACAGGGAAGAAATCATGAAACATCCGATAAATTTGAGGATTCTTTGCATAAGGATTACATGTTTGCATAGGGAATACATCTCCTTTGCCTGAAATGTTTGGATTTGCAGTGAGTTGTGTAGCTACTAGAGTGATTAGGTCATTTGAATGTGCTGAGCGGTTTTGTAGCAAGGATGCGTGTGTCTCAAATGGCCCCCTATTATGTTTATAGTGTACTAGCCATTTGGGACATTATGTAACATAAACAGATAGCCATGGCAGAGTGGAGAGGAGTCATCAACATTAGTATCACAGGGGAAATACTAACATTTCATCAAATGTTAAAGGACAATTCTGCCACTTTTCAACTTCATATTCATTATCTCCAGCACCATTCCAGTGTCTACATATGTGAAAATGTCACATTTCTATGATCTGTTGTTAAAAAGATTAGAATAAAGCTCTTAAAAATGCTTCTTCATCACAGGGAATGATTAAAAGTAAGACAAACAGTGATTTTCAAAACCTGCAACGAGTTTATAGCCAGAGAGAACCCACTGGGCACAAACTGGTTGAATCAAGGTGGTTTCAACGTAATTTGTCAACGTATTGTGATGTGGAAAATACTGGATTGGATTTGAAAATAATTATCAACCATTGTTTTGATGGTGAAATTTCATCCACAGGATTATGTCATGGTAACCAAATTTCAACATAGATAAACCTTGTGTAAAATATGTTGAATTTGTAACTTTAAAACAACGTCAGATCTTCAACGTTATATCCACTAGCAGAGAAAAAACAATGGGCTGGGCAGCACCTCCTTACTGGAGAATGTATCTATCTACAGCTACCATTTGGTCTCCCATCCAGGCTTTTAACCAGGCCCAGCACTGGTTAGTTATGATATTTGTCACTGACTATTACCAATGTGCTATCGTGAGAAGGATTGTTGAAAGCTCTCCAACTAAAAACGAAATAGATTCACTGTTGCTATTGAACCCATTCTAAAGGGTAGGTTTAACAGAGGAAATTAAATGTGACCATAATGTATCAATAATATATCATCAATGATTATATTTAGGACTATGTAGCATTAGCACAGTCATCAACAGCTATTGTTTCAGTTCAACTAAAAATAGACAATTCAATAGGCCTTGGGTTTATTATTTCAAACCAAATTATATTTAGTGATATTGAATTGTGTTTGGTTATAAACGCAACCAAATATCAACATTTGAAGGAGATGTATCTTCTGCTTAGTCAGTGGCACACAATTCCAGTTTGTTTTCAAATTAATAATTGATATGTTGGATTCATGTCTCCATCTCAACCAAAAACCAAAGTTAAAGAATAGGACTACATCAAATTAAAGTTTATTTAAAGTGAATTTAAAGTTTGATTTAGTCTTATTCTTTCACTTAGATTTTTGGTTGAGATGGAGACGTGAATCCAACATATAATTAATTTGTAGACAAACTGGAATTAATGCCAGACTAAGTCAGTGCCACAGATCCATTAGTAGATACATCTCTTTTAAATGTGGATATTTGGTTGCATTGTCAACCAAACACAATTCAATATTACTTTTGTAATACAGTAAAAGATTCCAGCGTTAGGGAACACCATATGGGACTCCCAATCACGGCCGGTTGTGATACAGCCTGGAATCGAACCAGTGTCTGTAGTGACGTCTCTAGCACTGAAATGTAGTGCCTTAGACCGCTGAGCCACTCGGGAGCCCAATGACTGACATGACAAGAGGGAGGATAACTGATGATGCACTACAATTTCGAAATTGCACCTTGTGCATTCTACTATTACAACCTTCTAGAGTAAATTGAAAGCTGGACTGAGTTCATTAAAAAAAGAAATGTGCCCCACAGTTTGGAACCACTGCAGTAAATAGCGTAAATGTAAGGCTATCTTACAAACTAACCTAACGTTCAACCTTAAAGAGAGTAGCACATCCATGGCCACATTTTGAGGTTACTGTAACTATACACTTCTTCTTATTCAATCATATAAAGCATGCATGTTCAAGATAGCATGCATAGGTATTCACAGGTCTGTGGAGATCTTCACAATTGCTGTAATAATCTGGCGTAAACAGTGACCATATGCTGCTGCTGCACCATGTACTTTGAATGTAATCTCAACTTGTAATCCAGGTCATTTGGTTCTGCTATTAGATGGTTCCTAGCATAGTGATAACACATTGGAAACTCAACTTTTGGCTTTCTTTTTGAGTGGGTGAATATAAATTGCAATCTCATTTGTCACAACCAAATATTACCCAATTATCCACGTTGGAATTACCTGGTGTGCTCAGTGGGAGGGTATTTTCTTGCTCCCCACATCACCCCGAATCTTATAGTGTTTGAAAATCACTGTTTTTAAATTGTTTTCAATTTTGATGATGTCATTGAGTAGAACTTGTTTATTTGAATTTATTCTACAAAATGTAGAAATGCACCGTTTTAACATATGTAAACACTGGTATTGTACTGGAGATATTGAAAATTAGGTTGAAAAGTGGTGGAATTGCCCTTTTAAGAATGTAGAATGACATAAATCTGATTATTCAGCAGAGCAAGGCTTCATTTCATTGTAGACTTCTGGGACAGCAAGAGCTGTGTTTTGTGTCAATGTGTTTTAAGAGAGCTGTGTGTGTGTGTGTGTGTGTGTGTGTGTGTGTGTGTGTGTGTGTGTGTGTGTGTGTGTGTGTGTGTGTGTGTGTGTGTGTGTGTTCTGTGTGGCTTGGCTCAGAAGAGGAACACAAAGACCTGATAGGTCGGTCTAGGAGGGTGGGAGGCATTGTGGGGGAACAGAGAGGGACAAGCTGTACTGTCATCACTCCTTCACTCGTCGGGCTCCACAACTATATAACAAATTCATGTTACAACTATCACACTGGTAACAATGAATATGGATGGCAGTCAGCCGAATCAGCTCCACATGTCTCTATATAGCAGCATGGTCATGGTATCTGTCCTGCTGCCAGATGTCTACAGTACATGCCAAATGGCACCCTATTCCCTATATAGTGCACTACTTTTGACCAGAGCATTATGGTCCCTGGTCAAAAGTAGTGCACTATATAGAGGGAATGTGGTACCATTTGGATCCCTGGCGTAAACAGTGACCATATGCTGCTGCTGGTAGTTTTGCTGCTGCTTGACCACAGGGCTGTTGGCTGGCCCAATTTTTGTAGAAAAACACACAGTGGGTCAGTGAACTAACTATATCACATGCTACATTCATTCTTGTTAGCATCTGACGCACTTGTTTATCCGTGAACAAAGAATTGGGAATGTAATATGGATATCAGTAAATCATTATCTTAGAGAGAGAGTCTTTATAACACTGTGGAAGCAATCCCATATTTTGTGTAAATATGGAACACAAAGCAGAGGCATTCAGTTTCAGAGAACTCTTTCCTCCCAGTCAGTCAGGCGTAGTTGTGTATTGAAACAGGGACCTGGGGTGTCTAGGGATACATCTGAAATGGCACCCTATTCCCTACACCCTATTCCCCAAATGGGCCCTAGTCAAAATAACTGCACTGTGTAGGCAATAGGGTGCCATTTGGGACACAGAATAGAGCTGCTGTGTGTAATTGAACCTGCTTTGAGTGGATTCATGTTGTCACCTTTGATGTCAGGACATTCCCATGTTGAACACACACACACACACACACACACTACAGTCTCCTCTATCTCTCCAGACCTGAGTAACATTCTGTGTGTGCATGTTATTTAACAGTAAAATCAATCAACCGAAACTGTAGCTGACGGTCATGTGTGTACTGTGAATAAGTCATACACTACATACTACACACTTACTGCATATGCTCCTGGAAACGCTCACTCTCATTGGTCGTTCCATGTCATTTCAGCAAGCCATTCAGCACCCACCATGTTAGATTTTTCTTAAATCGTTGTTGTAGTTAGAAAGAGATAAGATAAGCATTCCTGCAACATTATTTTGTTGAAATATAATTTGATCTCTGAGAAATTAAGAAAATTGGCCATTTTTAATTTATAGGATTCATATAATATTCAATAAATATAGTACCTAACATCCGATTTGGACCAAACCTTTTTCTAACCATGAGTAAGACATGAGGAATCCAAAGAAGTTGTCAAAAGCCATACACATCCCACGCCAATGACACCCCAAATGTGTGTACATAGTATTAGTTCTCTATGTTTGACTAGTAGTACGGAGCTGCGGCTCGGAGTATTGTTTATTCATCCTGTTATGTATTCTCAGTGAATTTGGTGATGTTTTAATCATTGAAGTTGTTGAGTTTATGTCCCATCCTACATCCTGATATTTCCAGGTTCTGACCACTACCTGGTGCTGTCCACCCCACATTGTTAAAGGAATAGTTCACCCAAATTACATATGGATTTTCTTACCCTGTAAGCAGTCAAATGACCAGGTATAACAGCAACCCATGCTTTGATTTTGTTTACTTGGCCACTGTTTCAAATGCTAACTTTTTAACATTTGTGGCACAAATCCAATGCAAGTCAATGATACCTATATTAGCATTTCCGCGCTCAGTTAGCAGTTGAAACAGTGGCCAGGTAAACAAAACCAAAGCATTGGTTGCTGTTATACCTGGTCCATAAACTGCTTACACGTTAAGAAAACCAATATGTATATACTTTTGTAATTTGGGTGACCTATCCCTTTAACAATTTCACTGAGAATACATTACATTGGATGAATAAATAATATTCCATACTACTAGTCAAACATAGAGAACTGATACTACAGTACTATATACTCATTTTTGGGGTGGGATTAGAGTGGGGGGTCCGTGGATGGCTTTTGATCACTTCTTTGGATTCGCCATGTCTTACTCATAGTTGGAAAAAAGTTTGGTCCAAATCGGAAGTTAAGTATATAATTATTGAATATTATATGAATTCTATAAATTAAAATGGCCAATTTGGGTGCAATCAATTATCTTAATTTCTCAAAGATCAAATTATATTTCAACAAAATAATGTTGCAGGAATGCTAATCTTATCTGTTTCTAACAACATAAACTATTTGGGGAAACAATCTGAGACGGTGGGTGTCGGAATCCTATTTTTCTAGAGGAATGCAGTGTTGGGAAAGGAAAGGCTAAATGTTTGAGGAGCTAACCCTAAAGACCAAGGCACTCTGACCAGAATTGTTAATTGGTATATTCTGTTTTGTCACAGAATAGAAAAGGAAAAGAGAGGATGTGTAAACATTTATAGCCAATCTTAGTATTTTAGTTGTTAATGGCTTGCTTTTGATGGTCAATGTCAACTTTAACAAGGAAAATGTTTTTTAAAACAAAGTATGTCTCTCAATTGATATAAGACAATTAAGTCCCTGTAGCCATGAATGGCCACAGCCGCCTCACAACACAAGTCTGAACCGGATTTTATTCATTTTGCATCCCAAATGCTACCCTATCTCTTATATAGTGCACTTCTTTTGACCAGAGCTCTTTGGGCCCTGATCAAAAGTATTTCACTTTGTAGGGAATAGGGTGCCATTTGGGAAGGAAACATACTGTTGGCAGCCAACTACTCATAGCTGAGGTTCTGAGGGGGCAGAAAACCATCTGTAGGAGATATTTTAGTTTCAAACCTCAGAAAACTGTGTCACATTGCTGAGAGGGTGGATACTAGTAAACAAAGCGACGAGGTCAGCAGGAGAAAGTGAAGAGAGCAAAAACATGATGTAATTAAAAACAATTACCTTTATCTTATTATCTTGGGGGGGTTCTAAGACCATAAGTACAGTACCAGTCAAAAGTTTGCATAGGTATTCACTTACTCATTCAAGGGTTTTTCTGTATTTGTACTATCTTCTACATTGTAGAATAATAGTGAAGACATAAAAACTATGAAATAACACATGGAATCATGTAGTAACCGTTTTTTTTTTTTTAATATATCAAAATATATTTGAGATTCTTCAAAGTAGCCATTGAGGACAGCCTTTGCACACTCTTGGCATTCTCTCAACCAGCTTCATGAGGTAGTCACCTGGAATGCATTTCAATTAACAGGTGTGCCTTGTTAAATTGGAATTTCTTTCCTTCTTAATGCATTTGAGTCAATCAGTTGTGTTGTGACAAGATAGGGGTGGTATACAGAAGATTGCCCTATTTGGTAAAAGACTGAGTCCATATTATGGCAAGAACAACTCAAATAAGCAAAGAGAAACGACAGTCCATATTTGCTTTAAGACATGAAGGTCAGTCAATAGGGAACATTTCAAGAACTTTGAAAGTTTCTTCAAGTGCAGTCGCAAAAACCATCAAGCGCTATGATGAAACTGGCTCTCATGAGGACCGCCACAGGAAAGGAAGACCCAGAGTTACCTCAGCTTCAGAGGATAAGTTCATTAGTTACCAGCCTCAGAAATTGCTGCCCAAATAAATGTTTCACAGAGTTCAAGTAAGACACATCTCAACATCAACTGTTCAGAGGAGACTGCGTGAATCAGGCCTTCATGGTCGAATTGCTGCAAAGAAACCACTACTAAAGGACACCAATAATATGAAGAGACTTGCTTGGGCCAAGAAACACGAGCAATGGACATTAGACCGGTGGAAATCTGTCCTTTTGGTATGATGAGTCCAAATGTGAGATTTTTGGTTCCAACCGCCGTGTCTTTGTGAGAAGCAGAGTAGGTGAACGGATTATCTCCGCATGTGTGGTTCCCACCGTGAAGCAGGAGGAGGAGGTGTGGGGGTGCTTTGAATTCAGAGCACACTTTACCAGCATGGCTTCCACAGCAATATGCCATCCCATATGGTTTGCCCTTAGTCCCACTATCATTTATTTTTCAACAGGACAATTGTGGCGGATGAATCAGAATTAGTTGGGTAACATAGATAATTAAGATGTTTTATTTGCATAATATGCTTATGTGAGATACTTGTCATATGTGAATGTATCTGTTAAACCATGTGAAGGGATGGCGTGATTAATGGGGAAACAATTACTTGTCTCCACAATGTCTGTGCGCAAGTCACTCCCTCCTTTGGCATTGGGGGAAAGTGTATGGCAGTGTCTGGACCATTGTATGTCCCCTCTGATGTTGCACTTATCTTGGGATAGTGTATGACCTAGAGGCTCACTCCCCTCAGTGAGTTTGTCCAGGAGTGGAGTCAAGAGGGGGATTACTTGAGATGGGAGTATCTAGAGTTGTCAATTGATTTAGGCCATTGGATGATATGGTGTTTCTGTTCTATACCGTACCAGGGAGAGACGGTTCCAGTTTGGAAAGGAGGACCAGACACTGGGTCTATACAATGAAAACTGTTGACACAGCAGTTGCTGTCTGCTATGTTTTATAGATATCTTTCATACAAAACTTAACCTTGTGACCCATTCCATGTATCTGTGGTTCGTCATGTACGTTGAGAGGGGTGTATCTTGGCTATAAAAGATCTTTATACTTCTGTGTAATCACTTTTCAATGGTTCATTAGAGATAGCGCATCATTGAAAGTCAAAGTGCTTTTGCAAAAGCTCTTAATTATTAAAGATGTAGTTTAAGTATAACTGTGACTGGTGTGTGAAGTTTGTAACTCTCCTCATTTGGTAATGCAGAAATTAGCCACCACACAATGACTAGAGGTCGACTGATTATGATTTTTCAGCGCCGATACCGATTATTGGAGGACCCCCCAAAAAACCGCACCGTCGGCCGATTTAAAATAATAAAAAAACGAAATAATCTTATTTTATTTATTATTTATTTATTTATTTATTTGTAATAATGACAATTACAACAATACTGAATGAACACTTATTTTAACTTAATATAATACATAAATACTATCAATTTAGCCTCAAATAAATAATGAAACATGTTCAATTTGGTTTAAATAACGCAAAAACAAAGTGTTGGAGAAGAAAGTAAAAGTGCAATATGTGCCATGTAAAAAAGCTAACATTTAAATTCCTTGCTCAGAACATGAGAACATATGAAAGCTGGTGGTTCCTTTTAACATGAGTCTTCAATATTCCCAGGTAAGAAGTTTTAGGTTGTAGTTATTATAGGAATTATAGGACTATTTCTCTCTATACGATTTGTATTTCATATACCTTTGACTATTGGATGTTCTTATAGGCACTTCAGTATTGCCAGTGTAACAGTATAGATTCCGTCCCTCTCCTCGCTCCTACCTGGGCTCGAACCAGAAACACATCGACAACAGGCACCCTCGAAGCAGCGTTACCCATGTAGAGCAAGGGGAACAACTACTCCAAATGGACTTCACACAGTTCGCAATGAGCCAGGCGGCCCAAACTGCTGTATATACCCTGACTGCTTGCACAGAACGCAAGAGAAGTGACACAAATTCATGTTAACTGCTGTATATACCCTGACTGCTTGCACGGAACGCAAGAGAAGTGACACAAATTCATGTTAGCAGGCAATATTAACTAAATATGCAGGTTTAAAAATATATACTTGTGTATTGATTTTAAAGAAAGGCATTGATGTTTATGGTTAGGTACATTTTAGTTTAATACTAGCTAGCAACTTACCTTGGCTTCTTGCTGCCCTCGTGTAACAGGTAGTCAGCCTGCCATGCAGGCTCCTCGTGGAGTGCAATGTAAGGCAGGTGGATAGAGCGTTGGACTAGAAACCGGAAGGTTGCAAAAACAAATCCCCGAGGTGACAAGGTAAAAATCTGTTGTTCTGCCCCTGAACAAGGCAGTTAACCCCCGTTCCTAGGCCGTCATTGAAAATAAGAATGTGTTCTTAATTTGACTTGCCTAGTTAAATAAAGGTGTAACATTTTTTATTATTATTATAATAATTTTTTTAATTGGTGGCCAAAAATACCGATTACCGATTGTTATGAAAACTTGAAATCGGCCTAATTAATCGGCCATTTCGATTAATCGGTTGATCTCTAACAATGACCACAATGACCCAACACACGTCCCGGCTGTGTAAAGGCTATTTGACCAAGAAGGAGAGTTATGGAGTGCTGCATCAGATGACCTGGCCTCCACAATCACCTGACCTCAACCCAATTGAGATGGTTTGGGATGAGTTGGACCACAGAGTAAAGGAAAAGCAGCCAACAAGTGCTCAGCATATGTGGGAACTCCATCAAGACTGTTGGAAAAGCATTCCAGGTGAAGCTGGTTGAGAGAATGCCAATAGTGTGCAAAGCTGTCATCAAGGCAAAGGGTGGCTACTTTGAAGAATCTCAAATATAAAATATATTTCGATTTGTTTAACACTTTTTTTTTGTGTTACTACGCGATTCCATATGTGTTAGTTCACAGTTTTGATGTCTTAACTATTATTCTACAATATAGAAAAGTCAAATTAAAGAAACCCCCTTCAATGAGTAGGTGTGTCCAGACTTTTGACTGGTACTGTATAGAATATATGCAGCTCGTACATTGCATAACAGTCTCTCAGGAAATGTACACTGTGTACAATGGACACCTACTTTTATGTCACTCCTCAGTACAGACTGTCTATAAAACCGACTTATATCAGCAGAACAATTTATCGGATAAAGCTAATGACAAATACATAGCAAACCAATACAGACGATGGGGCAATTGGGAGGTGACAAAGAACGAACAAGTGTTTTATTTTTTTCCTTTTACAGACAACAACAAAATCTATTTTTTTTTTGCAATCAAGATTTATTTTAATTGGTTCTAGAAAAAAAGGTGGGCGGGGAAAGCGGGGGGTGAAGATTTCAACGCTTCCTGATTGGCTGTGGGTTTTTGTTTCCGCTGGGACTGAAGTGTTTATATAGCCAATCACCGTTGAACTGGCAGTAAGCGTAGTAGTGAGCCTAGCAGTTCATTTCTCTCTTGGTGGAAGCACACAGCGAAGTGACATCGTCCAACCTTTCACCATATTCTGAAACATGGAAGAATCAAGTAGTTGACGTTTACTGAACCTTCTCTTTTGAAGCTTTCTTCCGTCTGATCACTGAGTTCCTAGAGGGCTGACCGGTCCTGTTTTTTTGACGTTTTTTGCAAGTTTCCTGAACTTTCACTGTCTGACAAGATGAAGTACATTATCGGCATCGGCGGGTGAGTGTCTTGAAATACCGGTAATATAGCCTACTAGGCCGCAGCACGTGGGGCTGGGCGCGTTCCATAGGAATACCGCTTGTCCGTTCTCTTTCTGTCATCGTGGCGACTTTACAGCCCTTCCCTTTCCAGCAGTATATTTCCATTGTCTAATAAATACCCTAAATATGCTTCTGACATAGCCTCATCGCCCGGGAGCGAATACCAATATATTTATAACCCCTTCTGTCTGTGGCGAAGAGGTTAGTTTCCGGTTGTGATATGTAATACGTGTGCAGCCGTCATTGAAACGTTAATTCACTACAATAATGTTGCCAGCGTCGGGCGATTTAACGTTACAATGTTACCTGTGGCGCTAAAAGAATACAAACGTGTGTAATCGTTATCTGTCCCTCTGCCCACTAGTTGCCATTCATATGTAATGCCAGCGACGTTGTACAATACAGCGCCCTCACTCGTGGTGTTTCTTACCATATGTGATTGTGTATGTTTTTACAGCGTAACCAACGGGGGAAAGACCACCCTCACCAACAAACTGATGAAGAACCTTCCCAACAGTTGTGTGGTTCATCAGGATGACTTTTTCAAGGTGAGTCTCTTATGTGTGTATTACTATAGCTATTACTGTCGTTATTATGTTGGTCGTTATGCTAGTGATAGAGTAAACCCACATTGCACATGGGCTAGAGCTTTGAATCTATATTGATGTCATTGCTTGGATAGAAGAACTAGTATTTCCTTCAGTGTGTGTTGGGAGAGAGGCGTGAGGGAGGGTTGGCAGACCCTGAGAGGTGTTCATATGGCAGAATGTTAGAATGTACCTGGGTACATCTCATTCATGTATGTTTCAGCCACAAGATCAGATTGAAGTTGGTGAAGATGGCTTTAAGCAGTATGATGGTAAGACGGGTTCTTTCTGGAAGGGTTGGGGGGGGTGAGTCTGTGGGTGTGTAACACACTACTACTTAATACAATCATCATGCTTCTAAACCTAGAAGGCGGATTTTAGCTGTACATCGCTTCGTTTCTCACTGTCTCTCCTTTTATATGCCTTTTTCCTTTCCATCATCCCTCCAGTCATCACTGCCCTCGACATGGACGCCATGATGAGTACCATCTACGCCTGGCTTGACGACCCGGTGAAGTTTGAAAGGTCGCACGGCGTCAACAACACTTTGGATACCGAGATTCTCCCGGAGTCTGACCACAGGGATGAGGGAACTCACATCCTCATCGTGGAAGGATTCCTGCTTTACACCTACGGGTGAGAACTCTTGTCTCTCTCTCTCCTTCTTCCTCTCTTCCTGCTCCTCAACTCTGGGTGAGGAGGACAGAATGTGTTTCTGTGTCTCTCCTAGTAGAACACCATTAGTTCTAGATCTGGTTCATCTAGCAGCTTTGTAGTTATATGTAAAGTATAATACCACAGTAATATAGTAGTAGTAACACCAGTACACTTGGTCAATACTTTGACTATTTCCTCCTGTTTAACTAAGTAACAAGCATGTAAATTGAAAATGAAATGCTTTCACAGCTATGAGTGAAAAGCCTGTCTGGAGTGTCTGTTCTCTCCCTAAAACTCTGGGTGAGGTGCTGGTACATTCCACACAGGAGTGAGATGTACTTTCATCTCATTCTGTCAACTTATAAAACGTATAATATTTCCAATTCTGTTTGTGTGTTCCTGCAGACCTTTGATCGACGTACTGAACCAACGCTATTTTATTTCCATTCCATACGAAGTATGCAAAAAGAGGAGGTGGTAAGTTAAACACGGACATATCTACCTGAACATCCAGCTTTTGCTGCTTTACTGTTGTGAAGTAACCTTTCAGCTAATCCTGTGTGTGTGTGTCCTGTGTGTGTGTGTCCTGTGTGTGTGTGTCCTGTGTGTGTGTGTCCTGTGTGTGTGTGTCCTGTGTGTGTGTGTCCTGTGTGTGTGTGTGTCCTGTGTGTGTGTGTCGTGTGTGTGTGTGTGTGTCCTGTGTGCAGCTCAAGGAACTACAAGGTACCAGATCCCCCGGGTCTGTTTGATGGTCACGTCTGGCCCATGTACACCAAACACAAGCTCATCATGGAAACATTAGGAGTTGATATTGGTAAGTGTATGTGCACAGTATATCCATGCTCCCATTAAATCATGTGTTTGTGATAAATGTGTAATGCTTCTGTCGGTGTGTGTGTGTACACGGCATATCGGTTCTCCTACTTGTGTAGTATCTGTTTTCATGTTACTAATTATTTGTGTGGTGTTTACAGTGCAGCTAGATGGAACTAAGTCAAAGGAACAGCTGTACAACGCTGTCTACGAAGACGTCCTGAACAACATCCAGAAGTGTCTGTAAGCAACAAAGGTACGTTTCCTTGCTGTCCCACACTCATTATTGTCCCCCTCATGTCAGCCTCAACCTTGAAAACATCACTACCTGTAGATACTAACAAATAGTTGTTTGTATGTAACTAAACATATCTTTGTGTGAGAGAATTTTGTTGTGTAAATAAACGTCTGAGTTTTCTTGTGTAAAACAACTAATACTTGTGCGTCTAAATATACTAGGTGTGTGTTGTATAAATCACAACTAATAGGTTTGTGTTCTGTGTTCTTCCAGGTCAGTCTATCGGCTAAGAGAAGGATATATCTGCCTGCAAGAGGAGAAGGAGAGGTGTGCCTTGCCTTAAACATTTCTACGTCATTCTGTCCTGCAGCTAGCAACACTCTTTCTACCAGCTGCTGCCACCGTGTCATTACTCTTTTCTAGTGTAAATTATTCCCTGGCATTATATGCAGGCATGGTTTTATATCCTCCATATTTATTGCTTTGTTACGAGCCACCAGTCAGTCACAGAGATGACAATAGAACAGAGGAGGGTTGCAGCTCAAAGCACAACACCAATAAACAATCCTCCTGCTAAAACTCTGTTGTCTTCTATAACTGTTGGTTTCTACTGTATTAGTCAACCTGTTGGCATGAAGTACATCTGCATACCGTTGAAGTGGACCAGGATATGAAGGTTTCCTCCAGTTCTACTGGACATAATGGAGTTTAATCCCATGACTATTGCTCCAACAAGACATATGTTCACTTTATTTACTGTTGTATGACTTCTAGTTCTGCTTCCACCCTTCCATTGGCAGTGTGTGTACATCTGTCTCAGACACATCCCCAGCCAGCCAGGGCACAGCTAACTGCTCGTTGTGGTTTTCCCTTTTCAACACTTTGTCTTTTTCTTAAACACTGCAGCCTGAGGCAGGACACCACTAAACATAGGTCCCCGCGGTAACGCTCGCTATCTATCCCCCCGGCAACAGTTGGCACGGGTGATAGCAGGGTGTGATCACGAGACTACCCTGTGACCTTGACAACCACTAAGATCTGCTTCACTGGAAAATCAACTCTAAGTTCATGACATGTTGCTTCTTTTTTCTCTGAATTTAGCCATGCTGTACAGTATGCTTATTTCTACAGAGTTTTGACTTCATAGATGGTAGATTCTAGAACTTCCATGTAACAAACTGAACTCCAGGTAAAGACTGCTACACCACCAGCTCATGCTCTGTTGCTATTGGCTAGTCACGCTGGATTTGTTTGTTGACATTGCTGTCTCATTGGCAACAAGTAGCTCATTACATTTAGCAGATTCTAGACTAAAACACTGCTGTCCCAGGATAGCCTATATGTCAAGGTTGTTTTGTTACTGAAGGAACTTCAGCAACTCTTGGATGACAGTGTTACAACCAACCAAAACTATGGACGAACGTTGTTTTGTTCAACAGATAATGACAGTAAAATATTCGATTTTGGCCAGATTTCCATGTGCAACTGTTCAGTGAAGACTACATTGTGTTTTGACACCATGGTACTCTCGGTCACTCTGCTTACTGAATTGAATCTGGTGGAGAAGCCTGGGATTCAAGGCTACATGTACAACGACATGCAGTATAAATGCCACACCTTCAGTCTAGTCAGTTTAGGGAGAAACAATAGGCTGGAATCCACACTGAATTACTCTGCTTCACTAATGAAATGGGGCAGCTCGGTTTGTATTCCACCAGGCCCTATGGAAAGAGGGCAAACTGACCTACAACTGGGAGAGGTCAAATAACTGTAGTTGTCTCTTCCATAGAGACCATGTTTGCATCCAAAATGGCAGACTTCCCTATATAGTGCAGTACTTTTGACCAGAGCCCTATGGCCCTGTCAAAACACATTTCAAGGAAACAGTGAATAAGTGAATAATAGGCCTATAAACTGAAATCTTTTAAATCAAATATTTTAGACAATGTGCTGTCTGCTATTTGATAAATGAAAACGTTGAACTTGAAATATAAGAACTTAGTAATGCCATAAAGATTTCCCCATAGGACACCTATGATAGGGGTATAGTAGAGGTGCTACCTTAAATTATTCAAATGATGCATTAGAAGTTGCTTACTGTACACATACTTTATATAAGGGGCATTTTGCAGATCACGTCCAGATACACATCACTTTCCTAGCTCTCTGCTAAATAGGACTATGTCCACATATATGTCTTAAACATGTCCTTCATATGCACTCAATGTAAAGCATGTTTTCCCTGTAATGAGAATAAGATGTCAGAAGTATAAGTCATGTTACAGCGGAAGGAAAAGGCCCTCACCACCAACCCACATCAGAACCCTGAACCAGACAGAACGTCTTGGGCCATGGGGGCGTGAGTCAACATGCAGGGCGGATCGCTAGGCGAGTTGAGGCGAGGGGGTGGGTAATTTTCCAGGGAAGTTTTTTTTCTCTGTGGTTGTAGAGGCGTGTTAAGTAACACGTGCTGAGAAAATAGGACACAGCCCAATATGAGGACAAGCATTGGCCTCTTGCCCACTTTTCAAATTAATACAGTTCAGCTGTTTGTTTGTCTCTCCCATTGAATGTGCCCATACATTATGAGCATGCTTTGTCTCTATATGCACTGAGGAAGTAAGGAAATTACATGTACACACACATACAAACACATGTATATGCTCCGCACACAAGGTGACACAGCGCAGTGACAAGATCCACACACACGGCCTCCTTTAACACATTTGAACTTGCTATGTGTGTGAGTGTATGTTGGATGTCACCCTGAGCTCATCCAACAACACACACCACAATAACATAACTCCCCTCATACACTCCCCACGACACCACAATACAATAACCCAGGTGGGCACAAACACACACAATCATAACTCTGTCTCTGTTCCAGGTGCATTCTGCCACATTCACACCATTGTATCAATTATGCCATTACATTCACCTCAAACTGCAATTTAATTGAAGTTGCAACCTCTGAAAACAAAACTTGCTCATATCAGGAGAAAGTGGTTATTATATAATAATTAAACATGCTTTAGTTTCTTTGAAATTAATCTCTAACCAATCATCATCAATTGTGTTGAACTATTTGAAATACCAGAAAGCATGTAAGTACCAAAAGGCACATCATTTCTCAGTAAATACCAGGAGTTACCAGCTGAAACGGTGAACTAAGGTAAGGACAGTGTAACCTAACAGACACTGTGTCTCCTGGCGACCAGACAGAGCGTGTCTGAACAGGCAATGTCTGTCTGATGACATTCAGACAAACAGCTTCAGTGTGTGTTTGTGTGTAATGGATGGACAGAGAGCGTGCTCAGTCCCACTAGGACAGAGAGAGAAACATACTGTCCTGCAGCAGCTGCTGTGAGGGAGCCACTAGCACATGGAAACATCCACACTTTGTCAGTCTTGGTTTTCTCTCATTGTAATGTAAAGCTGTGGAAGTAGCCTACATGTGCATTGTACTGTATGTGTGTGTGTGTGTGTGTGTGTGTGTGCGTACGCGCGTGTGTGTGAGCAGTGTAGCGGTAAACAGTCGATCTTTTTGCAATCCTAACCACTCCAGGAATTTCCTAGATGCTATTTTAGCAGCTCACCGGAGCCACATGATTACGCTTTCCAAACCGACCCTGCAGGGGAGAGAATGAACATGCTACCAGAAAACCGACCCGGCAGGGGAGAGAATGAACATGGCTACCAACAAGCTGGATCAAGTGGATCCTGTGTCATTATAAGATCTCACAAGATCAAATGGGGAACGTGTGAATCTGTGATTTAATGATTGAGATAAATGATTAAATAAATAAAAGTAATGTGTATCATTTATGATGCAATATCCAGTATGTGTATTAAATGGTGTTACAGTAAAGGTCTTGAAGAAGACGTTACAGAATGTCATAATAACTGAATAGGCCATATCAACTGTTGGCACAGTTGTAATTTAGCAGTACATCTCCCTGTATCCTGCACACTGAAATGAATGTATCTGTCAATGCCAAGCCTTTCCACCGCAATCTACACTGCTGGGCTCAGTAAAACACACTTCAGATAACACCACACTTTAAATCCCTAACGCATACATTCACACACACAACCCACCACACGTACCCACACACTCACACAACCCACCACACGTACCCACACACTCACACAACCCACCACACGTACCCACACACTCACACAACCCACCACACGTACCCACACAGTCACACAACCCACCACACACTCACACAACCCACCACACGTACCCACACACTCACACAACCCACCACACGTACCCACACACTCACACAACCCACCACACGTACCCACACACTCACACAACCCACCACACATACCCACACACTCACACAACCCACCACACACTCACACAACCCACCACACGTACCCACACACTCACACAACCCACCACACGTACCCACACACTCACACAACCCACCACTCATACAGTATCCGGTACACTCCCACAACCCCCTACTCGTACCCCAGCATGATGTAACTTTAAAACGAGGTGGAAACGTTCTAGGTCAACGAGAAGACGTCACAGATAAAGAGGCCTTTCCTGTTACCGCACAATCTTCTAGAGATACATTAGAATAAGGCTCTCTGTGTATATGAGATAGAATACGCTGGGTGAGAGCGTCAGATAAGCAGTTATGGAAGAAGTGGTGCTCCTCTTTGGGAAAAAATGTAAATGTCTATAATTGCAGCGCTGCGGGGCTGGCTGCCCCAGAACGCCCCCTGACTACAAACTGCTCTGCACCTCTCTCTCATTCCCTTTCTTTCTTTTTCTCTCTCTGCCACTCTGTCTACTTACCTCTACAATCATAGAAAATAAAGTGCTATCTAGAACCTTAAAGGGTTCTTCAGCTGTCCCCATAGTACAACCCTTTGAAGAACCCTTTTAGGCTCCAGGTACAACAATTTTGGGTTCCTTGTAAAACCTTTTCCACAGAGGGTTCTACATGGAACCCAAAAGAGTTCTATGTGGAACAAAAAAGGGTTCTTCAAAGGGTTCTAGTCTACTCTATACAGATCAACCAAAACCCCTGGGCTGGGCTGGCTGTGGAGACCTGGAGTTATCTCAACCACACTGACCACTAACGGCCCAAGAGGTAGACATAGTGGATGTCACTCTCTCTCCTGTCTCTCCTTCACCACCTCTCCACTTTCTCTGTCTCTCTTTCTCTCCTCTCTATGTCTCTCTGTCTCTACCTCACACACTCTCTCTCCTCTGCCTCCCCTCTCTCTTCACTCCCCCCCTCTCCCCTGTCTGTTCTGAGGGAAGCAGCAGGATAAGCAGTAGTCAGTCTGTGGTCATCTCAGAAAGAGAATAAACAACAGTATAAATTCTAGTGGAGACTGGTGGCTAACTCTGCTCTACTGTTTAAGGTTTGGCTTAGACTGGAGAGTATCTACCCATATATTCACGTGCATGTATATCATATACTTATATGTCCACACACACACACACACACACACACACACACACACACACACACACACACACACACACACACACACACACACACACACACACACACACACACACCTCTTAAGGCCAGCCACTAGACCAGAACCCATCAGCATCTCTCCTTGGCTTCTGAGGTGACTGTGTATCTGCAGACACAACAGAAAGACATCCATCTGTCTGAAAAAATAAACTCTCTGATTCTCCCACAGTACACAACATTCTCCCTCTCTCCTCTCTTTTTCTCCCTCTCTCTCTCCTTCTCTGTTACCCAGCGTAGGGCAATAACAAGGGCAGGGCACATTGGTTTAATCAAATCATCCTTTCCCTCCACCACAGTAACCCAGCTCTTCAATGCGTCTCTCTCTGTGCGTAGGGCACATTGCTATATCTACCAATTTAACAGCAGTAGATCCCATCCCACTGAAACCAGGGTGATTTATAAAATCTGCTGTTTCTAATGGGCTTTTTACTGAAGCCTTGTTTTGAGGACTCACAGACGTTATTTTTGTGGGAAACAAAAAAAAAGAGCTTAAAATGAAGGCCGGTACAGCATGAGAGCTAGAGAGAGTTAACGCAGTACTAACTAATCCAGCTAACCAAACACTAACTGCAACCAAAGGCCAAGTCGAGGGTAAACCCAGCACTTGGCTAGCCAACCCAGGGCTGATATAGTAAAGGGTTAACCCAGAGTCTGGGTTGGTGGTAAAAGTCTATACCTCCTGGGGTTCACCATAGTCTGTGTTTGTGTGTTGCTGCTGAGATGTGAAACATACCAGGGCAGTAATTACACAGACAGGGACAACAACAACAAGATTGTTTATCACTGAGAAGAGAAGGCCTTTAGCCTAGAGAAGACAACAACTATGTAGGGAATAGCTTGCCATTTTGAGATGCAGACAACCCTTCACCTCTATAACAACACATCTCATTCACTTTTCATTGAGGAAAATTTGAATGACAGTTTCAGTTTACTTCCTAAATTGACTCAAATTAAATGCAATCTGACTTCTCCTCTTACAGTGAAGAGATATATAGTATTGTGTATGAGCTTTCTACGGGTACATTGACTGAAACATCTTTTTAACATTTAAAAAAGATATTACTCCATCTGTTGGGTCAGCCTGGGCAACTCAACTACCCACATTCCCCTTGTGCCCGTCTGGCCTGGTCATGGTTATATAAGACCATGCAGGCATTGGATGGGAGGAAAACTAGCCTCACTATTCCCTAAATAGTGCATTACTTTTAACCAGGGCCCATGGAGTAGTGCACAAAGAACCTGTCCGTGACCCCACTCACCCAGGGTGTCTCCGAGGGTGATGGGATATACAAAAACACATTTCTAATTCACACATGCATATAATACACACTAGTACATGTGTGAAATAGGACAAAAATAAACACCCACCAAAGAAGAAATAGGGTGCCATTTGGGATGCAGACTGACTCTGTCATGCCCTGCTCTGCTCTCTCGTCAAAACACCAGCAGAACCAGACATGTTTTCCAGATCCACCACACCACTATACCCAATATCCCAGGCATTGTCTCATCTCTGTCCTGGTCAAAACACACCAGCCTGGGAGGAAAGCTAGCCTCCCTATCTCAGCCCTGGTCTGTCCTGGTGAAGACACACCAGCCTGGGAGGAAAGCTAGCCTCCCTATCTCAGCCCTGGTCTGTCCTGGTGAAGACACACCAGCCTGGGAGGAAAGCTAGCCTCCCTCTCTCAGCCCTGCTCTGTTCTGGTCAAAACACACCAGCCTGGGAGGAAAGCTAGCCTCCCTCTCTCAGCACTGCTCTGCTCTGGTCAAAACACACCAGCCTGGGAGGAAAGCTAGCCTCCCTCTCTCAGCCCTGCTCTGCTCTGGTGAAGACACACCAGCCTGGGAGGAAAGCTAGCCTCCCTCTCTCAGCCCTGCTCTGCTCTGGTGAAGACACACCAGCCTGGGAGGAAAGCTAGCCTCCCTCTCTCAGCCCTGGTCTACTCTGGTGAAGACACACAAGCCTGGGATGGAAGGAAAACTCTCCTCACTCCGCTCTGGTCAAAACACCAGGAGAAAAGTTTTCCAGCTCCACCACACCACTACCCACTATACCAAGCAGAACGTCATATTATGGCTAGAGACAGGCAGTGTGGAATACTACCATGCCAACCAAATGGTAACATTACGTATGAGAGGAATAAGAACATGATGCAGTATCTATTAGTCCTGTTACTCTGGCCTCTGGCAGCCATATCCTGTTTAGGTGGTCCGTCCAGTGTGGTGTGGGGTCAGGTGGTGTGTGATGTGAGGCCCGGTGCTGAGTCGGACCGAGACGCAGCCTCCCACTCCTCACCATCCTGAATCACGGTTTACTCAGACACACACACACACACACACAGATGGATACAGTACACCACAATCCACAGCTGTGTGTCTGTGGAGTCGGCTGCAGCTGCGGCTACAGAGGAGAGGTTTGTTTTTCCTCCCAACGGACACAATTCTAAATACAGAGACAAGAACCATGGCAGGAGAGAATGAGATGAGGGGGACAGGAGAAAAGGAGGAAAGAACACTCCCCACCCCAACCAGGGTCTGTCTGGTCCCTCAATACACCCCAACCAGGGGCTGTCTGGTCCCTCAACACACCCCAACCAGGGTCTGTCTGGTCCCTCAACACTCCCCACCCCAACCAGGGGCTGTCTGGTCCCTCAACACACCCCAACCAGGGGCTGTCTGGTCCCTCAACACACCCCAACCAGGGGCTGTCTGGTCCCTCAACACACCCCAACCAGGGGCTGTCTGGTCCCTCAACACACCCCAACCTGGGGCTGTCTGGTCCCTCAATACACCCCAACCAGGGGCTGTCTGGTCCCTCAACACACCCCAACCAGGGGCTGTCTGGTCCCTCAACACTCCCCACCCCAACCAGGGGCTGTCTGGTCCCTCAACACACCCCAACCAGGGGCTGTCTGGTCCCTCAACACTCCCCACCCCAACCAGGGTCTGTCTGGTCCCTCAACACTCCCCACCCCAACCAGGGGCTGTCTGGTCCCTCAACACTCCCCACCCCAACTGTTCAACCAAACATACAGACCAAGTGTCCTGGTTAATAAGACAAAAACAACATCCTTCTTGTGTAGCAGACTCTAAATTGCAATATGCAGTTTAGTTTATTATGCAATAAACAACAGCATCTAAAGCATGTGGAACAGACAGAAACTCAACTGTTGAAAGTTGTAAGTAAACAGTTTAAATTTACTACCACATACAAACTCTCGTTATCTTAGTTTAGGAATAATGTTGTTGTTGTTGTCTTACCACGGAAAACTGGATACCCATTTGGATTGAATAGTGCCCAAAGTGTGATCTCACTCAGTGTAGTTCCTGCCCCAGACAGAGGGGGCGGTGGGGAGGAGGAGCAGGGCCGGTTTTGTAGGCGTTTCCTGTCATAGACGTAAAAATAAGACGTAATAAAAGTGAGGCGTAAAAATAGCTTTTTATGTCTGCGGCTGCAGGAGGTGCGGTCGACACGAGGGTGTCTTGAGGTGGCCAGGAATTAAACCTTGTTTTTGTCAACAAACTCTACCAGTTTTCTCAAGTCGCCAGTCTCTAATATTAGCTCCTCTGTCAGGAAGTAACAAATGGTATAATACAAACTGTTCCCAGGTCATTTCAGTGTCATAGGTAATGCCTGGAAAAACCCAGATCACGGTAATAGATACTAGATACATAGAGGTGAATAATAACTTTTAAGTCGATTTTTTACTTAGTCATGCAATGATGTCAATGGGCCATCAAGTGAAAATTCGACTTCAATGGAAGTTAGGATTTGCCCCAAAGTTAGATACATCTCTGTACATCATGAAGAAGTGATATACACGTTGAATTTTCAGCTCCATACGAAGCTGAGGAATCATCTACTGTTAGCAGAGGAACTGCAGGAGGGGCAGACTGCTGTTGGCTACTAAAATGGCAATAAAAAAAGAAAATAGCTTATATCAATCAATGGGACTGGGGTAACTACAACTTACTGTCAAAGACAACTACAGAGCCTCCAACTTGAAGTTGGAAGTCACCCCATACACTGACCTAGGGTCTGTTTTGTGTTTTAACCCTAAAGGGAAAATGACATGGGAAAAGGACAGAATGAGAGATAACTGGTCCTAGAACTGTGACTAGGCAGATGTTGTCAGAGCTGAATGCCTTCATACTAAGAGGTGTCTGCTGCCATCTAGTGGACTGTGTTCAGATAACAGCTGTAAAAACCAACAGCATACTAGTCTGTATCACACCTTTTACAATACACGTTCACACACTCATACACACCACACACACACACTCTCTCTCTCTCTCAATCTTTGTTTCAGAGATTTTATTTTTCATTCCAAATGATTTCCTAAGAATTGAAATTTTACATCAGGGACTGCATCATCAGGGACTGCATCATCGGGGACTGCATCATCGGGTGCTGCATCATCGGGGACTGCATCATCGGGGACTGCATCATCGGGGACTGCATCATCAGGGACTGCATCATGAAGCTCCAAGTGACAATGCATCAATTATCTTCATTACAAAGTTTATCAGAGAGAGAGGGAGAGCGAGAGAGAAAGAGAGAGAGAGAGAGGGAGACAGACAGAAAGAGAGAGACAGAAAGAGAGACAGAAAGAGAGACAGAGAGAGAGACAGAGAGAGAGCAGAGAGAGAGACAGAGAGAGAGAGAGGGAGACAGAGAGAGAGAGGGAAATGAGAGAGAGAGAAAGAGAGATAGACCGGGCAGAGAGAGAGAGAGGGAGAGATATAGAGATAGAGTGGGGTTAATAAGTATAACAAACATGTTAATTTTAGTTAACCAGAATGTGATGATAGGTTACATTCACTAACCTGGCTGTGCCTGATGCTATGTTGGGGTGACACCAAGTGGGACATGACACTAACACAGATACACTGAGTGTACAAAACATTAAGGACACCTGCTCTTTCCATGACATAGACTGATCAGGTGAATCCAGGTGAAAGCTATGATCCCTTATTGATGTCACCTGTTAAATCCACTTCAATCAGTGTAGATGAAGGGGAGGACACAGGATAAAAAATGATTTTAAAGCCTTGTGACAATTGAGACATGGATTGTGTGTGTGGCATTCAGAGGGTGAATGGGCAAGACAAAATATTTAAGTGCTTTTGAACGGGGTATGGTAGTAGGTGCCAGGCGTACCGGTTTGTGTCAAGAACTGCAACGCTACTGGGATTTTCATGCTAAACAGTTTCCCGTATGTATCAAGAATGTTCTACCACCCAAAGGATATCCAGCCAACTTGACACAACTGTGGGAAGCATTGAAGTCAATATGGGCCAGCATCCCTACGGAACTTGACACAACTGTGGGAAGCATTGAAGTCAATATGGGCCAGCATCCCTACGGAACTTGACACAACTGTGGGAAGCATTGAAGTCAATATGGGCCAGCATCCCTACGGAACTTGACACAACTGTGGGAAGCATTGAAGTCAATATGGGCCAGCATCCCTACGGAATGATTTTTTTTTTAGAGTCAAAGCCCAGACAAATTGAGGCTGTTCTTAGGGCAAAAGGGGATGGTGCAAATCAATATTAGGAAGATGTTCCTAATGCTTTGTACACTCAGCGTATGTCAGCTGTATTCACAAAAACATCCAAGCCCTCAAGTGCTTTCAAATGGCGCATATATTCATAGCTGTTGAAAATGTCCAGTTACAAACAAGTCATAGATGGAGAGAGGATGTGTCCCAAATAGCATCCTATTCCCTATATAGTGCACTACTTTTGACCAGAGCCCAGTGGGCCCTGTTGTACAGTACATAGATAATAGGATGCCATTGTAATGGGGACAAGTGCATATTGTTCGAATTAATTTGTGTTTTCAGTAAACATTTGGCAACAAAATGTAATTTACTTATTAGTCAATAATCCTTTGATTGAAATCCAAAGTTGCACACCCATCGGTTTTGTTGGTCACAACCCACCTGTCTGTACTTATGTATATTCGTCTGTGATGCTTGTTGAGTAGGCTAACAGAGGCCTAACAGGATATTGTCCTAGGGACATACAGTAAGCTAACAGAGGCCTAACAGAATATTGTGCTAGGGAGATACAGTAAGCTAATAGAGGCCTAACATAATATTGTGCTAGGGACATACAGTAAGCTAACAGAGGCCTAACAGGATATTGTGCTAGGGACATACAGTAAGCTAACAGAGGCCTAACATAATATTGTGCTAGGGACATACAGTAAGCTAACAGAGGCCTAACAGAATATTGTGCTAGGGACATACAGTAAGCTAACAGAGGCCTAACAGAATATTGTGCTAGGGACATACAGTAAGCTAACAGAGGCCTAACATAATATTGTGCTAGGGACATACAGTAAGCTAACAGAGGCCTAACAGGATATTGTGCTAGGGACATACAGTAAGCTAACAGAGGCCTAACAGGATATTGTGCTAGGGACATACAGTAAGCTAATAGAGGCCTAACAGAATATTGTGCTAGGGACATACAGTAAGCTAACAGAGGCCTAACAGAATATTGTCCTAGGGACATACAGTAACCTAACAGAGGCCTAACAGGATATTGTGCTAGGGACATACAGTAAGCTAACAGAGGCCTAACAGAATATTGTCCTAGGGCCATACAGTAAGCTAATAGAGGCCTAACAGAATATTGTGCTAGGGAGATACAGTAAGCTAACAGAGGCCTAACAGAATATTGTGCTAGGGACATACAGTAAGCTAACAGAGGCCTAACAGGATATTGTCCTAGGGACATACAGTAAGCTAACAGAGGCCTAACAGAATATTGTCCTAGGGACATACAGTAAGCTAATAGAGGCCTAACATAATATTGTGCTAGGGACATACAGTAAGCTAACAGAGGCCTAACAGAATATTGTGCTAGGGACATACAGTAAGCTAACAGAGGCCTAACAGAATATTGTGCTAGGGACATACAGTAAGCTAATAGAGGCCTAACATAATATTGTGCTAGGGACATACAGTAAGCTAACAGAGGCCTAACATAATATTGTGTTAGGGACATACAGTAAGCTAATAGAGGCCTAACATAATATTGTGCTGGGGACATACAGTAAGCTAACAGAGGCCTAACATAATATTGTGTTAGGGACATACAGTAAGCTAATAGAGGCCTAACATAATATTGTGCTAGGGACATACAGTAAGCTAATAGAGGCCTAACATAATATTGTGTTAGGGACATACAGTAAGCTAATAGAGGCCTAACATAATATTGTGCTAGGGACATACAGTAAGCTAATAGAGGCCTAACATAATATTGTGCTAGGGACATACAGTAAGCTAACAGAGGCCTAACATAATATTGTGTTAGGGACATACAGTAAGCTAATAGAGGCCTAACATAATATTGTGCTAGGGACATACAGTAAGCTAATAGAGGCCTAACATAATATTGTGTTAGGGACATACAGTAAGCTAACAGAGGCCTAACATAATATTGTGTTAGGGACATACAGTAAGCTAATAGAGGCCTAACATAATATTGTGCTAGGGACATACAGTAAGCTAATAGAGGCCTAACATAATATTGTGTTAGGGACATACAGTAAGCTAATAGAGGCCTAACAGAATATTGTGCTAGGGACATACAGTAAGCTAATAGAGGCCTAACATAATATTGTGCTAGGGACATACAGTAAGCTAACAGAGGCCTAACATAATATTGTGTTAGGGACATACAGTAAGCTAATAGAGGCCTAACATAATATTGTGTTAGGGACATACAGTAAGCTAATAGAGGCCTAACATAATATTGTGCTAGGGACATACAGTAAGCTAACAGAGGCCTAACAGGATATTGTGCTAGGGACATACAGTAAGCTAACAGAGGCCTAACAGGATATTGTCTTAGGGACATACAGTAAGCTAACAGAGGCCTAACAGAATATTGTGCTAGGGACATACAGTAAGCTAACAGAGGCCTAACAGAATATTGTGTTAGGGACATACAGTAAGCTAACAGAGGCCTAACATAATATTGTGTTAGGGACATACAGTAAGCTAATAGAGGCCTAACATAATATTGTGCTAGGGACATACAGTAAGCTAACAGAGGCCTAACAGGATATTGTGTTAGGGACATACAGTAAGCTAACAGAGGCCTAACAGAATATTGTGCTAGGGACATACAGTAAGCTAACAGAGGCCTAACAGAATATTGTGCTAGGGACATACAGTAAGCTAACAGAGGCCTAACAGAATATTGTGCTACATTGTGCATACATTAGGCCGACATTCCTTTTGGTCCATGTAGGTTTTTTGTTTTTTACACAGTGAGGTATGTTTCACTTTTAAAGGAACTTAAATAACATTTGGAGTATCTAAATATCAGAAATGTGTTTTCACACGGGTAAGTTCTCTGGCTTTCGAGCTCAGCATAGCTGAATGCTTGGTAGCCATAACAACACTCTGCTGGAGGGGAGAGAATGATAAATGTTCTGAGAAATCAATTTCATGACCTCGTACAGAGGGGGTTTGAGACACTAAGCACCTAACTTCTAATATATTCACAGAAGGACCAATGCGTTTTTAATTCCCCGTAGGTTCTAACCCGTTTTAACACAAAATAATGAGTATGGAAACAGCTTCCTTATGGTGGGGATTGATCATCTTCACCAGCAGAGCATCTCACCACCAGCACCACACCGGAAAACAGGAAGTTTACCTCTGCATTGGTGGGTCTGTCGGCAATGGTGGGTCTGTTGGCAATGGGTGATGTTTAAATGTAATAATGTGATGTTGATATCTCTAAAGAAGTGGGTTGTTGAAGTTTTTATACACATCTCACTAGGTTCGTTCTGCTGTATTTTCCAGTTCTCTCTTTGAGGTCCGGCACTGTAACTGCACTGTGGGATTTTCAACTTGTAATTAAGAACTGTATGTCAACTTAAAAAGTGTCTCCATCACAAGTGTTGTTATTTTCTTTGACATTTGTGTTAAACATTTGTATGGAAAATATTGGTAAATATTAGTCATACAGTGATGAATTAGTCTTTGATTGCGGCATCAGCAATGTCCTAAACTGTGTTCAGGTCTTTCATTGTGATAAGAACCCCAGATTGTACCTTCCATGCATCAGATGAATTAGACCAGATCAGTGTGAGACCCCACCCCCTCTAACCGGCTGAAGATATCCACTACAGCCCTGTCCCTCACAGCTGCTTTCCTGAGCCTGCACCCAGCAACCTGGATACAGCATCTGAGCTATTGACTGCCCTTCTTGCAGGAGTACTGCAAGTGTCCTGAGACTTTGCACATGGAGCAGGCATCTAATCTAAACTTCTCTCATGCTGCTGGTGCCTTGGTAAAAACGGACGAGGCAGAATGGAGAGCAAAGGATGGTTGTGGAAGCTCAGGTTGTCCGGGTAGGGAAATCAGACTTCCCCTGGACATTGATATCGGGAGAACATAAGGGCCACTCTGACACCCATACATTTCATTTGTGCTGTTGTAAGTTCTGAACTGCAAACTAACATAATAAGAATTGAAGAGATGCTTGGTTGAATGCCGGGAGGGAGGTAGGAGTCAACCCAGCCTGTAATTGAGTACAAGTACTGCTTCCTCCTAATTCAGCTGGAACCCCAGGACCTCTGCTTCGCTAGCACAGGTGACCACTGTTCTGAAGCGTCTTAGTGGGGACACTTGATGCTGAAGAGGAAGTTTCACACATCCCCATATGCTGCATTCACCCCTCAAACTTACTCAAAACACACTTAGAGAAACGGGTTAGAGATGTTTTCTCTGCTTCTGTGCTGGAGGAGTCTCTCTGTTGCAACTTGTATTAAACCAGATTGATTTCAATTGACTGCATCGGCTCTTCTCTTTTATTCACCTCGGAAATCTCTATTATTACAGCCATTTAGGATGAAGTGAGGAATAATCACTGCTGGCGTGTGCTGTTTCTGATCTAAACAGCCTGATTGGCCACAAAAACTAACAAGGAGTAGTAATCGTCTTGACACCTCTGAATATAAAACTGCCTCCAAACAGTACTTGTCCTAACACCTCTGAATACAAGAGACCAAATCATGTCTGACAACAACCATGGATGAACTGTGTCATCTTGAGGAATAGAGTTGGTCTACTGTTCAACAACCAGAGAGGGGATCAGGATCAGAGCACTCGACATGTGTGACGCATCCCTCGTCTTTGGCTGTATAGTATAGTTGGCAGTGACAGAGTTAGGACAGAGTTCATGGATGGTTCTATGTTCTCTTGGCAGGTTTGGCAATCAGCTGCCTCTCTCTCTCCAGCTCCCTGTCTCTCTGTTGTTCTTTCTCCATAGCCTCCTTCTGTCTCTGCTGCTGGAGCTTCAATGCTCTTTTCTGTAGACAGAGAGACAAATTGTTGAAAAAATATTTCCCCCAGTTTCCCATTCAATTCAATGTCAGTGATTTCACATTTAAGTTTACATTAAAAACAACAATTTCTTATCAACTGCTACCATAGAAAAGGAGAGAATGCATGGAGGAGGTAGAGGAGAAACTATGTGGTGAGCAATAGCTAAGCAACAATAGTCCATTCTGGGGGAAATAAACATTCACCCACCTTTAGTTTAGTTGTCTTCTCGTGCAGCATGATCATGTCTTTACGTACGTTCACCAGTTTACCGTGATAAAACTTGGCCTCTGTGAACTGAAACAAACTGGTTACAAACATCCATCAGTCCTACAGGGAACAGGAGGGGTGGACAATGAAAGTATTCTCTTCAGATGCTGTGTATGTTTGAAACAACAGGCAGACAGACAGCCAGCCAGCCAGACAGACAAATGTACCAGTGAGTTTAGATCCAGTAGGGAGTTGCACTCTCTGAATTTGGTGACTTCTTGGTCCAGTGTGTCCAGCAGGATGACTTGGTTTTGACTGGTCAAGAGGAAAGGAGAGGAACATAAGAGCCACAAACACAAGACAGTCACACACCACAACATCTGTAACATGGACAGAGAATACTAACTATCTTGTAAAGTAGAATCTAATTACAACATGATCTGTGAATTATCATTATCCTCCTAATAAACTGAAAGATGAAACTGGACTAGAGGAAACAACAAGTGCATCCCAAATGGCACCCTATTCCCTTCATATTGCACTACCCTATGGGCCCTGGTCAAAAGTAGTGCACCTTAGAGGAAATAGAGTTCCATTTGGGATGCAACCCAAGGGTTTGTTTTAATGTCTGATGTGATTTGAATACTAACTTGAGTTCCAACAGAGCCTGTTTGGAGCTGTAGAGGTCAGGCAGGTAGTGAGAGAGCAGGCCTTCTGTCAGTTTCTCTATGGCCTTTCTGTCCACTACAATGGGCTCTTCAATAGGGACTGATTTCTCTGCAGGCTGGGAGTCCTCTGTAGGCCGAGAGTCCTGGGGAGTCAGGCTGAAACCTGAGGGGCAATAACAAACACTTTGTCAATTCTAACCGGTCATATGTAGAAAGACCAGTCCCACTCCCTTCAGTCTGACCTCATGTCTGGGTAGGTCCATGGCCCTAGACATTTTGGGGCATTTTTGGGACAGGTCTCGGAGGTGGCAGGTAGCCTAGCGGTTAAGAGTGTTGGGCCAGTAACCAAAAGGTCTCTAGTTCGAATCAACGTGCCGACAAGGTGAAAACCCCTAATTGCTCCAGGGCCGCCGTTGATAATGGCAGACCCTGACCGTGATCCCACACTCAGAGTATCTCAGGGAGAGGGGATATACAAACAACACATTTCCAATTCAAATAAGACAAAATATACTGTAAGCACACACCAAATTATTTTATTATTATAATAAACATCTTTGGACCAAAAACTGGTGCAAAGCCTGCCAGTGGAAAAGCACTGAAAAGTGACTGATTCACACTCTAGGGTAGACATGAACCGTACTGTCCTGGCTCCAATATTTAATTTTCACAATGTCTTGTCCAGCATGGTTCCAGAAACTATTGTGAATATGTAACCAGGCCAGCCCAGTACAACTCAACTTGGTTCAGTTCGGTTCTGTAGTCCAAATCAGGCATAAGGGTCTGATTCAGAGTTGAGATAAGCATGTGCAACTCATAACTAGTTACCGTAGCTGCCAGTGTTCTGAGGAGGGTCACGCTGAGACGAGGAACCCTCATCTGCCCTCCCCTCTGTCTCCATGTTGGACGTCACTGTCTGATTCTACAGCCTAAAGAAAGCAAGCAAGCAGCAGCGGCAAAATTAGTGATGTTTGGCAGTGTGCCTGGTGTTTCCAGATTTCTATGAAATATGACCTATAATTACTTACAATATCAGTGAAATAGTTTTCCTTACAAAAAATGGTAATGAAGTATGTCAACAAAGCTTTTCTGTGTTGGAATGGTGTGGGCGTATACCGGTTATTACAAATATTAACGCAAGTGGACTGCTGATTGGCCAGCTCATCCTTCTGAGGAGTATTACATCACACTATATGACAAAATGGCAAGCATTTTTTTTTTTAAGTTTGAGGTGGGTTTTATTTTATGCAAATACAAGTATAGGATGAGTCAACAACATTATTTGGGTATGAGTTAACACAATATGAACTGTTAAAAGTTAACTTTTTTTTAAATGGTGCCCCACCACTGCTAAATTAATATAGGGGAAACACTGGAGATGTTAGCCACTTGGACCCTTGAACCTACTGAGGGGTTGCAAACCCACTTCCTCTTGGAGAAGTGTGCAGACTTTTATTCCAGCCCTGCTCCAAAACGCCTGATTCAGCTGATCAAAGGTGATTAGTAGAATCAGGTGTGTTACAGTAGGGCTGGTGCAAATGCCTGAAAAGCCAGTAGCTATTCAGGGGAGGATTGGCAAGCTCTGGCTGAATGTCCTTTGTAAGTGAATGCCTGAGTCAGACAACACAACCAGGTATCAATAAAATAGATCAACTAACTAGCTAGTTTGATATCAGCACGTCTAGGAGAGTGTTATGGTGCCTGGCTATGCTAGCTAGTTATGCCATTCTGAATAAATCTAGAAATGCTGTCCTCTCTACAGTTAGCTAAGGCAGCAAAACACATGCAAGTCATTCCAAATGGAGGCAATCATGTTATATTGTAAAATATACAGATGATTTTGAACACTTTACCTTTGAAATTAGCTCTCCATCAACAACGGCAACGTCTGGAAAACATCATGAGACAGGGCGTCACTCATGTGACTGTTTGGACTTCCTGTTTGAACGAATCTAGCTTGATTACTTGTTTCTCAAACTAACGGTGCGATGTTGATGTTAGAGAAATGGTTTTGAACAGAATCACAGTGAGGAAGTGGTCTCCCCTAGGAAAGGCTGACGATCGGTAATTTTAACGCTAATGTTGTAAGAGGAATGTGACGTTTTCAGCTCAGTTAAAAACTCGAGTCTCCGAGCTAGCTTGGCTAACCAATCAAGCCTCCCCTCTTCTGTCAATGGTGAATCGATTTGTTGGACGGATGAGTTGTTGCCAGACATTGTGTGTAGTCAACAAGATGTTGTTTTCAACGTTAATTTCTTTAATGACAACGAGGAATTTCCATGCAGACAACTAGCAAGCTGTTTTGATTCAGCCGAGTGTGGATGCATTGTTTGTGTGCTTTTCTGTTGGAGGTGCTGTTATCCCCCATTGAAGTTCCCTCGAATCATCAGAATTCTCTGAAATGGAATGGTTATCGTTTTCAGTGCATGAAATATTGAATATGTAGGCTTCCTTAAATCCATGTCCACCTCGGAGTATTCTGTTACAAGGGTAGACGATCGAAACATACTTACAAATGTCAACCTGGTGTGCAGTTAGCTATTACATTAAAAATAAATTATCTTTATTATACTGTGCCGTTTTAACAGACATTGGGTGTGTTCTAAGTAACGATAGGACGTTTAATTTCTTTCTGCTAATGATGAATTATTTCCATGTTTCAGGTGTGTCAACACAGATGTAACGTTACAGCCACAACCACTGATTCAGTACGTTCTAAGACGGCCGCATGGTGACATTGGAGAGAAGCACACCAAGCTCAGACCGGTGTAATTGAAAGTTAACAGCTCCTGACCTGTTAACGATGTCAGGTGGTGCGAGCTTCATGAGCAAGGTGCGGTCCGCCTTTAGGAAGGAGCCTGAGGACTGGGACCTGAGCGACACGGCACCCTTTGACCTCTCCGGGGACGAGCTCGCGGAGG
The DNA here is from genome assembly GCF_965601325.2 of Salmo salar. NCBI lineage: Eukaryota > Metazoa > Chordata > Actinopteri > Salmoniformes > Salmonidae > Salmo > Salmo salar. Next base: position 33,040,948 of record NC_138301.1, read on the forward strand.
ATGAGGCGCCCAAGTTCAACAAACTCAAAGTGGTGGTTTCCGGTGAGATGGAGGACTACGCAGCAGGGGCACCGTCGAACGGCGTCGCGGTGAACACAGTGGTGGTGGGTGATGACGATTCGCTGCTCGACTCGTCCTCGGGGAGTTTGGGGAGCCCCGGTGTCAACATGGACCGGTCGCAGTGTGAGAGCTGCACGAGGAAGAGAGAGGGGGTTAAACGGAGGAGAGTGATGAAGAAGTTGGCGTGCGCCTCTGTGTTGTATTTCCTCTTCATGATTGGAGAACTGATAGGTGAGCAGACAAAACACTACACTAGTCTGTTACAGTGCTGACTACAGACTCTCATTATACACTTAGTACTGTGAGGTTAACCTCTCTGGGCCAGTGGGACGCTTGCGTCCCACCTACTCAACAGCCAGTGGAATCCCGTGGCGCGATATTCAAATACCTTAGAAATGCTATTACTTCAATTTCTCAAACATATGACTATTTTACACCATTTTAAAGACAAGACTCTCGTTAATCTAACCACACTGTCCGATTTCAAAAAGGCTTTACAACGAAAGCAAAACATTAGATTATGTCAGCAGAGTACCCAGCCAGAAATAATCAGACACCCATTTTTCAAGCTAGCATATAATGTCACATAAACCCAAACCACAGCTAAATGCAGCACTAACCTTTGATGATCTTCATCAGATGACACTCCTAGGACATTATGTTATATAATACATGCATGTTTTGTTCAATCAAGTTCATATTTATATCAAAAACCAGCTTTTTACATAAGCATGTGACTAGCATGTGACTAGCATTCCCACCGAACACTTCCGGTGAATTTACTAAATTACTCACGATAAACGTTCACAAAAAGCATAACAATTATTTTAAGAATTATAGATACAGAACTCCTTTATGCAATCGCGGTGTCCGATTTTAAAATAGCTTTTCGGTGAAAGCACATTTTGCAATATTCTGAGTAGATAGCCCGGCCATCACGGGCTAGCTATTTTGACACCCACCAAGTGTGGTACTCACCAAACTCAGATTTACTATTAGAAAAATTGGATTACCTTTGCTGTTCTTCGTCAGAATGCACTCCCAGGACTTCTACTTCAATAACAAATGTTGGTTTGGTTCCAAATAATCCATAGTTATATCCAAATAGCGGCGTTCGTGCGTTCAAGACACTATCCGAAGGGTAAAGAAGGGTGACTCGCCCGACGCGTTTCGTGACAAAAAATTTCAAAATATTCCATTACCGTACAACGAAGCATGTCAAACGCTGTTTAAAATCAATTTTTATGCGATTTTTCTCGTAAAAAAGCGATAATATTCCGACCGGGAAACCCTGTTTTCGTTCAAAGACGAAAAAATAAAAACATGGTGTCGGCTCGTGCACGCGCCCCAGTCTCATTGTTCTCAGATCGACCACTATCCAAATGCGCTACTGTTTTTCAGCCATGGCCTGCAAAGTCACCATTCAACGTTCTGGCGCCTTCTGAGAGCCTATGGGAGCGTTAGAAAATGTCACGTTATGCCAGAGATCCCCTGTTTTGGATAGAGATGATCAAGAAGGCCAGGAAATAGTCAGAGAGAGCGCTTCCTGTTTGGAATCTTCTCAGGTTTTGGCCTGCCAAATGAGTTCTGTTATACTCACAGACACCATTCAAACAGTTTTAGAAACTTTAGGGTGTTTTCTATCCAAATCAAACAATTATATGCATATTCTCGTTACTGGGCAGGAGTAGTAACCAGATTAAATCGGGTACGTTTTTTATCCGGCCGTGCAAATACTGCATGTCAAACGCAAATACAGCGTTTGACATGCTTCGTTGTACGGTAATGGAATATTTTGAAATTTTTTGTCACGAAACGCGTCGGGCGAGTCACCCTTCTTTACCCTTCGGATAGTGTCTTGAACGCACGAACGCCGCTATTTGGATATAACTATGGATTATTTGGAACCAAACCAACATTTGTTATTGAAGTAGAAGTCCTGGGAGTGCATTCTGACAGGTTTTAAAGCTGTGGCCTTCAAGTTCCAATCAAATCAACTTGGTATGATGTTTGGAGCATTGACTTCCAAGTTCCAAACTGAAGTAGCCTGAGTGGACCTACTCACTAGCGCTGGGCCTGGAGAGGTACTGCGGTTGCACTGCAAGCCCAGCGCTAGAGCACACCTGATTCCACTAACTAACTAATCATCAACACCTTTTATTAGGTGAATGAAGAGTGTTAGTGAAGGGCAGAAACTGTCTGCACAGTGTAGGCCCTGTAGTTCTCCAGGACCAGGGCTGGGGACAGCTGTAGACTGTACTCAGTTAGTTTCTTTTCAGATCCTACATCTCCCACATCAACATTGTGATTGGATCTGTAATCTTAGTCGGTCATACCCGTCCCTCCTCATACCTGGCCCCAGGTGAAGAGTGGAGGAATGTTCAACACAGTGGTATTAGTGTACCTGTACAATCACCTGCTGCCATAACAATACACACATACACCTAAGATGACAAATGTATGTGTGTTTGATTATGTTCTGAGAAAGACCAGTTTTGAATGAACTAACAGCTGCCTGTAGGTGGAAATGTAGCTAACAGCTGCCTGTAGGTGGAGATGTAGCTAACAGCTGCCTGTAGGTGGAGATGTAGCTAACAGCTGCCTGTAGGTGGAGATGTAGCTAACAGCTGCCTGTAGGTGGAGATGTAGCTAACAGCTGCCTGTAGGTGGAGATGTAGCTAACAGCTGCCTGTAGGTGGAGATGTAGCTAACAGCTGCCTGTAGGTGGAGATGTAGCTAACAGCTGCCTGTAGGTGGAGATGTAGCTAACAGCTGCCTGTAGGTGGAGATGTAGCTAACAGCTGCCTGTAGGTGGAGATGTAGCTAACAGCTGCCTGTAGGTGGAGATGTAGCTAACAGCTGCCTGTAGGTGGAGATGTAGCTAACAGCTGCCTGTAGGTGGAGATGTAGCTAACAGCTGCCTGTAGGTGGAGATGTAGCTAACAGCTGCCTGTAGGTGGAGATGTAGCTAACAGCTGCCTGTAGGTGGAGATGTAGCTAACAGCTGCCTGTAGGTGGAGATGTAGCTAACAGCTGCCTGTAGGTGGAGATGTAGCTAACAGCTGCCTGTAGGTGGAGATGTAGCTAACAGCTGCCTGTAGGTGGAGATGTAGCTAACAGCTGCCTGTAGGTGGAGATGTAGCTAACAGCTGCCTGTAGGTGGAGATGTAGCTAACAGCTGCCTGTAGGTGGAGATGTAGCTAACAGCTGCCTGTAGGTGGAGATGTAGCTAACAGCTGCCTGTAGGTGGAGATGTAGCTAACAGCTGCCTGTAGGTGGAGATGTAGCTAACAGCTGCCTGTAGGTGGAGATGTAGCTAACAGCTGCCTGTAGGTGGAGATGTAGCTAACAGCTGCCTGTAGGTGGAGATGTAGCTAACAGCTGCCTGTAGGTGGAGATGTATTAGTAGGTTATAATGTAGGTCATGGATAGGCAACTTTGATGGGGTGGGGCCACAAAATCTGAACTCATCATGAGGGGCAGCAGTGGCTCTCAGGTCTGCGTACCCAGTTCCATCCATACCCACATGTGCAGTCATAGCCGGCCCTAGCCTTCTGTGGGCCCTAAGTGAAATGTTGTTGCCAGTAATGTATTATGTGTTTATTGTCTCTGTAATGTATTATGATGTGTTTATTGTCTCTGTGTCTCTAGGTGGTTATGTAGCTAACAGTCTGGCCATAATGACTGATGCTCTCCACATGTTAACTGACCTGATTGGGATAGTGGTGTCTCTGCTGGCACTGTGGCTGTCTGCTAAACCACCCACCAACAGATTCACCTTCGGACTGCATCGCCTAGGTACGTTACTGTTACCCCTCTCCTCTTGTTCCATAAAGAGAACCATATTTGGTCCATCTCATCTCTGTGTCTCTACCCCCATAGAGGTGGTCTCAGCCGGTATCATCTCATCTCTGTGTCTCTACCCCCCATAGAGGTGGTCTCAGCCGGTATCATCTCATCTCTGTGTCTCTACCCCCATAGAGGTGGTCTCAGCCGGTATCATCTCATCTCTGTGTCTCTACCCCCCATAGAGGTGGTCTCAGCCGGTATCAGTGTGTTACTCATCTCTGTGTCTCTACCCCCCATAGAGGTGGTCTCAGCCGGTATCAGTGTGTTACTCATCTCTGTGTCTCTACCCCCCATAGAGGTGGTCTCAGCCGGTATCAGTGTGTTACTCATCTCTGTGTCTCTACCCCCCATAGAGGTGGTCTCAGCCGGTATCAGTGTGTTACTCATCTCTGTGTCTCTACCCCCCATAGAGGTGGTCTCAGCCGGTATCAGTGTGTTACTCATCTCTGTGTCTCTACCCCCCATAGAGGTGGTCTCAGCCGGTATCAGTGTGTTACTCATCTCTGTCTCTACCCCCCATAGAGGTGGTCTCAGCCGGTATCAGTGTGTTACTCATCTGTGTCTCTACCCCCCATAGAGGTGGTCTCAGCCGGTATCAGTGAGTTACTCATCTCTGTGTCTCTACCCCCCATAGAGGTGGTCTCAGCCGGTATCAGTGTGTTACTCATCTACATCCTAACGGGGGTGTTGTTGAACGAGGCGGTGCAGAGAACTGTCAGTCAGGACTTTGAAATCAACGGAGATGCCATGCTCATCACTGCAGCTGTGGGGGTCGCTGTCAACCTAGTGTGAGTAGCTGAGTACACACCTGCATGCACACACACACACACACACACACACACACACAGACAGAAGTCATTATGCACCAGAACACTCACCAGCCCTGACCTGACAGTGGGGAGGAGGGAGGGATTCCTGATTCCAGTTAGAGTGAATGAATGATGAAGCTTCCTTGTCTCCAGCCAAGGACAGCAGTGTGTCTGGCTGTAAAAGACCCACAGTCAGTGTATGATGACATGTCATAAACTACTGCAGTACAAAGGTCTTTTCGTCTCCACTCCACACTACTGGAGCTAAATTACTTTTCAATTGTGTGACTCACTTTGTTAGGGGGTGGCGTGTGTAGGGTGTTGATGATGAGCGTGGCGTGTGTAGAGTGTTGATAATGAGCGTGGCGTGTGTAGGGTGTTGATGATGAGCGTGGCGTGTGTAGGGTGTTGATGATGAGCGTGGCGTGTGTAGGGTGTTGATGATGAGCGTGGCGTGTGTAGGGTGTTGATGATGAGCGTGGCGTGTGTAGGGTGTTGATGATGAGCGTGGCGTGTGTAGGGTGTTGATGATGAGCGTGGCGTGTGTAGGGTGTTGATGATGAGCGTGGCGTGTGTAGGGTGTTGATGATGAGCGTGGCGTGTGTAGGGTGTTGATGATGAGCGTGGCGTGTGTAGGGTGTTGATGATGAGCGTGGCGCGTGTAGGGTGTTGATGATGAGCGTGGCGCGTGTAGGGTGTTGATGATGAGCGTGGCGCGTGTAGGGTGTTGATGATGAGCGTGGCGCGTGTAGGGTGTTGATGATGAGCGTGGCCAAAAGTTTTGAGAATGACAGTTTGTATGATGACAATTTGCATATACTCCAGAATGTTATGAAGAGTGATCAGATGAATTGCAATTAATTGCAAAGTTCCTCTTTGCCATGCAAATGACCTAAATCCCCCAAAAAACATTTCCACTGCATTTCAGCCCTGCCACAAAAGGACCAGCTGACATATCAGTGATTCTCTCATTAACACAGGTGTGAGTGTTGACGAGGACAAGGCTGGAGATCACTCTGTCATGCTGATTGAGTTCGAATAACAGACTGGAAGCATCAAAAGGAGGGTGGTGCTTGGAATCATTGTTCTTCCTCTGTCAACCATGGTTACCTGCAAGGAAACACGTGCCGTCATCATTGCTTTGCACAAAAAGGGCTTCGCAGGCAAGGATATTGCTGCCAGTAAGATTGCACCTAAATCAACCATTTATCGGATCATCAAGAACTTCAAGGAGAGCGGTTCAATTGTTTTGAGGAAGGCTTCAAAGCGCCCAAGAAAGTCCGGCAAGCGCCAGGACCGTCTCCTAAAGTTGATTCAGCTGCGGGATCGGGGCACCACCAGTACCGAGCTTGCTCAGGAATGGCAGCAGGCAGGTGTGAGTGCATCTGCACACACAGTGAGGCGAAGACTTCTGGAGGATGGCCTGGTGTCAAGAAGGGCAGCAAAGAAGCCACTTCTCTCCAGGAAAAACATCAGGGACAGACTGATATTCTGCAAAAGGTACAGGGATTGGACTGCTGAGGACTGGGGTAAAGCCATTTTCTCTGATGAATCCCCTTTGATTGTTTGGGCAATCTGGGAAAAAAAGCTTGTCTGGAGAAGAGAAGGTGAGCGCTACCATCAGTCCTGTGTCATGCCAACAGTAAAGCATCCTGAGACCATTCATGTGTGGGGTTGCTTCTCAGCCAAGGGAGTGGGCTCACTCACAATTTTCCAGCATGATGGAGCACCTTGCCATAAGGCAAAAGTGATAACTAAGTGGCTCGGGGAACAAAACATCAATATTTTGGGTCCATGGCCAGGAAACTCCCCAGACCTTAATACCATTGAGAACTTGTGGTCAATCCTCAAGAGGCTTGACACCGTGGACCATGCTGTTGTGGAATTACTGGTCTTGCTCTAGATTGTGTACGATTTGATAGGTCATTTATAAACCAATGTGTAATGGCGGATGGTTGTAAATCCGTAGAGTTGTGCTCAGGTGTTTCACAAGGTTCTATTTTTCGGCCCACTGTTCATTTTGTATATCAACAACATTGGGGATCATATTGAAACAGCATGTAGCATCAATCAACAGAATCTGTATGATTTAAAGCTGGTTCTGAATCCGGGTAAAACAAAATGCATGGTATTTTCAAATGCCAGGCATGTTACCAACCATGTCATTGCTACATTGGCTGGACATACTATAGAGCAAGTCAAAGTGTACAAATATCAGGGCGTGTGGGATGATGTCCAGCTGAGCTTCACTGTTCATGTAGAGAACTTGATAAGGAAGCTCAAGCTGAGTAGGTTTTTATTACCGGAATAAGGCTTGTTTTTCTCTGGAGACCAGGAAGGAGCTGGTACGATGTACATTACTGTCGGTTTTAGATTTGAGTGATGTTCTATATATGCAGGCCTCAACCACTACCCTGAGAGCACTTGATTCAGTGTATCATGTGGTCCTCAGGTTCATTACCAATCAAAAACGTCTAGCACATCATTGTGATCTCTACAGCGCTGTTGGCTGGTCGTCATTGACCTTGCGTAGGCTTAAACACTGGTATACACTGATTTATAAGGCCATACTGGGTAAAATGCCACTGTTCTTTTTTTTTAATCATGTCGGTAAATAAATATCAATTACGGTCCCATTGGCTTCTAACAGTACCAAGAATTAGAACAGGTCATGGTAGAAATAGTTTTAGTTACTCAGCTCCGTGGTCCTGGAATTCTCTCCTGAACATTTAAACATTTGATGATCTAGTCATGTAGCTGGAGTTTTAACTCCTGGTCCATGTAAATATCAGTAATTTTCTTTAGGACAGCTTTTTTTTAATTTGTATTATAATTTTTTTAACGTAATATGTAATTGTCTAGTTTTGTTTAATGTTGTGTTAGTGCATGTAGGTTGTCTGAAACGTTGTTCTCCCTGCTGCTATTGGACCAGGTCTCTAGGAAAAGAGATGTTATCTCAATGAGGAAAACCTGTATAAATAAAGTAAAAAAAAACACACAAAAAAGTGGCGCGTGGCAGGTGAGCGTGGCAGGTGAGCGTGGGGCGTGCAGGTGAGCGTGGCGCATGCAGGTGAGCGTGGCGTGTTGTGACGGCCCTGAATTTCGTGGCCTTTCTCCGCTGGAGATCTGTTAGCGGATTGGATTGTCTGACTGACCAACTGACTACAAACTGTTTGTATACGGTATTTCATTAGTTTTGGTGTGATGTATACCGTGATTTATGTAGTTGAGGACTTATTAAGATTTGATACGCTTTATGGTTGTGGTAAAATAGTTATTTTGAGTGTATGATTGGTACTGGGTTTACGCTACACTGGGATGAACGGACAAACATTGCGTGACTAAGGTCACTTGAGTTCCCTGAACTTCTTTACCGGCCTGGGCTCTTTTAGGTCCGAGGTACAGGACTTTTCTGGAGGAACCAGAACTCATTATTTGTTATATTATTATGTTTGTGTGATCATTTATGTTGGTAATACAACCCACGCAAAAGAATACCTTTGTTTTGAAGTTATTTCCAATGTTTTAAGAGTTTATGGAAAGTGTATGTCCATCCTGACTTTTACATGAGTCCTTTGTATTGGTGTAGACTTGACGGACCAGATGGGACTCATTTCCTCCCAAACTAAAAGGAGAAACCAATATTTTCTCTGGTAGGCACAACCTACCTGGCACCCCTATAAATGATAACCTCAAGTCAAAACCGTTAGTGTGTTGACGAGCGGGGGGGCGTGTGTAGTGTGTTGACGAGCGGGGGGGCGTGTGTAGTGTGTTGACGAGCGGGGGGGCGTGTGTAGTGTGTTGACGAGCGGGGGGGCGTGTGTAGTGTGTTGACGAGCGGGGGGGCGTGTGTAGTGTGTTGACGAGCGGGGGGGCGTGTGTAGTGTGTTGACGAGCGGGGGGGCGTGTGTAGTGTGTTGACGAGCGGGGGGGCGTGTGTAGTGTGTTGACGAGCTGGGGGGCGTGTGTAGTGTTGACGAGCGGGGGGGCGTGTGTAGTGTTGACGAGCGGGGGGGCGTGTGTAGTGTGTTGACGAGCGGGGGGGGGCGTGTTGATAGTGTAGCCTCAAATCATGTATAGTAATGATTAAACATAGTAGTACATAATTAAACGGCCACCAGAAGTTAAAGCAAACTGACAAATCTCTCTCCTCTCTCTCTTTATTTCTATAGTATGGGTTTCCTCCTGAACCAGACCGGTAACGGTCACCTCCACACCCACGGGGGTCATGGTCACTCACACGGGGTTCCCCCTCCACCCTCAAACGGCCATGGCCACAGCCACGGTGGCCCCCCAGCCCAGGGGCCCCAGGGAAGCCTGGCGGTCAGGGCAGCCTTCATCCATGCACTGGGAGACCTGGTCCAGAGTATAGGGGTCCTCATAGCTGCCTACATCGTTCGCTTCAAGGTAGGCTGGAACGTCTGACCTGGGAGCAGGAAGAGGGGTTAAAGATCCATTTATTTTGGAACTGTTTAATGTTGAAGGGATGAATGGGATGGTTTAAGGGCTTTCTTGGTCGGGCCAGGGTTGTGTTCATTAGTCCATGCAACAGAAAAAGTTTTTGCAATGGCAAACGCAAATTACCGTTTCTTATTGCAGGGTTTCCCAAACTCTGTCCTGGGGTCCCCCTCGGGAGCACGTTTTGGTTTTGTACCTATGGTCCTGGGGCCCCCCCTGGCAGCACGTTTTGGTTTTGTACCTACGGTCCTGGGGCCCCCCCTGGCAGCACGTTTTGGTTTTGTACCTATGGTCCTGGGGTCCCCCCTGGCAGCACGTTTTGGTTTTGTACCTACGGTCCTGGGGCCCCCCCTGGCAGCACGTTTTGGTTTTGCCCTAGCACTACACAACTGATTCAAATCATCAATGCTTGATGAGGAGTCAATTATTTGAATCAGCTGTGTAGTGCTATGGCAAAATCCAAAACCTGTACCCAGGGGGAGCTCCAGGACCGAGTTTGGGAAACCCTGCCTTATTAAGTCCACATAGAAAGGAACTATTTGTCTGTTTCCTTCAGTTTGTGCCTAACGACCAAGCTGTTACATTGACCTGACCTTTGCCCCCCTAGCCAGAGTACAAGCTGGCGGACCCCATCTGTACCTACATCTTCTCTATCCTGGTGCTGTTCACAACGATACGCATCATACGAGACACAGGAGTCATCGTCCTCGAGGGTGAGACAACGGCTACATGTATTACAGTTCATATTAGCCCGTGTTTCCCAACTCCAGTCCTCCAGTACCCCCAACAGTACACGTTGTTGTAGCCCGGACAAACTCACCTGATTCAATTCATTGAGGAGATGATGATGATGATGATGATTAGTTGAATCAGGTGTTTGTCTGGTGCTACAACAAAACTGTGTGCTGTTGGGGGGACTGGAGTTGGGAACCAGTGTATTAGCCTATGTGTACTGTATGTGATTTAGATCAGTGGTTCGTTCTCGGTCTTGGGGGCATAAAGGGGTGCACATTTTAGTTTTCGCCCTAGCACTCACACTTGATTCAACTCATCAAGCCTTTGATTTGCTAGGGCAAAAGCAAAAACGTGCACCCCTTTGGGTCCCCAGGACCAGTAATAGGAACTGCTGATCTAGATCATACCATAATGTCCTGGAGAGACGGAGGTAACTACATCATCATATTTCTGCTCATTGTTAACCAGACGGATCTACTGTCATCAGAACAAATGCTTATTCTATTCACTTCCTGTCTGACACTGCCATGAACTCTAACCATGATTATATAGAGCTGCTTTAATATACTTAGTCCTGCACTAAAACACACTTTCAATTGCCTAATCTGGAGCTGTAAAAATGGCCCATAGTGTTGAAATAATAGTAGATTGTTCTCACGCTATGAAAGGCACAAGTCTTTTGTAAACAACTTAGTGAACATGGCAACAAGACTCGCTAGAGAGAAACAATGTTAACGTTCTGAGTTTCATGAAACTGAAAGTGTGTGTTGCTGTTAGGGGCGCCCAGGCATGTGGACGTTCAGCGAATCAGAGAAGACCTTCTGAAGTTGGAGGACGTCCAATCAGTTGACGAGCTCAACGTGTGGGCATTAACTGGTGACAAGACCTCGGCCCTCGCACACCTGCGGCTCTGTGAGTGACCTTTGACTTCCTCTCCTTTGTTAGTTGTACACATGGCATGTGGAGTGTATTCTGTTGATGGGTTTAGGAACTCTACACTCTGCTTGTATCTCAAATAGTCTTCCTGTGATTTTTATTTAACTAGGCAAGTCAGTTAAGAATAAATTCTTATTTACAATGATGCTGTGCCAATTGTGCGCCGCCCAATGGGACTCCCAATCACGGCCGGTTGTGATTCAGCCTAGAATCGAACCAGGGTCTGTAGTGATGCCTCTAGCCCTGAGATGCTGTATCTTAGACTGCTGCGCCACTCGGGAGCCCTGGGGGACTAAAGGGGTGCACATCCTATGTCCTCGACCCTTCTCAACTGTATTGGAGAAGTTCCAAGGTCCTTCACCCTCGGACCTACTTTTCCAATGGATTTTAACAAGGAGGCGTCTAGAGAGGATGTGAGGAGTCGATGAAAGATAAATGATAAATGAAGAGCCAGTGTCCTAACCTATTTCTGTGCATTGTGCTTCTAGCGCCCTCTAGTGCCAGTGCGTGGGAGGACGTGCAGGCCAAGGCCAGACACCTGTTGATCCACACCTACGGCCTGACCAGGTGCACGGTGCAGGTCCAGACACACAGAAACAGGGCTACACGCACCTGTACACACTGCCGAGAGTCCACCACATAGCCTGAATTAAAAATGCACAGTCTGAGGACCGTAAACCAGACTGGTGCCAAAGCGTACTGATCTGGTCTATGCAATCGCCAGGATATTTGGACAATCAGATGCACATTTTATTTTTAAAGGACAGCTGATTCCTCCTGGGCTGTTGACCTGCTTGCAAAGCTTTCTGAAGAGGGGTTGAGCGAATCTTAACTTTTCAACAAAAACAAAAGATCTATAATCACCATTAAAGCCTGTAAATGTTTAACATTATTCCTTTTTTTTGCTACTTCTGTAATTGAACTGTAATTGTAATTGAATCCATACATCTGATCGTATTATTAATCTGATGATCGTGTCCATGTTTCCTTTGCTAATATTTGAAAATGGCTTCTCCTTTACTGACCGTGTTGAACCAGTAGACAGAAAGGATGTTTTTATGTTAAAAGGGTTCTGAATTTAGAGTACTGACCACACGCACTTTGTTTTCTTTAACAGTTAACTTATTCTAGCTGAAATCAGGAAACTGACAATGAAAGTGACTTTGAATCATGTTTAATACTGTAGTAGGGTAATACATGACTACTGCTTCTAGTTAATATCAGCCAGTTTTATTTGCTAATCAGATTGTCAACATTTCAGAAATGCAGTATTGTTCCATAAGCATGGAGTGATGTGAGATGCCAATATTTATCATATGCATTATTGTGTGCGTATATAAATATATTTGGCATTGTCTTCAGGTCTGGGTTCCTTAAACCACTGTCAGTCTTCCTGTCCAAGCTTAACATGTTGGTTGGAACAGACTAAAATGACATTTTTCTTTAACTGCAAATCAGTTCAGTATATGCATTACCTGCCTTGTGCTGCTCTTGTTTTGATTTATTTTAAAAGGTATTTTGTTTATCATGTTGTCAGGGTTGGCTCTCTACAGCAGCACTCAGTGTTTCAGTGATTTGCACATTCATTCCTTCAACCTGAACACTTCTTAAGGCTCTGCTCCAATATCCACACTTGTGTACTACTACGTAGAATGAAGTATGGATACGTCCCAAATGGCATACTTTAAGTGGTAAACTAATATGGGCATTAGAACCGAGACTTCTATTCCCTTAACATCAGGATGCAGTATTGCCTGGTTGTTGATCAAATGATCAGCTGTTTGTTTAAATGATTCATGGTTATCAATCTTTGAGTTAATTTATCACTAGACTGAGACCTGTCTGAGTCTGTCACTCTCACTTCCCTTTAATCAACTGGCAGATTCATTGACTGGAAACATGTGAATGAAGAACCTGTTACATTTAGAAATAAATTTATTTTGAACACTGACCTAAAGAGTTGTGGTTTGTTCTGCTTCTAAAGGGGACTAGAGCAGAGGTATTCAACCCAGGATGCTGCTGGGAAGCTTCCTTGACTTAGCCATGTGTTGGCTAAGTCCAACTTTTTAAATCGGCTGTTCGCCAAAATACTTTTACCTTTTCTAGCTAAAATAGACTTAAAGTTTACACTAGTATATTCCATTAACTGTGGGGCGGTCAAAACATTTCATGACTTTGCCAGGCCATTATCCTTTACCCAATAAGACAGAATTTGAGTGAAAATCAGGGAGTGGGTCCCTGGGGCACCGGTTTTCCCGGGTTGGGGGTTCCTGACCTTGACTCGCTGGGCCAGACCATGAACTAGCCGTTTCTGACCTCAGGTCCTCTAGTTACACCAACAGTAAATATTTTTGTGGTCCTGGACAAGCACACCTGATTCTAATCATCAAGCCCTTAAAGTTTAACCAGGTGTTTTTGTACGGGCTACAACAAGTGTGTGCTGTTGGAGGACTGGATATCCTGTTTGTGCTGATGTATTAATCAGTAGGAGGGTGTCATAACAGAAGGAACAATCATCTTAATGTAATTAGGCCTACATACCGTCAACTCACCACCATAACAGCCAACAGACCCACAAAAAAGAAAACTAAATGTAATTTTTATTTTCCAAGTCTGCCGCGTCATCTGATGGGGTGGGTCTATAGTTTCATCTGAAGAGGTTTTTGTATGTCTGTAGTTGCTGGGTCGAGAGAGAGGGAGTCATCCTCTGTAAAGACTGGAGGAAGTATCGGTGTTTGATACTAGAAGCTTCCATACTTTCATCCTGGAGGGTCAACAGAGCCGCCTGCAGACAACATTACAGTTAAACCCCCGCAGCTCTCATTCTATGGTATAAACAAACCCGTTGCTGAATCTCTTCTCTCCTATGGTTAAAACATGCAATTTTCTAAAAGTGACTGGTGAAGAAAGCATTGTGTCTATATTTTAGGGACAGGTGTATTGGTGTACTCTGTACCTCATTGTGAAGGATTAAAGGGACAGGTACAGTATGTTGTATTTACAGGGGAGGTGTGTTTTGGTACTCTGTACCTCTCTGCACAGGTTCTCCAGGTCTGCTCCAGAGTAGAGGTCAGTGTGTCTAGCCAGCTCCTCCAGACACACATCATCATCCAGAGGCATCTTCTCTGTACACACCTGCAGGATGGACACACGCGCCTGGAGGGGGAGAGGAGAGAGAGGAGGGTGTGAGATCAGAGGGATGATCAGTTCAGGTGGTAATAGTTACCTGTAGGTCAGGTGGTAATAGTTACCTGTAGGTCAGGTGGTAATAGTTACCTGTAGGTCAGGTGGTAATAGTTACCTGTAGGTCAGGTGGTAATAGTTACCTGTAGGTCAGGTGGGGGTGGTAATAGTTACCTGTAGGTCAGGTGGGGGTACGTAGATGATCTGGTCCAGTCTTCCAGGCCTTAGGAGGGCACTGTCCAGAGAGTCTGGTCTGTTAGTGGCCGCTACGATCATCACTTCCTTGTTACACACCTCCTGGTACTCCAACTGACAGGGAGGGCAGACAGACAGGACATCATGTTAACAACGACAGAAGCGATTGTCAGGGCGTTTGAGGCGATCAGTTTGAGCAATGTGAAGCTCAGAATCGCTACTCTAAGTGATTTGTAATTCAGTGATTCTGAGCAGAATCGATATAAAAAGTGTATGTTTTTTGTGTGATTATATGGTGTTTCTTTTCTTTCTCCCCAATTTCGTGGTATCCAATTGGTAGTAGTTAGTCTTGTCTCATCGCTGCAACTCCCGTACGGACTCGGGAGAGGCGAAGGTCGAGAGCCATGCGTCCTTCGAAACACAACCCAACCTAGCGGCACTGCTTGTTGACACAACGCACATCCAACCCGGAAGCCAGCCGCACCAATGTGTCAGAGGAAACACCGTACACCTGGAGACCTGGTCAGCGTGCACTGCGCCCGGCCCGCCACAGGAGTCGCTAGTGAGCGATTAGACAAGGATATCCCTGCCGGCCAAACACTCCCTAACCCGGACGACGCTGGGCCAATTGTGCGCCGCCCCATTGGCATCCCGGTCGCGGCCGGCAGCGACAGAGCCTGGGCTCGAACCCAGAATCTCTGGTGGCACAGCTAGCACTGCGATGCAGTGCCTTAGACCACTGCGCCACCCGGGAGGCCGCGGTGTATGTTTCCTTAAACGTCCAGTTCTGATTGGTGCTCTAGTAGTAGGATGTAATGTCTGACATGTTCCTGTTGGTGGCGCTCCTCCACTCCCTCAGCCTGTAGGGTCTTCCCTGCTCCTCTCCTCTCCAGGGTCCTAAAGCCTACCCCGTCCAGCTCATTCAGCAGCACAGACAGGAGGCGGGTCTGGGCACTCTGAGGGACATGGCCTTCTGACCGGGAGCCAATCAGAGAGTCCACCTCATCCAGGAACAGGATGGAGGGAGTGCAGGCCCGTGCCTGACGAAAGAGCTACATACAGGAACACACCTCAAGGTTATACACGTACACACAATAACATCTACCAAAGTGATTATATTGATTAAAGCATGACAGCAACATTCCTCCAAATAACAAAGTTGAACTGCTTCAAAAAATGTCTAACACTGCATGCTAGTACAAGAAAAACAGGAACATTTCGGTTAAGACAAGGGGCTCTCCAAACCCCTACCTGAGCCAGGGCCTTCTCCGAGTCTCCTACATATGGAGAGTAGAGGTCAGCCCCGCTGACTGACAGGAAGGAGCAGTGGGAGGAGGTGGCTGCAGCCCTGACCAGGGTGGTCTTAGCACAGCCTGGGGGACCGTACAGCAACACCCCCCTGGGACGGGACAGACCCAGACGCACAAACGCCTCCGGGTAACGCATCGGCCACTCTATACTCTACAAGGAGGGAGCAGAAACAGAGGACAGGAAGTCATGACAAGTCTCAAATGACACCCTATTCACCTTACTCTCTAGTGCACTACTCTGGAGCAGAGCTGTGTCTGTTGTATCTGTTATTGCCTGCTGCTCTTCAGTGCTTGGTCAAATGAATGAATGAATGAATAAAGGAATGCTGCTGGTTCCCGGTATAGTTCCACCAGTACCTGTTGTAGTTTGACTTTGACTTCCTCCAGGCCTCCTATCTGTTCCCAGGAGACGGCTGGGAGATCTGTCCGTCCCAGACTGCCCCTCAGACAGGATGGACGGACAGTCTTCAGGGCAGACAGGAAGTGTTCCATGGTGATAGCCTGCTCCCCTGAACCCTGACAACACACAGCAGGAGATGGTGACAATAATGTTAAGACTTTATCTCAATGACAATAACCTGGATAGAAGTTAGAACAAGTGTGTGTCGTGTGTGTGGATGATCCGGCTCAAAAGGACCAATATGAGCCGACTTTACAGTGTGTGTGTGTGTCTATGACCTTAATTGTTGACCAGTTGAAAAAGGATTTTAGTGAAATGGATAATACGATCACAGACAAACGCTCAGCTGTACAAATAGCTGTTAATGATGATGGCATATTCAACGAACTGATGAAAACTAACCAAGCGCTCCAGGACAAGTTGTTTACAGAAATAAAGGAATTTAAAATCAAGAAATTCAACCAAGACAAAAAAAGACAAGGCCGAGGATAAAGTCTACTTCTGGAGAAACCCTGACAGAGGAGGTCCTGCTCTTCCTCTCCATGACAGACGCAGGAGGGATGATGATTACTTCCATCCACCGCCGTCTGACCAACACTCTACAACCAGCGCCTCATCGGCTTCCAGTGGTAGTTTTTTACTCAACGAGAGACTGGGCCGACGGAAGTGCGGAGGTGGCCGTGGACACGCGCACCGACGAGATGCCGCACCCGACGGGGTAAGAAGAAACAACTATCAGAGGCAGAGGAGACCGTTCACACGGTCCCAGAACCCACGGGACTGAGTGTCTGAATTTATCAAGCAAGATAGAGTCCTGCCCATGTCTCTTTGCTTAATAAAGGGTTATCTTTGTGCCTACAACACAGTGTAACGATTTTGATGTTAAGGTAGACATGTTTAAGTTTTTTAGAAACATCCGTTTAAGGGAATACTTTAGCTCCCCCAATCCTGACACTTCTATTGAACCAGTAGGTTACTCACCTGCACATACTCCAACTCCTTTTAGAGGTAACAGTTATTTTGTACCTCCAGCCAATCGCAATCACTCTATTGAGACGTATTGCAGACTTGTTGAAAAAGATGTTGTTCATCTCCTTAACAAACAGGAGTCCAAATCTTTCCATAATATACCTCAGGATGAAAAACAAGCTTTGCTTGGTTAACAATCTGATACGTCAGTCCTTATTCGTCCTGCTGATAAGGGTGGGTCGCTGGTACAATCTGATACGTCAGTCAGTCCTCATTCGTCCTGCTGATAAGGGTGGGTCGGTGGTACAATCTGATACGTCAGTCCTCATTCGTCCTGCTGATAAGGGTGGGTCGCTGGTACAATCTGATACGTCAGTCAGTCCTTATTCGTCCTGCTGATAAGGGTGGGTCGCTGGTACAATCTGATACGTCAGTCCTCATTCATCCTGCTGATAAGGGTGGGTCGGTGGTACAATCTGATACGTCAGTCCTCATTTGTCCTGCTGATAAGGGTGGGTCGGTGGTACAATCTGATACGTCAGTCCTCATTCGTCCTGCTGATAAGGGTGGGTCGCTGGTACAATCTGATACGTCAGTCCTCATTCGTCCTGCTGATAAGGGTGGGTCGGTGGTACAATCTGATACGTCAGTCCTCATTCATCCTGCTGATAAGGGTGGGTCGGTGGTACAATCTGATACGTCAGTCCTCATTCATCCTGCTGATAAGGGTGGGTCGGTGGTACAATCTGATACGTCAGTCCTCATTCGTCCTGCTGATAAGGGTGGGTCGGTGGTACAATCTGATACGTCAGTCCTCATTCGTCCTGCTGATAAGGGTGGGTCGCTGGTACAATCTGATACGTCAGTCCTCATTCGTCCTGCTGATAAGGGTGGGTCGGTGGTACTCATGGATAGGACAGCTTATGTAAATGAGTGTCATAGACAGCTGCTTGACAACACCTTTTACAAGAAACTCAGAAGTGACCCTACTTCCAAATTTCAGAATACTATCTTTACTGTCCTAGATGGTTATTTAAATTCTGGTCAGATAACCAAAAAAGAATATGACTTTTTGGCTATTCAACACCCTAAAATTGCCACTTTCTATACTTTGCCGAAATTACACAAGAATGTTACAAAACCTCCAGGGCGCCCTATTGTAGCGGGCATTGATGCAGTAACGGCCCCTATTGTAGCGGGCATTGATGCAGTAACGGCCCCTATTGTAGCGGGCATTGATGCAGTAACGGCCCCTATTGTAGCGGGCATTGATGCAGTAACGGCCCCTATTGTAGCGGGCATTGATGCAGTAACGGCCCCTATTGTAGCGGGCATTGATGCAGTAACGGCCCCTATTGTAGCGGGCATTGATGCAGTAACGGCCCCTATTGTAGCGGGCATTGATGCAGTAACGGCCCCTCTCTACTTTTGTTGACTTTTTTATTAGACCACTCGCAGAACAGCTCCCCTCCTTTGTAAAGGACACCAGCAGTATGATCTCAGAACAGCTCCCCTCCTTTGTAAAGGACACCAGCAGTATGATCTCAGAACAGCTCCCCTCCTTTGTAAAGGACACCAGCAGTATGATCTCAGAACAGCTCCCCTCCTTTGTAAAGGACACCAGCAGTATGATCTCAGAACAGCTCCCCTCCTTTGTAAAGGACACCAGCAGTATGATCTCAGAACAGCTCCCCTCCTTTGTAAAGGACACCAGCAGTATGATCTCTATCATTGAATCTCTCGATCCTCTGCCTGAGAATATCTTGTTAGTTAGTTTTGATGTTGAGTCGTTATACACAAATATTCCACACGAGGGCGATATTGAAGCTATGGAACATTTTCTTCCGCAACGTGACCCTAATGAACTACCTTCCAGTGCCTGCATTATAACATTGGCTGAAATAGTACTCACACATAACTATTTCATGTTTCTAAATGATTTCTTTATTCAGACGAAGGGTACTGCTATGGGATCCCCCATGGCTCCTAACTATGCTCATTTGTATGTGGGTTACATGGAGAAACAGTCTATTTTCAAGCCTCTCAACAAAAAAATCTTGCCTTACATCATTATTTGGAAACGGTATATTGATGATATTTTTGTTCTATGGAGGGGTGATGCAAAACAGCTCCAGGCATTCCATGCTTTTCTTAACTCTTGTTCTGAACATTTGAGATTTACTATGTAATCTGATACACGTCAAATCAGTTTTCTTGATCTGCCGATCTTGTGTGAAAATAATGTTCTATACACTGATCTTTACAGGAAACCTACTGATCATAACAGTTTGAGGGCTGACCGTTGTCACCCACTTCCCCTGAAAAATTGTTTGCCCTACAGCCAATTCTGTCGAATCAAAAGAATTTGCAAAAAACAATCAGATTTCGAACAGAAATATGGCTGAGACACAAAGAAAGTTCAAGGAGAGGGGTTACAAAAATGATCAGATTAATATTGCCATTGAAAAAATTCTAAACAAAACATGACCTTTTTCAAGGTCAGTCTCGCAAAAAGACGCATTCTTGCGTTCTCACTACCCGCTATTCAAAGTGCTCTGAACAAATTAAAGGAATCGTTCACAAACATTGGCACATTCTAAAATCCGATGATAGTCTCGGTATTGTGTTTTCGGACCTTCCCTTGGTCATATTCTCGCGGGGCAGACATCTCAGAGACCAATTGGTACACTCTGATTTACCACCCCAAGATATTCCTGAACAATGTCTATTTGCACCCCTACTGGATGGAAATTACAAGTGTAATGGCTGTGCTCAATGCAATGGCACTTATAAATGTAGATCCTTCAAACACCCACAAACAGGGAAATCGATCCCAATCAGAGGTCTTATTACGTGTTCCACTAAGGCAGTTATTTATCTTATAACTTGTCCTTGTGGTAAAAATGATGTGGGAAAAACAAAGCGTGAATTAAAAGTACATATCTCAGAGCATCGTAGCACCATTAGGTGCAAAAACTTGACTTACCCAGTTGCGGCCCACTTTTTGGAAGCAAACCACTTGATTTCGTCTCTGCATTATATTGGCATCGAACATGTCACCCTCCCTAGGAGAGGGGGTGACCTTGATAATATATTGTTAAAACGAGAGGCTGCCTGGATCTTTAATTTAAAGACCCTTGCACCCTTCGGTCTCAACGTAGACTTTGATCTGAAGCCACTCTTGTGATTATTGTGACTTTGCCATTGTAATTGTTTGTAAGCTTGTGTAGTCTAAAATTAATCTATGATTGTATGATATCCCTTTGTTTTTGGTATGCTGTTCTTTGTATGCCATTTTTATATCAATTAACCAATGATATCAGGCCACACTTGGCCATGATTACAGACACCTGTGTGTCTTCTGACACTATATAAATGAGTCACCCTGCAGTGTTTGTGATCATACCCTGATGAAGACAGCTTGGCTGTCCAAACGTTGGATATTACATTTTTGCATCTGAGCTCCTAGAATGTGCGGCTCTCCCTTATTTTCATGTGTGTCTATGCTTACCTGTGTGTTGTGTCGTATAGCCAGAATGGCAGCCTCACGGCAGAGAGCACTGAGGTCAGCACCCACATACCCTGTAGTCCTCTGGGCCAGCTCTGCCCAGTCCACACTGACACACACTGGCATGGCCCGGCACAGCACTGACAGGATGGATAACCGCTGCTGTGCTGTGGGGGCACCGATAACCACCTGGACAACAGAGAGAGAGAGGAAACAGTACATTACATTACAGACAGGATGAATAACTACTGATGCACCAATGACTACCTGGAGGCAACAGGCACAGGATAGTATGTTACTGTACCTCTCTGTGGAACTTTCTTCTTTGAATTAAGTTTGAATAACAACATTAAGTCACCTCTCTGTCGAACCTCCCGGGCCTCCGTAGCGCCGGGTCCAAGCTGTCCGGCTGATTAGTAGCTCCTATGATGAGGAAGCGATCTGATTGGTCCATGCCGTCCATGAGCGTGAGCAGTTGAGCGACCAGCCGGTTCTCGGGTGCGGAGGATCCAGTCCGTCTGGGACAGAGAGAGTCCAGCTCATCCAGGAACAACACACAAGGCCCTTCCTCTGCCGCTGCCCGCGCCCGACCAAACACCGCCCGCAACCTCTCCTCACTCTCCCCTGGCCGAGACCCTACTACCTGGGGCGTGGAGGAGGCAAGGTAAAGTCCAATTACATTCAGCCAGTATGTGTGTGTATTGTGTAACATCGAGCCCACAAGCTAAACAACATATGTAAGAAGGCTGGGTAAATCTTGCTTCATGTAAGCAAGTATTCAAGTGTTTTGTGTAATACTCTGTGTGTATGTGCATGCATATTTATGTGACTGTGTGTGTTCATGTTTATATGTATATATATGTACTCTTACCTCTGGTCCTCTGACTGTGATGAGGCTGGCCCCCACCTCCCCCACCAGGCAGCGGACCAGCAGGGTCTTTCCGACCCCCGGCGGCCCAGCAAGGAGCACTCCTCTGGGGCAGGACAGACCCAGGGAGCCCAGGGTAGCAGGGTACTGCAGAGGCAGGTGCAACATCTCTCTCAGACACGCTGACACCTGGAATCGCAGACAATAAAGACATGATTAGACAGACACTGAAGGGTCTTTCTCTCCTTCACCTCAATAGTCTACAGTGGCTTCCTCCACTCGTCTCCTCTCCTCCAACTGCTCTGACTAACTGAAGACTTCCGGAGAAAAGAGATTCAAGAGGCATCCTAGAGTCCATATTGCTTTCACCTACTGAGTCACAGAGTAAACGATGTGACAATTGAAATGGACTATTGAGAAGGAGGACATGAGAAGACGTCACTGTAGATTACTGAGAAGGAGGACAGGAGAAGACATCACTGTAGATTATTGAGGAGGAGGACAGGAGAAGACATCACTGTAGATTACTGAGAAGGAGGACAGGAGAAGACGTCACTGTAGATTACTGAGGAGGAGGACAGGAGAAGACATCACTGTAGATTACTGAGAAGGAGGACAGGAGAAGACATCACTGTAGATTACTGAGGAGGAGGACAGGAGAAGACGTCACTGTAGATTATTGAGGAGGAGGACAGGAGAAGACGTCACTGTAGATTATTGAGGAGGAGGACAGGAGAAGACGTCACTGTAGATTATTGAGAAGGAGGACAGGAGAAGACGTCACTGTAGATTACTGAGAAGGAGGACAGGAGAAGACGTCACTGTAGATTATTGAGAAGCAGCCTCTTCCTGGGTCCTCACCTCCTCCAGTCCTCCCAGCAGGACCTGGGGCTGCTCCTGGAGCTGTCCTCTGTAGTACCGGAGGGTCCTCGTCCCCATTATTTCCACCCCTGTCTTAGATGTAACCAAACCAGTCACGGTGGACTCTGGGTTCAGGCTCTCGATGACGATCAGTTTAACGTCCGTGTCATAGTCACCCACATCTATCACGTGCTTCTGGTGGACATATGTCCCTTTCAGCATGTCCTTCACTAGTTCATGGATGAAACTGGGAGGAGTGGTTTTCCGGAACTCCACACTCTGAACCACCACTGTTATTCTGATGCCTTTCAGCTTGGGGCAGGAGACTGGGGTGAGGCTAGGACTTAGGCATGGGCTGGGGGGAAGTGGGCTAGAGCTGAGGTGTGTGGGTGCCGCTTTGTTTAAGATAAGATTTGAAGAACAACATTTCATGTCTATCTGTATGAATCCGTCAGCCAGGTCAGGCCTGGGCCAGGCAGTACAGAGACAGGACCCTCCAGACAGAGCCATCAGAACAGGAGAGCCCAGCCCCAACCCCAGGGAGGACATCAGCCCTGGGCCCAGTCTGACCCTCTGGGTTCCCCGGTCCGCTGGGTCCATTGGCAGCACTCTCAGAGACACCTCCTCCATCGCTGTCACAGCTGGAGAGAAGACACAGGCTTGTCTGTGGGAGGCAGAGATTGAGAGACAGGGATATGGGTTTATTCATCAAGGACTCTCTCACTGAAATACAGACACTAACTGACAGACACACACAATCACATTTACTTTTCTTGTTTATGAGATAAAGATTATTTTCAAGTTATTTTCATCATATATTATTGTTTTTGTTGTAGTTTGTTTTAGTATAAACTTTCAATAATTAACATTCATGACGTGACAATATTTGTATAAATACACATTGCATAATAGAAGGCAGACATTTCAAAGATAAATACTGACATTTCTTGGACAGAGATAATCACCTGAACTTTCATACAGTAAGAAATATTAGATGGCAGACCACTACTGATAAAAAAAGTTATGCTTGTAATTTTGCTTGTATACAGTTGTTAATGACCTTTTTATTTAATGATACTCATTGAGGGCTGTTTTTAATATCTCTTTCAAAGTCTTTTTTGTGATCCCCTTTTCCTGAGGGGAAGAGACAGGCTATTTCTTACCACTGTTTGATGGATGGGTACCTTCGTTGGAGCTGGAAGTGTCTGGGGGCAGAGGAGGGTAGCCACTAGGGAGGTGGGAGGCAGCCGGAGTACTGGCAAGGTTTGGTGGATCGTCATCATGAGCCTCCATTTGAGTGGACCAGTCTGCTGCAGGACCTGTGTCATCAGGGAGGGAAGTGTCTTGTGATGGCTCTTCCCTGGCAGACTCGAAGCTGTCATCGTTCTCCTTGTGGCTGTTGCTCTCGGGTTTGTGATGTTTCTCCTCTTGACCTCTCTGTTCCCTTGTCCTGCAATCCTTCACCTGGTGGTCCATGGCATTACAGATATAGCTGTGGGTGGTCTGTCCTGGGTAGAATATTCTGCTGCTGTGTGGCCACAGTAGGATGTTGTTGGGGATCATGACAGCTTCACCATCAGTTCCTCTATTGGTCCGGACCTTGTACCCCCTTAGGCCATACCCATATCCCATTGTTGTCTACTGGTTTCATGGCAGGCTGAAGGAGAGTGCAATAGCGTTGCAGATACAACTCTGTCATGGTCAGAAACTCTTCCTCTACTTCAAAGGTATAGCCTTCTCATCCACGTTAAATGGGGACTCCGCTCCCAATCACTCCAATTCTGCTCATGTGCATTTTCGTTGCGCCGATTTGGGAGGGTTATGTAGGAATAGTCGTCTGCAGCAGTGATCGAACTATAGGTTTTCTGCCACATCGAGGTAGACAGTTTCATGTTGGATATTCAACGGATATTCGCGCTGTCAAACCTCAATAGCTTTCAAACCACTTGAGCCACAGACTCCAAATAAGTGTCATGATGTTGGAAAAATTGCGCACAACATTGCACAGGTCTTATTTTCACAATATGGACATTAATTTGCTTTCCAAAGCCAATAAACATGTGGAAATGTGAGCAGCATTTTGTATTCCTAGTTGAATTAGTTAGGGAGTGTAAACAAAGTACAAACTTTTTTTACATTTTAATTTCAATAGCTCATTGGTCATGTGACCTACTTGACTCAAACAAGGTCCACTCAGTTGGCCTACACATTGCACACCCTTTAGTTTGCCCATTTTCATCTCACAAGTTTTTACATGAATTTTTCAAAATGTAAAATTTCAATAGCTCCTTGGTCATGTGACCTGCTGACTTCAAACAAGGTTCAGAATGTCCACTGACTATGCCTTCATATCGCACACTCTCATGTTTGTCTACTTTCATCTCATGCTATTAGACTTAAATCTGTAAGCTTGAGACCCAGTAGGTGTGGACATTGCTGTACAGTTGACACCCACTCAATTCTACCACTGACTAGTCTCTCATGCCCCTATGAACGGAGACACAGGGCAATAGTTTTTAATCTAAACCAGACCTTTTTTACTGGAGTACACAAACCCCTAATTGGGGCTCTTTTCTTGACACATAGTAGCAGTTTACCAGATAAGAAGTCAAGAAGATCAAAAAGTATTGTTGTAAGGGTGTATTACATCCTGTGCTGGCCCCATTGTCATATCCATTCTGGATTCTGAGTGGTAAAATGCCTATGTATGTGTATACTGTATGTGGGAATGTCTTTTGTCCGTCCTACATGTAGTGTTGGTACATGGAATATTCCTCAACTGCATAGATCATAAATTGCTATTGCAAATAGAAGTATTATGTTCGACAACTGATATTTTCAGATATTATTTTGACAAACACACTTTAACACACTTTGGTGCTTACAATTCATTCTCTATTGTCATAGACTTGATGGGCACTGTCATCTGTCAGATGTGGCTTTCTTTAAGCACGTACTGATGAAACTGTCACTTCATATTTTTTCTTCAAGTCTACAAACGCTCTACATTTATTCACTCTGTGATAGGGTTGGATCCTATATGCTACTTTTATTATTGTGCTGTAAATGGTTCAGTGCCTATAATTTTGGCTGTGTGTAGAATGGGGCATGAAGGAAATAACCTCTACTAGATTATAGTGATAAGAAAAACAGCATACAATTTTGGCCTGTGTATTCATTTGCCTGTAACTAATCAGAAATCCATTATTTTTACATAAAAAAAGAGAATACTTCAAAATGAGAAGATCCTGCCATGGACAAGATGACTGGGTGGACATAAAGTGGAAAGGTTGGGAAATAACTCACATCATGCAGCAGGACACCTTCAGCTACGGGGTCTTTGTAATGCAGGTTTGATAGTTATATATTCTATAATGAATGGTTAGCTGTTATGTGACAATTAGGTCAAAAACTCTATTTTATTTTTTGGTGTAGATGGCCAAGAAAGTTGCACAGAACTTCCCCGACATCCCCTCCAAAATTGATATAGAACCTTCAGAACCTTCACAAAAACACATGGAGCAACTGCAAAAAGAAATGGCTGAGGATATACTAAAAATGTCTGGTATGTAATGACATTTAATTCAAAGTAAATGTAAATTCTTTATTTTTATGTAGTTGTGTGGGACAGCCATATGTTCAGTTCATGCCTATGATTTCAGAGTTCAACAAAGCCAACAACTGCTTCATATGTGCCACTGATAAAGAACCTGGTTGTGGCCCAAAGACTGACTGGGTTAGTAACTTTATTTAACATGTTCAGAATCTTTTGACAACAGTGACGGCATGTAAGAATTTATGATACAACACAATGGATGGCTAATCCGTCATACTGTATTGATATTATTTATAACGTGTTACGCTTTGTTTTGGATTGAATGTTTTGCATGTCAACGGTGGTTCCATGTGCTGTGCCTAGGAATGAAGACAAAAGAGTTCAACAGAGTAAAGAACACAAACTTGAAGTGCAGTCTGTTGTTGAAACTGTCTGCTATACCTCATCCACACTGAAGAGGCTCTGAAATGTACATCAACCAGGGATAAAGAGAAAGTTAACACTGAAATGTTTCGTACTTATTTGAAGTAAAGTGTCTGACATGTTGGAAAATATTAAAGGTGTACAATTTCTGTTTAATTTGTCAATATTAAAATGTTTATTCATTGATTTACTGGCCACCATTACTGTGGTTACATGTTCAGTATATGTATTGACCAGTGTAACAGTGTAGGTTCCGTCCCTCTCTTCGCCCCAACCCGGGCTCGAACCAGGGACCCTTGCACGCATCAACAACTGACACCCACCGCAGCATCGTTACCCATCGCGCCACTTGCAACGCAAGGGGCAACCCTACTTCAAGTCTCAGAGCGGGTGATGTCACCGATTGAAACGCTATTAGCGCGCACCACCGCTAACTAACTAGCCATTTCACATCGGTTACACCAGCAAACCCACTGCAGCCTACCTCACTAGCTCACTCTCTATCCCTGATTTGGACAATGAATAACATGCCTCTTGTACTTTGCCATTTTCCTTTATGGTTGATATTAACGATGAAAGGAGATATTATCTGTCTCTCTCCTATTGTGTACCACTGTTAAATACTGTGGAAAAATAAAAACAGAAAATAAGTACTTAGAACTAACAATTATTATAGATAAATATTAAAGACAAGGGTAAACACAACACTGGACTGAACCCCCTAATTGACAAACTAATATTAAATGTACAACAATGTAAAGATGCATAACTAGAGGTTATGTAATATGGGTTTATATCCACTGCAAGCTTCTTAGGTGTGTAATTGACATGACCAAGGAGCTATTGAAATGTTACATTTTGAAACATTCATGTAAAATCATGTGAGATGAAAATGGACAAACTAAAGGGTGTGCAATATGTAGGCCCACTGACTGGACATTCTGAACCTTGTTTGAAGTCACCAGGTCACATGACCAAGGGGCTATTGAAATTTTACATTTTGAAAAATTCATGTAAAATCTTGTGAAACGAAAATGGACAAACTAAAGGTTGTGCAATATAGAAGGGTAGTCAGTGGACATTCTGAACCTTGTTTGAAGTCACTAGGTCACAAAGTCATATGACCAATGCGCTATTGAAATTCAAAAATGTAAATAAATAATTTAAAATACTGCCAGATGTAAATCGACAAAAAAAAGTGTGTGCAATGTGTGTCTATGCCATCGGGTTACCTAGAACTAGTTTGGAAAGTTTTAGGAGTAATGGTTAAAGAGCTATTGAAATTAGAAACTGTAGATTTGTCACTATGTTTACGGTCCCTAACTGCTGTTGGTGGACGTAAGGAAAACTACAGGCGAATATCCAACCTCAAACTGTTTTTTTCCTCGGTTTCAGCCACATACTCTCTAGTACTAGGCACCTCTCGTTCCCCAACGAAGCGCAGCCTGATCCAGAGTTGCTAAGCTCGGACTGCAGAGCTCCCAAAATTGGGAGCCATGATGGAACATTTGTTCCATTATAAATTGTGAAATCACCTTCACCATCACCAAAACAGTTTAGCAACCCTATCCCAGCCTGATATCTACATATACTGTCTGGTCACAGTGGCTAGCTGGCGGACTTCTCTAGCTAACAACACCATAAAGGCCACACATATAAAGACACAGTAGCTAGTTAGCTATAGCCACTTACCAATATGAGTACTAAACGATCTTCAACCACGTTTGTTTCACTCTTATTTCACTAGACGAATAGTTTGACAGATAGCTAGACGCGATCATGCTGTATTTCTATGTTTACAGCAGCCATGTGTGTCGAAAATGAGATGGCCAGCAATAAGCATTCCCTCGAAGGATTTGTGGGGATTAGCTGCTAAGGGATTATAATTAAGATATTATTTTACATTGTAGTTTGCTTAGAATGGTAAGACTAGAATATTTGCTCGAGAGTTGTTGATAAATAACTTTGAAGTGATGAAACATCTTGGAAGCAGATGCGCGGAAGTTTCCGACTCTTTAAAACCCCGGTTTTATCACAGTCGCCCAGCTACATAAAGCTATCATTCAAAACATGTCTCACTGGCGTCATCTTGTGTACAACAATATGCAAACAACTTCTGTGCAACATTACATTATTGATGGCGATATAGCTTGTGAAAAAAACATGGGAGTGATTTTAATTACAGAAAGTACATTAATGTCACCAAATCTCGATGAATGTCAGCCTGCAGCGGTATTAATATGGTTATGAGAGATGATATATGCATTGTTGACGTTATAGTCAGAACTAGGAAACTCGGAAATGTCTGACTTGCCTTAACCATACATTGTTTGGAAAAATGCATGGTTAAGTCCTTACAAATATTGTATACCAAACAAAGTTAAGGAAGTGCACTTCAACATTTTACATAAGATATATCCATGTAATTCTATGATATCCAAATTTGTGGCTATTGATGATATCTGCTTTTTCTGTGAAAAATAAGGTGAGAATCTGTCTCATTTGTTCTTTGAATGTAAATTTGTGTCAGAATCTTGGGAAAACCTTGCAAAATACTTATTTACCATTATGAACACTACCTATGTTTTTGACATGAAATATATATGTTACTATTGCAATGATAACAAGACCACTGAAATGATTGGGAATTATTTTATTCTAGTTGCCAAATACTTCATACACAAACAAAAATTCCAAAATTCTATACCAAAATGACATTTTTTTTATTGAATTTAAGTATTTTATTAAAACATTAACCCTAGTGAACAATAACAAGAATAACATATTCCTAAATCATTACAATAAGATTTTTTACAATTGCACTAGAATTGTTTATTTTTTTTATTTTTTTTTGTTTGTTCCAGTATTTTCTCATCAATACCTGCGTTCTGTTTTGATGTAATATTTTGATGTAAGAATGTAAATTGTTGTATTTTGAATTAAAACAAATAAATAATAAATAAGTACATGTCTGACTTGCTAACCGGCTGTAGTTGTACACGTGCCGCGCTCAACCAATTAGCAAGTCGGACATGTTCGAGTTTCCTAGTTCCGACTTTCATATGAACGCGGCAATAAACCTGCGATACCGAAACTTCGTTCCGTGTACTCGAAAAATGAAAAAGTGAAGGTCGTTCCGACCAAACAAATTGCCCTGCCGTATTTTATAACTGATCAAACAGGAACTGGTTTCCGGCTGAGACGAAAACTACCAGAAGGTTCGTTCAGAAATCTTTTTGTAGCTACCCTAATAAAAAAACTTTTCTCGAACTTTTCTGTTTATTCCTGCAGGAATGAATGGAAGCAACAGTCATGTCATATATGGAAGCAACAGTCATACACGGACAAAATGTACAGCTACAGGTTGTAATAGAGACTTGTGTCCCAGTTTTCCACCCTGTCTGAGTTGTACTCCAATGGTGTAGCAAGAGGGAGTGAGTGTATGAATGAATTAGAGAGAGGCTGTGTGTGTCGTTTGAGCTGCTGCTGCCTTGTGCTCTGCTAACCCACAACATGGCATGTGGATATAATCCCTCTTTCTCTCTGCCCCAGTTTCTGCATGTAGATCTACTGCCTGTCTCCAGCCTCTACCCCAGCCCAACCCTTTCTGTTCCTGTCCCTACTCCTACCCAACCCCCTCCTCTGTCCTATGCTCTCACCCAGCAGTCAGGAGTGTTCTTGTCACAACCACACTGTCATATTTCCAGATCTCGCGTAGCTTTGTGTAGTGTGTATACAGCCCTGCGTCCTGTCCTGCACAGCTGAAATGTCACACTGCCGTCGCTAGGCCCAGTAGCTGAAGAGAAAGTGTGTGTGTGTGTTCAGGACTTTCCAGGGGCAGTTAAGATAAGCAAGGCTGGCTGAGGAAGCAGCAAGCAGACGTAGTGTTAGAAGACGTTCACACCTGTAACACACACATACCTGTTTGTGTCTCTAGGTGTTGTTGACCAGAGGTACAGCTACAGGCCTGTCCCTCAGCAGCACTAGCCATGTCCTCTCTACTGCGCTGTGTCTCTTGCTGCGGCTCCACTGTCACCTTGCTCCAGCAAGGTGTTCGCCACCACACACCTGGCCGACGGGCCTTCAGGACCTTCCCACAGCTCTGGAACTGTGAGCCTGCTAAAGGTAGTACACACACAACTAGAACTCCTTAACAAACACACAAACTCCTTTAACACTATCTTCTGGTAATTGTCTTGTCTGTATTTTTGCCACAATAGGCAGTCTAGGCCTGGCTGCTTGTTGTTTTATAGCTTCTCCTCTCTGTCCTAATAAAGGCATTGGGAAACTAAACAGCAGTTCAGTTAAGGACATTTTCTCCCCTGGCTGGAGGAGTGGAAAAACTCCCACAGAGCAGTGGCGGTTGTTTGGAATAGGGGTTGTTAGAGAATTTGTTGAAATAGGAAACAATAGGACCGTGAATCAACTTAGCTAATGCTTCTATGGGGTGTTAACCTGACCGTGGCTAACTCCACTCTCTGTTGCTAACCTGCAAAGAGAACATTTTAAGAGAGGTCAGTTAAAGGTGAAATGTGTATTCTGCTGTTCTGTGGCAGATCTACTTTTTATAAACACTACCCTGTGTTGTCACTGACTGAGGTAGCTGTGCTGGAGTGTATGTTGTGTGTTTGTGGAAGTTTTGTGTGTTACTGGGGCGTTTAGCAGAGCAGGGTTTGGGTCTGTGTGTGAGAGACAGAGCAGGCCTCGTCGTGGTGTGGGTACTGGCTCGCAGCCAACCAGCTGCTAATAATGTTTCTGTGCTGGGGAGGTCACCACACCGTGTAAGGACTGATATGTGAAACCCGACTCTCCACCGGCCTCTCCGGCCCAACTCACTTTCCGCTGCAGAACTACACTGTCTTTTAGTCTAACTTACACACACTACAGTAGTAGTCACTACGGCCTAGTACACCACAACCTGCCTCACTCCCTGCCTCACTTCCATACTTCCTTACTCCCTTCCCTGCCTCTTCCACAGTCTCATCTGCAGCCTCTTTTACCCTGAACCTGTCAGTCTCTCCCAGATTCTCACCTAGTCTTGATAACGGCAAACAGCACTGTTTTCTGAACTCAGACTTGGTTTACTCTTCATGCTCTTAATTGTAATGCTATACTCATGTCTCCCACTCATGTATCTGTATAGGTGTGTTTGTGTGTGCGCACTGATTCAGTGTGTGTAAATCACACCCATTGTTTTTCCCCGAGGTGTGTTGTATCTTATGTGGTTGTCCTCAAGTGTTTGTTAAAATGAGCTTGTGTGTGTTCATACAGGACGGCTGTATAAGGACCTGGTGGTAGGAGTTCCTAAGGAGATCTTTAAGAATGAGCGTCGTGTGGCTGTGTCCCCTGCGGGGGTGGAGCTGCTCGTCAAACAGGGTTTCAACGTCCAGGTGGAGTCTGGAGCAGGAGACCACGCTAAGTTCTCTGACCAAATGTACATAAACGCTGGAGCCTCCATCACAGACACTAACGGGGCCTTCGGATCTGACCTGGTCCTCAAGGTCAGTACTGGGCTATGGAACTCAAACTAAACTCAAACTCAGTGTGGGCAATACTGGGCCGGGAGTTAACTTGAACCCAGGGCTGCAGGGTTACATCTGAGAGGATCGGCCTGATCAAGGCTCTGTGCAGAATCATGGATCTACAGATCATCTTGCATTCCATGAACTACTCATCATGAGATCAAGATTAGTTGTCCCACACAGTTCCTCGCTCAGCCAGATCCCCTCGAACGTGCTGTTCGGCAACAACATGTGTTATGAACTATTGAGGGCCAGATCCTAACTTCAGATAGATACATGTTGAAATGGAACTTTATTGTAAACCATACTTCACACTTATAGTATGTCAATGGGAGTTTTACACAACAAATTGAGTGAGGAATGAGTTTTGCCCTTCCAATGTATTAGGTATGGGATAACACTGGTGAAACCAGGTAAAGTCTGAGTAAATCATTGTTGCTGGTTGTTTGAGTTAGTAGAGGAAACTAAATAAACATTTCAATCTCTTAGACATTGTTTGCCCCTGGTAACCTCTGACCCATCTTCTCTCTTGAACTTTCTCTCCAGGTGAGAGCTCCAGTGTTGAACGAGGCTACTGGCAAACATGAGTCAGAGCTGCTGAAGCCTAAATCCACCCTGGTGAGCTTCATCTACCCAGCCCAGAATCCTGATCTCATGGAGAAGCTGGTCCAGAGTCAGACCACCGTGCTGGCCATGGATCAGGTCCCGCGCGTCACCATCGCACAGGGCTACGACGCACTCAGCTCCATGGCTAACATTGCAGGGTAAGGGGAGACATGCACAGAGACCCAGACATGCAGACATCCACGCATGCACACACGCATACATACACACACAGTAACGCATATGTCTTAGCCTCCAGCTCTGAAACTTGTTCAATGTGTTCATAGAACTGTGTGTGTCCTGCAGGTACAAAGCTGTTGTTCTGGCTGCTAACCACTTCGGCAGATTCTTCACTGGTCAGATCACAGCAGCAGGGAAAGTCCCCCCAGCCAAGGTAAGTCCTTCTATAGCAGTTATATCACTGTACCTGTCAAAGCTGAACAACTGTGACATCTCAGAGCATTAACTATATTATAGTGTTTTGACTAACCTGTCATCTGGACTGTACTGCAGAGTCCGTGGGATCAATATGACGTCGCTGTATCTTTGACTGCCATCTCGTTAACCCTTCCAGGTCCTGGTCATCGGAGGTGGAGTGGCTGGTTTGGCTGCAGCTGGAGCCGCCAAGTCTATGGGAGCTATTGTCAGAGGCTTCGATACCAGGTGAGTTGCAGTCAGAAGCTTTAATACCAGGTGAGTTGCAGTCAGAAGCTTTAATACCAGGTGAGTTGCAGTCAGAAGCTTTAATACCAGGTGAGTTGCAGTCAGAAGCTTTAATACCAGGTGAGCTGCAGTCAGAAGCTTTAATACCAGGTGAGCTGCAGTCAGAAGCTTTAATACCAGGTGAGCTGCAGTCAGAAGCTTTAATACCGGGTGAGCTGCAGTCAGAAGCTTTAATACCGGGTGAGCTGCAGTCAGAAGCTTTAATACCGGGTGAGCTGCAGTCAGAAGCTTTAATACCGGGTGAGCTGCAGTCAGAAGCTTTAATACCGGGTGAGCTGCAGTCAGAAGCTTTAATACCAGGTGAGCTGCAGTCAGAAGCTTTAATACCAGGTGAGCTGCAGTCAGAAGCTTTAATACCAGGTGAGTTGCAGTACCAGATGAGTTGTAGTTAGTCTTCGATACCAGGTACAGTATTGATGATGGTGATGTTCTGTATCCACCCTCAGACCAGCAGCTCTGGAACAGTTTAAGTCGTTCGGGGCGGAGCCTTTGGAGGTGCACATTAAGGAGTCCGGGGACGGTGTTGGAGGTTACGCCAAGGAGATGTCCCCAGAGTTCATTGCAGCTGAGATGGAGTTGTTTGCCAAGCAGTGTAAAGACGTGGACATCCTCATAACTACTGCTCTCATCCCAGGTGAACATTCATTAATTCAGTATTTCATTCATTCATACTCTGTCTGCTTGTTCTCCTCTCTTTGTTTCTCTCCGACGTCTCTCCCTCCTTTCTCTATCACCATCAATATCATTCCATTCTTTCTATCCTAATAATTTCCCTTTCTATATGATCCGTGACCATGCCCTCTGTAGGTAAGCGAGCTCCCATCCTGATCAAGACCGAGATGGTGGAGTCTATGAAGGATGGCTCTGTGGTGGTGGATCTGGCTGCTGAGGCTGGAGGAAACATTGAGACCACCAAGCCTGGAGAGCTGCATGTACACAAGGTGAGGAGACCAGCTCAGTTCTGGAAGAATAATACTGTCCCTAGAGTGTGTATAGTTGGAGTTTGTGTGTGTGTGTGTAACAGAGCTGTGTGTGTTTCTCCTCAGGGTGTGACACACATCGGCTTCACGGACCTGCCCAGCCGTATGCCCACCCAAGCCAGCACCCTGTACTCCAACAACGTGCTCAAACTGCTCAAGGCCATCAGGTAAAGAGACTGGTGGGTGGACAGGTTTTTGGATG
Organism: Salmo salar; assembly: GCF_965601325.2. Taxonomy (NCBI): domain Eukaryota; kingdom Metazoa; phylum Chordata; class Actinopteri; order Salmoniformes; family Salmonidae; genus Salmo; species Salmo salar. The sequence continues at coordinate 33,075,098 of NC_138301.1, forward strand.
GATAGACACTTTATTATACTACTAGACAGGGACAGTAGTTTTCCCTAGAAGCGATCACGTTACCTGACCAGGAAAAACACCAGGCCTTTGTTATAGCCCCACAGACCCTGAGTTGTTTCTGGTTAGGTCTAAAAGGATTGGAGTTTTATGAAGGTGGTTCAGTATATAAATGTGATATATTAATTTATGATTCTAATTGGGATTATTCCCATCAGCCCAGACAAGGACTACTTCCACTTTGAGCCCAAAGAAGAGTTTGATCATGGGACACTGGACCATGTCATCAGAGGAACCATGGTCATGCAGGTGTGTAGTATATGTCTCTATTGATACTGTATGTAGAATATGTCCATTTTGGTACTCTTTTATTTATTGTTTTGTCTAGTCTTGGTCATTTTGACTAAAATATCATTAAGTCACATTTTTGTCATTTGAATAATGATTTAGTCTAGTTGTTGTCAAAATGAATAAAACAATGGGCCATTTTAGTCAACTAAATGCCCTTTTGATTTAGTCTCATTTTAGTCGTTCCATTTCCATTGTCTCATTAACCTATAGTAAACATAAATCACTGACTTCCATGTGCACAAACATACACAGCATTGTCCTACCAACATATTTTTCTGCATAAAATCCTCTTGTAGATTCTTTTCCCAACAGACAGATTGGCAGAAGAACACATTACTCTGCAGCAGATGATAAATCACAACCTTTAACATACTGTAGCGTATTGGAATCAAAGTTCTGTCATAGTTAGTTAGTTACTACTTAACTAGCATTAATAATCTGTTATTACCTGAGCGTATATATTGTGAGGACTCTCTTTCAGATGTCTCTTGAGGTTGGTAGTATTTTTTCCCCCGTCAAATTGTGGGTGCAAATGCTGTCTTCTCCTGTGAAAAAAGGTTGGATTCGGTTTTGTTTCAATTGACACGATAAGTAAAGTGGCTCCAAAATAGGCGACTCAGTCACACTGAGACTGAAGAAAGCAGTGAGTTTTAAACGTGATATTTCACTCCAAAATCAAACTTTGGCAGATCTTCTCTGTTGAATGAGTTGAAGAGTCCACGTCCCTTCATGCTCAGACTTTCTCTGCCTCCCAAATGGCATCCTATGGGCCCTGGTCAAAAGTAGCTCCCTATATAGGAAATAGGGTTCCATTTGGGATGCAGGCTGTGATTTGTGAGTGAAGCGTCACCATGACCCATAAGCCACCCTGCTATAGTCTCTCAGAGCTGGAATCCAGCTGGCTGCACATAGCACAGTTTACGTGAGAAACAGGAATGCTAGTTATGAAATATATTTTTTAAATGCACTTTAACAGGAATGTCTTGATTTGACAGTTTTGACACTTTGACAGTGTTTATGGCAGACTAGAGAGGCAGAGAAAGCACGAGGCGTGTCACCTTACCACGTATTAAACAAAGAATTATTCATGCTATTTCAATGTCATTTTTCTCGCTAGCTATGTTCCATCGTTATATCCCCGTGGTTGTTACTCAAGTCCCTTAGGTAGACAGATGAAGAATCCTGTCTTCCAGTTAAGAACATCAACTTGCATGTGATTGGTCAGTCTCTTATTTTCAACCATGCCGCAGAAACTCACTTTTTAAAAAGCAAGGATTCCAATTAAATCCATGACAGGATCCCTCCATTTCTAACAATAACCTCCATTTAGAATATTTATCAATTGCTCACGTGTTTCTCAATGTGTGTATTCCTCTAACGATGTGTATTTGTCACGTTGTGGATTTCTAACAACGTGTATTTCTCACGTTGTGTATTTTTCATCTTGTGTGTTGGTCATATTGTGCATCTCTCACGTTGTGTTTGTTACATCTCCAGGAAGGCAGGAGCCTGTTCCCATCCCCCCAACCTAAGACACAACCCCCGGCCGCTCCAGTCAAACAGAAAAGTGTAGCAGAGCTAGCGGCAGAGAAGGCAGCTGTGGTCTCACCCTTCCAGAAGACCTTGACCAACGCTGGTGTCTACACCGCAGGTCAGACACTCACACCACACACACTTACACACACGCGCACACACACACCCTAACTCCCTCCCTCTCTGCTGTCCTCGCCTGTCCCCAGGTCTCTCTACATGTCTGGCTCTGGGCCTGGCGGCGCCCAACGCAGCCTTCACCCAGATGGTCACCACTTTCGGCCTGGCCGGCATTGTGGGATACCACACGGTGTGGGGCGTCACCCCCGCCCTCCACTCACCCCTCATGTCCGTCACCAACGCCATCTCAGGTAAGAGGTCAGGGCTCAAACATTGTCACTGCTGGGCCATATTTATTTGCGCACACCTTAGTAAAATGTATTAAAATGCTTTGCAATGAAAAACAAGCATTTATTGGGCAGGTTTTGTCAGTCCCTCCTTGTGTGAGTCAGTTTTCAGCTGTTTGGTGTCTAGTGAATACGACCCTGGTGTGTCAGTAAGTAATGGTCACCCTATTCTCCATACTGGGTGTGTCTGTAAGTAATGGTCACCCTATTCTCCATACTGGGTGTGTCTGTAAGTAATGGTCACCCTATTCTCCATACTGGGTGTGTCAGTAAGTAATGGTCACCCTATTCTCCATACTGGGTGTGTCTGTAAGTAATGGTCACCCTATTCTCCATACTGGGTGTGTCAGTAAGTAATGGTCACCCTATTCTCCATACTGGGTGTGTCAGTAAGTAATGGTCACCCTATTCTCCATACTGGGTGTGTCAGTAAGTACTGGTCACCCTATTCTCCATACTGGGTGTGTCAGTAAGTAATGGTCACCCTATTCTCCATACTGGGTGTGTCAGTAAGTAATGGTCACCCTATTCTCCATACTGGGTGTGTCTGTAAGTAATGGTCACCCTATTCTCCATACTGGGTGTGTCAGTAAGTAATGGTCACCCTATTCTCCATACTGGGTGTGTCTGTAAGTAATGGTCACCCTATTCTCCATACTGGGTGTGTCTGTAAGTAATGGTCACCCTATTCTCCATACTGGGTGTGTCTGTAAGTAATGGTCACCCTATTCTCCATACTGGGTGTGTCAGTAAGTAATGGTCACCCTATTCTCCATACTGGGTGTGTCAGTAAGTAATGGTCACCCTATTCTCCATACTGGGTGTGTCAGTAAGTAATGGTCACCCTATTCTCCATACTGGGTGTGTCAGTAAGTAATGGTCACCCTATTCTCCATACTGGGTGTGTCTGTAGTATTGAGCTGTGTAGTGTAACAAAGCCCTCCCTTTAAGAAACCCCTGCAGAAACTGTTACATTATTCCATTTCTTTACTCCTTCAAGCACCTGGACTTTGAACAAGGTGTGTGTGAACATGTCTTCTCTCCACATGTCAGGTCTGACTGCTGTGGGTGGTCTGGTCCTGATGGGGGGAGGTCTCCACCCCTCCTCCTTCCCCGAGGGCCTGGCTCTGGCTGCAGCCTTCGTCTCTTCCATCAACATCGCAGGTCCGGCACACACACGACACACACATGCGCACACGCACGCACACAAGCGTGCACTCACTCACTGTCACTACCTGTCTCTGTCCTCCCAGGTGGGTTCATGATCACCCAGAGGATGCTGGACATGTTTAAGCGTCCTACAGACCCTCCAGAGTACAACTACCTGTACGGTCTGCCAATAGGAGTCTTCATAGGAGGTTACGGGGCCTCTGTGGCTGCTGGCTTCCACATCGAGCAGGTGACACTGATGTGCCGTTGTGATTGTTGAAGTGCTGTTCTACAAATGATGTAACTACCTGGGGTTAGGAAGCCAACTGTGTTGTGTAGGTGTGTTATGTTGTGTAACACTGTGTATTCCAGATGATGTACCTGGGGTCTGGTATGTGCTGTGTGGGAGCATTGGCAGGGCTGTCTTCACAGGGCACCAGTCGTCTGGGTAATGCCCTGGGCATGATGGGGGTAGCAGGGGGCATCGCTGCCACCCTTGGCTCCCTGAAGCCCTCTCCCGAGCTGCTGGCACAGATGAGTGCTGCCATGGCCACCGGAGGAACCCTGGGTACGTAGACCTGCCACACCATACAGCCATATACACATACATACCATCTCAAATCTAATCAAAATGTATTGAAAGTGTGTTTAAACATCTAAAAATACTTTATGATTCAAATGGAAACTAAAAAGTCCATGGCCACCAGAAGACACTGGGCCCTTCCTCCAAGACCAGGCTTAATCCGTGTCCGGGAAACGGGTCCAAGTCTACTTTTGCAGCTAGATGCCATGTTTCTACCTCTGAGCTTTTCCTTCTGCCATTGGTGATGAGGATTTTGGTCTGGACAACACAGGCAGAAAAGTCTAGAAATATCTGATCTCATACACCATTCCACATTTGTTTAAAAGTGTATAAAACCATGATTAAGGTTTTTACATGTTATCGACTTTGCATATTATTTCTGTAGTCTTTGAAAAATGAGTGTGAATTATTGAAACTATGATGGACCATCCATCATGCTGTCTAGATTTACAGATATACCTGTTCTGATATCTTCATGGTGTCAGAGTACTTTAGGTGTGTGTGTGTACTTTAGTAGTGGTGTGTTATACTGATATGATGTTATTATTCTCTTAGGCCCTGGCAGCTGTCAGACACACACACAGGGCATGTGTGTTTACGCAGTCTGATATTAGTAATATTATCCTTTAGAGAACTAGTTGCTTTTTTATTAGGGTTTTTGACAACACTGTTTAGAGCGTGCGTCCAGACTATTCTGTTACTTCTGATGTTAATGCCCAATATGAATACAAAAGTAATTCAGTCCAGATGGTTGCCTTCCCAGCAAATACAGTATGTTGTAGCACTGAGAGTTAGTCCAACTCCATGTGAAGCACTGTGAGACCAGGAGAAAATACTTCCATAGAAAATGTCTTATACATTTGGCCACCTTCAGAGATTCAGGGCTGTTCTTTGTTGTTGCTGAATTCCAAATCAACTGCTAGGACCTACAGCCATCGGTACTTGTATAGAACTGAAGGTCTCTAATGTGACGGCGTGTCTGTTTTCCCCGTGCCCTACTGCGTGTTTCTGACCCTCTGCTACTCTGCTTCCCCAGGTCTGACCATTGCTAAGCGTATTGAGATCACCGACCTCCCCCAGCTGGTAGCTGCCTTCCACAGCCTGGTGGGTCTGGCCGCAGTGCTGACCTGTGTGGCAGAGTACATGATCGAATACCCCCACCTGGACGTGCACCCTGCAGCCAACATGGTGAAGACTGTGGCCTACCTCGGCACATACATCGGAGGGGTCACCTTCAGCGGGTCACTGGTGGCCTATGGCAAGCTGCAAGGTACTGTAGACCGCCATTAACACACGTGGATGCAGGAACGCAGACAGACAGACAGAGACACACACACACACACACACACACACACACTCTCTCTCTTTCTCTGAGCTCTCTGTCCTGTGGTACTGATTGCCTCCTTTGATCTAGCCAAAGCTCAAGATCCCATGGGAAATCCAGGCCAGGATGGTGTGTGTGTGTTTGTGAGTATGTCTGATTATTGCGTGCCTGACAGAGTGGAAGGGCCGAGAGGCTTGTAGGAGTTCTATGTTGGTAAGGTAACAGTTGTTAAAGGAAAAATCCACCCAAATCCACTCCTTCCTATAATGTAGTGTTAAATAACACATATGTGAGAGCAATATTTTTTGTGATTAAATGTTTCATTTTGGCGTTTATAATAAGGTTGGTAGAAACGTAAAAATCGTTGTGGAAATATGTTGCAGCTTAAGTCGACTACCAAATCCGCAATGCTCTCTCTATGGGCTGGCTAGCTAGCTAGCAAATTTAGCTACACACAATAATACCAAAGACAATATCAGTATATGAAGTAGCTAGTTAGCTGTAAAATTGCCTAAACAAACTGCACTATCAATTTTAGGAGTCTACAATCTCACCTGTTCAACCTGCCGATCGATGTGCCTCGGAGTGGAGTCTGACATTCACAACTGCACCATGCGATGCACCCAGGACTGAAGAGGCAGACAAATAGGAGAAATGTGCTAGACCCTCTGTTAAATTTTAAATTTCTCGAAGGTAGGAATATCTAAAAAAATATGATCGTTGAGTCATTTGAGAGAAGACAACCTCCCGTGTTATGATATCGGCCAGTATTAAAATCTGCCATGTATGAGAGACATTTTCACCATGTAAAAGTCCTATTCCTGTTAACTTCCAGGGTAGTGAGAGAGACTTTATCACAGTGCTACGTCAAACTGGATGGATTTCTGCCTGCTTGAACACCAGTAACTCAGATACACATGAAAATATTAAATGACCCAGGAAATCGATAGAACATCACTCAGAGATACACAAAAACAATATAACATTCAAAATGGGTGAATCTTCTCTTTAAGTGTGTGGGGGGGGGGGGGGGGGCTGCTTCTCTATGGAGGGGAGTTATTTTTCTGGCCCACGTGAGAAACGGTTGTCTATTGCGTTTAGAAACCGTCAGTTCTCTGTTCCCTCTGTGATCACTGGTAATGAGAGGCAGACCGAAGGCGGGAGTCCCTGCCAGATCTGTGGTCTGTTATCAATATAATAGAAGGCTCCACCTGACCTCCACCTCTCGCTCTAATCAATGTGATATATCAATACAACCCTACACCATCTCTCCTTCCAGGATTCCCTGCCCCGTTCCACTCCTCTCTGTTCCAAATTTCCAGTTCAGAATGATCAATTCTGAGTTCAGAGTTTTGAGTTCCGGGTGCAGTTAAGTGAATATTGTTCTGTATTCCCTCCTGTCAGGCGTTCTGAACTCCGCCCCGCTGATGTTGCCGGGGCGTCACATGATGAACGCCGGTCTCATGACAGCGTCTGTTGGTGGTATGATTCCCTTCATGCTCAGTGCTGACTACGCTACTGGCATGGGCTGTCTGGTTGGAGTGTCTGGACTCTCCACCATCATGGTGAGAACATGGCTAAAGTTGCAATGTTTTATACAGACATGGTGAAGAAAGACTGTCAATGACCAATAGTGTTATTCAGCTCTAATCAGAATAAGAATAACTTTGACAGTCAACAATGTTGGTGGGACTGACCTTGATAAAGGCTACAACAACAAACAAAATCTACAGCAGGGTTAGGCAACAGGCGGCTCGCTGGCCAAAACTGGCCCGAGTGTTTAACATTTTTTTGTATAGTTTGTTTCGGCTCCAACAAAAATCATTCCACGGCTTAATCTAGTTGCCTACCCCTGATCTAGAGGAAATAAAACAGTATCATAAAGTTACTGTGAGAGGTTTATCTATTGACTACTCAGCAAACCAAAATTGGCTCTGTAAAAGTTCCTAGAACATTCGTTAGGTTGCGGCAAATGTTCTCATAACACAAAACCTGGCCAGTTGGCTCATGATTACACAATGTTTGTATAAAAAAATGTTGTTGTTGCCAGAACATTCCCAGAACATTGCTCCTATATTTCGTTGCGGCAGTATGTTCTAAAAACATTACTGGTGCACTATTACCTTACCTGGAAACCTATTGAGAACGTTTGGGGAATGTTCTGGGGTGCTTTTTACAGGTGTTGTGCACAACCTTTCAGTGAATGTTATGAATACATTCCAAGGATATTACAATTAAAACATTTTCTGAAAAGAAAAAAAAAAACATCTCAAAAACATTCAAATAATGTTATCATCCTAATGGTCGATAAAACACTACCTAGAACTTAATGGGAATCTTAGCTAATGTTCTGGGAATGTTCCCGGTTTGCTGGGTAGAGTTCCAAGATTCTAGTAACTTTCCAAAGAATCACAGCTTTTTGAGAAATCGAGGTTGGAAGATTACTGGAATCAGTGGGGAATTAACAGGAAATCCAGGAATCCTCCAACTGGTATTTCTGGAAAACCTGGGAATTTTGCAACCCAACTAGTGACTGAAGCGTGTCCTGACTGTGATTGTGTTCCTGTAGGGTGTAACCCTGACGATGGCCATCGGGGGCGCTGACATGCCCGTGGTCATCACTGTGCTCAATTCCTACTCTGGTTGGGCGCTGTGTGCCGAGGGATTCCTATTGGACAACAACCTCATGACCATTGTAGGAGCTCTGATTGGCTCGTCTGGTGCTATCCTCTCCTACATCATGTGTGTGGTGAGTACTGCTAAACACTCGCATTCACATACAGACACACTTTCTCAGCCTCTCTCACTCACACTCACCTGCCAGTCAGGTAACCTTGTCATCTTAGTTTTGCTCTTGCACTTTGAGATTTTTTGGTTTTGGAATTCATCAAAAGATTTGGCGCGCTCCCCATAGAGATATAATATAAATGTTGTATTTAATCCTGGTTAAACCCCTCTTTCCAGGCAATGAACCGTTCCCTGCCCAACGTGATCCTGGGAGGGTTCGGTACTAGCTCCACGGCGGGGGGGAAACCCATGGAGATCACAGGCACCCACACAGAGGTCAATGTGGACCAGTCCATCGAACTTATTAAAGAGGCCAACAGCATCATCATCACCCCAGGTACACACACACTCTCTCACACACACACACAAAAGCACACACACAGCACAAATGCAATCATGCATACGCACAACACGCAAGTTCTGGGTAGGGTTCAGAGGTAGTCTTATGTAACACACCTGTGTTCATCACTGTAGGAGGGTTGTGTGCAGAGTCATGTATCTATATGTCTCTGTCTGTGTGTTCTGCTCTCCTCCCAGACTGAACTCTGCTACCAGATCATTTAGTAATGAACCCTGGCATAACATCTGGATTGGAGCCTGACAGACAGGGACAGGGAATGTCCAGTAGAGGGTGCGGTTTGTCTATGTCCCTGTGAAGCGGAGCGAGCTTGTTCGCCAGGCAGATAGACAGGCAGGCAGGCAGTCAGACCTCAGAGGTAACTGGTAATATAGAAGACTACAGTGGCCCAGGGGTTAGAGGTCAGGGGAATTTGTTCCAAACAAAGTTGATTAGTTGTAATCAACATACAGCACTGGCCTCTCACCTCTATCCAGAACGCTGATAGCCCAGGACAGTTACACAGGCAGGCGTTAGACAGACACATGGGAGCGGGGGTTCCTCTCGCACGCATGCCCTCTTCTTCACCCCCGCCCCATAACACACACACACACACACACAACCCCATAACACTTACAGGCAGGGGAAAGGGGTTTCCTCGCACGCACCACCCCCAGACAGTAGAAATTCTATGATTTAAGACAGAAGGGAGAGCGGAGGGGAGAGATGGAAGAGAAAGGGTGAAGGGGTGGAGAGGAGGGGAAAATGAGAATAGAGTGCGAAATGGGGCAAGAGGAGGTGAAAATGGGGAGAGGTAAGAGAGAGATAAAGGAAGGGTATTGGGAGAGAGGAGGGGAAAGAGGTCAGGAGAGGAGAACAGAACAAATTGTTTCAAACAGACCTTCTTCACTTCTGTTTTTATTCTTCCAAGAATAACCTCTGCATTAAGTTACCTCTATCGTTTATCTGGTCATTAAGTTACCTCTATCGTTTATCTGGTCATTAAGTTACCTCTATCGTTTATCTGGTCATTAAGTTACCTCTATCGTTTATCTGGTCATTAAGTTACCTCTATCGTTTATCTGGTCATTAAGTTACCTCTATCGTTTATCTGGTCATTAAGTTACCTCTATCGTTTATCTGGTCATTAAGTTACCTCTATCGTTTATCTGGTCATTAAGTTACCTCTATCGTTTATCTGGTCATTAAGTTACCTCTATCGTTTATCTGGTCATTAAGTTACCTCTATCGTTTATCTGGTCATTAAGTTACCTCTATCGTTTATCTGGTCATTAAGTTACCTCTATCGTTTATCTGGTCATTAAGTTACCTCTATCGTTTATCTGGTCATTAAGTTACCTCTATCGTTTATCTGGTCATTAAGTTACCTCTATCGTTTATCTGGTCATTAAGTTACCTCTATCGTTTATCTGGTCATTAAGTTACCTCTATCGTTTATCTGGTCATTAAGTTACCTCTATCGTTTATCTGGTCGACATGATATTTCTCTGCCATGTCTTGGTCACATCAACCTGAACCATCAAACGCATTCAATGTAGAGTTATGACGTGGCCACGAGCAGCACCTCAGATATTAAGATGAGCATGATGCAAGACCTTGCTCTCAGTCGTACAGGGTATATGTGTGCGGGTGCGCTCCTCGCTGCTACATGGTAGCTTCGGGACCAAACAGCAGAGGTTCAACCTCGCGCTTCAACACTCTTAGTTGTTGTGGAAATCGGCCCAATATTCTGTTTACCAGTGGTGGAAAAAGTAAAGATACTTTAATAGAAAATAACTCAAGTAAAAGTGAGTCACCCAGTAAAATACTACTTGATTAAAAGCCTAAAAGTATTTGGTTTTAAATATACTTAAGTGTCAAGTAAAAGTATAAACCATTTCTATATCCTTATATTAAGCAAAGCAGACGGCACCATTTATTTGTATTGATGGATAGCCAGGGGCACACTCAGACATCATTTACAAACAAAGCATTTGTGTTTAGTGAGTCAGCCAGACCAGAGGCAGTAGAGATGACCAGGGAAGTTCTTTTGATCAGTGTGTGAATTGGACCATTTTCCTGTCAAAATGTAACAAGTACTTTTGGGTGTCAAGGAAACTGTATGGAGTAAAAAGTACATATTTGCTTTAGGAATGTAGTGAAGGGAAAGTTGGCAAAAATATAAATAGTAAAGTACAGATCCCACAAACTACTTAAGTAGTGCTTTTTTGAGTATTTTTACTTAAGTACTTTACACGACTGCTGTTTACTTCGTGCATCGCTGAGTCATACCTTTTAACAGTAACATTTTAACTTTACCTACAGTGACACTGTGATTGTGTAGGTTGGTCTGCTTATAACACGTGTGTGTGTGTGTGTGTGTGTGTGTGTGTGTGTGTGTGTGTGTGTGTGTGTGTGTGTGTGTAGGTTGGGGTCTGTGTGCGGCTAAGGCCCAGTACCCCATCGCTGACATGGTGAAGATGCTGGTAGAGCAGGGCAAGTCTGTCAGGTAGGTCTTCACAATAATACAATCCTCTCTGTTTCTCCCTCTCTCCTCAATCATCCCTCTCTTCACTCTGTTTATTTTAGTTGGGGACCATCAGTCCTCCTGTCACAGTGAGATAACGATATCTTCCTGTATTAGTCTGAGTTCTAAAATAACATTCTTTCCAGTTAGTTTTACAATCCCACTGACCGTCTTGAGTTTCCTGGTCAGGAACACTGGCAGGTCACCTCTTAAATTCAAGGAAGACAAAACACATCTGGGTCTAAAAGCTTTAGAGTGGAAAACATCTTTATTCTCCAAATTCAGAACAAAGCTGTGAAGCCCTGACTGACTGAGGAATTGCATAAAGACAATATTATTGTGTGTGCGTGTGTTTTTCTGTGTTTCTAGGTTTGGTATCCACCCTGTGGCAGGTCGTATGCCAGGCCAGCTGAACGTGCTCCTGGCTGAGGCAGGTGTTCCATACGACGTGGTTCTGGAGATGGATGAGATCAATGAGGACTTCAAAGGTCAGAACACACACACACTGATAAATTTACTGAACAAAAATATAATGCAACATATAAATTGTTGGTCCCATTTTTCACGAGCTGAAGTAAAAGATCCCCGAAATGTTCCACCCGCACAAAAAGCTTTGCATCTAAAATGTTGTGCACAAATGTCTTTACATCCCTGTTAGTGAGCATTTCATCCTTTGCCAAGATAATCCGTCCACCTGACAATTGGCATGCTGACCGCAGGACTGTCCACCAGAGCTGTTGCCAGAGAATTTAATGTTTATATCTTTACCAGAAGCCGCCTCCAACGTCGTTTTAGAGAATTTGGCAGTACGTCCAACCAGCCTTACAACCTCATGTAGCCACGCCAGCCCAGGACCTCCACATCCAGCTTCTTCACCTGCCAGATTGTCTGAGGAGTATTTATGTCTGCAATAAAGAAGCCCTTTTGGGGAAAAACTCATTCTGATTGGCTGGGCCTATGCCCTCCCAGGCCCACCCATGGCTGTGCCCCTGCCCATTCATGTGAAGTCCATAGATTAGGGCCTAATTTATTTATTTAAATTGACTGATTTCCTTCTATGAACTGTAACTTGCGTTTTATATTTTTGTTCAGTATAGATTGATCATAACGACCAGCAGGCATCCCTCACACTTGGTTGTGTTTGTAACGCTGCCTGGCTGGTTCCATCCATAGTTTGGCCAGGGTCTCTGTACTGGTTTTACTGAATGTGTGTGTCCCACAGAGACTGACCTGACGCTGGTGGTGGGTGCTAACGACACAGTGAACTCAGCAGCCCAGGAGGACCCCAACTCCATCATTGCTGGCATGCCAGTCCTGGAGGTCTGGAAGTCCAAACAGGTAGGGAATGAAGAAGGTAGGATAAGAGTATTAGTACAGGGCCCTCTCACTGGTTTACAAAAGGAAGGAAGGAAGGATGCACAATATTGTCTTGTTCTGCTCTCTGGTGTTGAGGGCTGAGTCCTCCTACTCTTTGGGTGACAAGGGCTCTCACAGGTAGAGCATAAAATGAGATTGTGAAGTGTGCTGTCTTCTGTTCCTCTGTAGGGGGTTGTGATGAGATCTCTGACTAGTTATTTTAAAGATATTTCTGCCACTATTTATTTAGACCAGTCATACGCAGACGGGCCGTGGGTCCTGAACTGAAATGATAAATGAGGGTTAGTCATGCCTCGACCCCTGGTATCATATGAACACACATAAGACATGACAAAATGCGTAGAATTGCAGGAAATTAGCTGCACAGTTTTCTCTCCGCCAACAAGAGGGGTGTGAACAGTTTGAGGTCACATGGGTTGTGAGGTGGGGGTTTGTTACTATGCTGATAAATGACATTATCCATCTGGACCTTTGCCACCTAGGAAATGTGTGTGACTGGACATTCTCATGGTACTTAAGTACCCCTGATTTAGACAGTTGTAAACAGAGGGTGGACCCCAGTCTCCGGTGGGAACAGGAATATAAAGGTGATGTGAGCCATGTCTCACCCCGTTCCCCTCCCTGTACTGTAGGTGATTGTGATGAAGAGGACCATGGGTGTGGGCTATGCTGCAGTAGACAATCCCATCTTCTACAAGCCCAACACATCCATGCTGCTGGGAGATGCCAAGAAGACCTGCGACACACTACAGGCCAAGATCAGAGAGGCCTACTACTAGAACACAGATGGACAGTACACCCACACTCCCCATCGGCTTCACGGATGTATTTGATCCAGATGCAGGTGTATGGTTCTGTTAAGATTAGTAAACAACGTAGAATATTTGTACACTTAGTGGCTTGATGATGATTGGATGTTGGGCAGTGATGATGTTGAACCAAAGGTGTGGAAGCGACTATGAGATTACTTCTTTTAAATTGGAGAAATGTAATTATTTAAATTAACCCATGCTGCCTGCCCTGATTTGTAAATAAAAATCTGTTTTAAATGTGATCTGTCGGCTAGAGTTTCCTATTCAATTGTATCTTTAAGAGCTTGTCAGGTATAATTTCACACACTGCCATTGAAAAGCACTGAGCAGCACCACTTGGAGATGAAGCCACGTACTCCCAGTAGCTAACGGTAGACTGGCTCTCAACCAGTAAATACCAGCAGCTCAAAACCCTGCAGCATGTTGACCTAGCCTGTTAAAGCTAATGGAACCTACATGCACATTAAGAACAAACCGCATTGACAGATGTCCAGCGTAATGAATTCAACCCCAGCCTTTATCAAAATCTTTACATTTCTGTATTCACATGTAAATTCAGTACATTTTCTACTGAACACATGAACACAGACCAGGTGATATACTGTTCATAATTCAACATATGTTGCACAGTAACAACCATTCCTTAGAACATCACATCTGAACCTGAATCACTGAAAGACAGCACCAAGAGTTTCAATCTCCTAAGTTTGGATCGAATTAGAGCTGTACTTTGTCCTCCACATAAATCTCAGAGTTTTAGACAGTAGCTGGGTTTCATTAGAATATTCTAAAATCTGCATAAAAACAATATGCATTTTCCCACCAGAGATGTTTATCAGATTGACTTGTTGTGGATAAAAGGCTGATGTATTGTACATAAAAGTAACTTTAAAAAATAAATGGGGTCCATCACATTTTTAACTCTGCTGATGGTTTTGTTGCGTTATATAGCACATGGTTCCACTCTGGTGTTGGCAGATACAGTGTAGCTACAGCCGACATGAGATTACTATGGACTGGCAGATAGTGTAGCTACAGCCGACATGAGATTACTATGGACTGGCAGATACAGTGTAGCTACAGCCGACATGAGATTACTATGGACTGGCAGATACAGTGTAGCTACAGCCGACATAAGATTACTATGGACTGGCAGATACAGTGTAGCTACAGCCGACATGAGATTACTATGGACTGGCAGATAGTGTAGCTACAGCCGACATGAGATTACTATGGACTGGCAGATACAGTGTAGCTACAGCCGACGTAAGATTACTATGGACTGGCAGATACAGTGTAGCTACAGCCGACATGAGATTACTATGGACTGGCAGATAGTGTAGCTACAGCCGACATGAGATTACTATGGACTGGCAGATACAGTGTAGCTACAGCCGACATAAGATTACTATGGACTGGCAGATACAGTGTAGCTACAGCCGACATGAGATTACTATGGCCTGGCAGATACAGTGTAGCTACAGCCGACATGAGATTACTATGGACTGGCAGATACAGTGTAGCTACAGCCGACATGAGATTACTATGGACTGGCAGATACAGTGTAGCTACAGCCGACATGAGATTACTATGGACTGGCAGATACAGTGTAGCTACAGCCGACATGAGATTACTATGGACTGGCAGATACAGTGTAGCTACAGCCGACATGAGATTACTATGGACTGGCAGATACAGTGTAGCTACAGCCGACATGAGATTACTATGGACTGGCAGATACAGTGTAGCTACAGCCGACATGAGATTACTATGGACTGGCAGATACAGTGTAGCTACAGCCGACATGAGATTACTATGGACTGGCAGATACAGTGTAGCTACAGCCGACATGAGATTACTATGGACTGGCAGATACAGTGTAGCTACAGCCGACATGAGATTACTATGGACAAAGAGCGAGATTCTTTATTTGTCAAAACGGCAACAAAGCATCGATCATCATGTCACCAGAATAAGACGCTGGATATCTATTGGAAAGGCACATCAAGCTCATCACCTTGTACCTTCACCACCCTGTAAAGTTAACATATTTAAGTCGTAGTGGGAGGACCACGCAAAATGTCATCGTGTGACTTGAATATATGATGTCTATCTCAATATTAGTGCATAAAAGCGTTTCCACCGCCATTTCTTGCATTAGACATTTTAGACACAAAAAGATCCTACCTCGTCTCAGTGGCGATTTTAGCATGTAAATCTTGGTGGGGCTAAAAAATTTAATAAATAAAAAAAACTAGTGGGATGCATGCCAGCAAAGTCACGACACAACACTAAACAATACATTAATAGCACTAGAACGGTGACAAGCGGTGCCCACAACCTGTTAGGGCCTACATAAAGCTGTCCCAACAGCAGAGTCCCAACAGCAGAGTCCCAACAGCAGAGTCCCAACAGCAGAGTCCCAACAGCAGAGTCCCAACAGCAGAGTCCCAACAGCAGAGTCCCAACAGCAGAGTCCCAACAGCAGAGTCCCAACAGCAGAGTCCCATAACAAGCTACACCTGGCTATCAGCGGAGCCTTGTCTGGCAGGGAAACACTTCTTTCAGCTTCATTTACTGCCTTTTAAAAAAACATAGCTGATATGGCTGACTTGCTTAAACAAATGTGGTTTCTACTGACAATTGAGATGTACAAACTACGGCATAAGGGGGGAGACCGGCAAGCCACCTGCCCTGAATGATGGGTCGCCACTGCCTTGTATAGCGTATTTTGTTTTGTCGACATTTGGAAAGTTACATTTATATTTTATCTCTATGGGGAGCGCGCCAAATCTTTTGACGAATTCCAAAATCAAAAAATCTCAAAGTGCAAGAGCAAAACTAAGATGACAAGGTTACCTGACTGGCAGGTGAGTGACGTACTTTACTTGCATAAAAAGGCTGGATGGAAAACTGGTTAGTAAGACAGTTTGTCAGCTATTTTTGGAGGCCTTGGTGGTGATTGTGTGTCTCAGCATCTCCCAGCGGTAGTTTCCCAGCGGTAGTTTTGGCCTCTCTCTCCTCTCTGCAGCCTCAGCGTCTCCCAGCGGTAGTTTTGGCCTCTCTCCTCCCTGCAGTCTCAGCATCTCCCAGCGGTAGTTTCCCAGCGGTAGTTTCCCAGCGGTAGTTTTGGCCTCTCTCTCCTCCCTGCAGCCTCAGCGTCTCCCAGCGGTAGTTTTGGCCTCTCTCCTCCCTGCAGTCTCAGCGTCTCCCAGCGGTAGTTTTGGCCTCTCTCTCCTCCCTGCAGTCTCAGCGTCTCCCAGCGGTAGTTTTGGCCTCTCTCTCCTCCCTGCAGCCTCAGCGTCTCCCAGCGGTAGTTTTGGCCTCTCTCCTCCCTGCAGCCTCAGCGTCTCCCAGCGGTAGTTTTGGCCTCTCTCTCCTCCCTGCAGTCTCAGCGTCTCCCAGCGGTAGTTTTGGCCTCTCTCCTCCCTGCAGCCTCAGCGTCTCCCAGCGGTAGTTTTGGCCTCTCTCCTCCCTGCAGCCTCAGCGTCTCCCAGCGGTAGTTTTGGCCTCTCTCTCCTCCCTGCAGTCTCAGCGTCTCCCAGCGGTAGTTTTGGCCTCTCTCCTCCCTGCAGTCTCAGCGTCTCCCAGCGGTAGTTTTGGCCTCTCTCTCCTCCCTGCAGTCTCAGCGTCTCCCAGCGGTAGTTTTGGCCTGTCTCTCCTCCCTGCAGTCTCGGCGTCTCCCAGCGGTAGTTTTGGCCTCTCTCTCCTCCCTGCAGCCTCAGCGTCTCCCAGCGGTAGTTTTGGCCTCTCTCTCCTCCCTGCAGCCTCAGCGTCTCCCAGTGGTAGTTTTGGCCTCTCTCTCCTCTCTGCAGCCTCAGCGTCTCCCAGCGGTATTTTTGGCCTCTCTCCTCCCTGCAGTCTCGGCGTCTCCCAGCGGTAGTTTTGGCCTCTCTCTCCTCCCTGCAGCCTCAGCGTCTCCCAGCGGTAGTTTTGGCCCCTCTCCTCCCTGCAGCCTCAGCGTCTCCCAGCGGTAGTTTTGGCCTCTCTCTCCTCCCTGCAGCCTCAGCGTCTCCCAGCGGTAGTTTTGGCCTCTCTCTCCTCCCTGCAGCCTCAGCGTCTCCCAGCGGTAGTTTTGGCCTCTCTCCTCCCTGCAGCCTCAGCGTCTCCCAGCGGTATTTTTGGCCTCTCTCCTCCCTGCAGTCTCAGCGTCTCCCAGCGGTAGTTTTGGCCCCTCTCCTCCCTGCAGCCTCAGCGTCTCCCAGCGGTAGTTTTGGCCTCTCTCTCCTCCCTGCAGCCTCAGCGTCTCCCAGCGGTTGTCTTAGCCTTGTTGATCAGTGTGTGTAGGTAACAGTAGAAGTACATCAGGTTGTCGTACTGTCCTGTGTACTCCTGTCTCAGACACAGCTCCTGGTAGTCCTTGAGGAAGTAGTAGACAGCCTATATGGTTGCCAGGTAGGTGTCTGGAGAACCTTTCTGATGGCGCCAGAAACACGTCTTCCTGGTCTTCAGCTCCACACGGAGCAACGCTGCAGGGACAGAGAAAAGAACAGCCCATCAGTCATTATCAGGGCCAGGAGTTTTTCCTGTTCACATTGTGACCCCGACCAGGAAAAACTCTGGGCTCTAGTTGTAGGCTATAACTAGGTAATGTACAGCACTTTAAGCTACATCAATGCTATATCTACCATAATTACCCTGTAGTCTCATCTGTGATGATTCTGGTGGTCTGGTTCCATGTGCTGTCGATAAACACCACTTTGGAGGGGACAGGCCCCTGGTGTCTCAGTCTGGCCCTCTATCCCTGCTTCCCCTCCCCTCTCTTCTGTGTGTGTGGCTTCTGATGTCTATCCCTCAGCCTGCTATGTGGCCTCTGGTGTCTCCTCGGCTCTGGGCCTCTTTGGGGACGGTTCCTCATCTGGGGAGGCAGCGGACTTCATGTCAGCCAGGTTCTGTAATCTCCATGTCATCTCCTCCACTGAGACTGATCCAGGACCAGGGAACACCAGCACTACCTAAACATGCGCGCCACACACACACACACACACACACACACACACACACACACACACACACACACACACACACACAATACTTGTCACAGTCATTTCAAGTCAACATAATACAAATGGTATTAATATTATCTAATCAGGTTATGTTAGAATGACACATTTTTATGTATATGATGTGGTAGACAAACTGTTAGTTAATCAGGCTCACATTGTTCTCTGAATATTTGTTCATATGAGGAAAAGCTGACTAACTTTGTCTGTGTCATCTTCATACTCAGGTATGCAGGGGTAGGTGTAGATGGTGACATCATCAGGGGCGAGGATCTTGGCGTGTATGGCTGTGCTCTTCCCATCAACCTCACTGGGATGCTTGATGATGTCAATCTTTATAGGGAGCTGCAAACACAAGTTAGAGGAAGTTTACAGTGTGACCAACCATGTTCATCAATTACAGGTCAGGTATTACCAATACAAACAGTCACCACATGTACTGTGAATTGTCTCAAATGTGTATCTATACCTACACCATAAGCTTGATCATTAGTTGAATCAGGTGTGTTCTTTCATGCTGGGCTGTAACAAAAGCCTACATCTGCACCAGAACCGAAGTACACTTCAATCTAGTGTGTGTGGCACCGCAAGTTGTACTATTATCTCTGACACCCCATGTCTGCAGGCTAGTGCTTTAATAAAACCAATCAGACTGGCCACTACAAGCCTGTGTGCTTTAATAAAACCAATCAGACTGGCCACTACAAGCCTGTGTGCTTTAATAAAACCAATCAGACTGGCCACTACAAGCCTGTGTGCTTTAATAAAACCAATCAGACTGGCCACTACAAGCCTGTGTGCTTTAATAAAACCAATCAGACTGGCCACTACAAGCCTGTGTGCTTTAATAAAACCAATCAGACTGGCCACTACAAGCCTGTGTGCTTTAATAAAACCAATCAGACTGGCCACTACAAGCCTGTGTGCTTTAATAAAACCAATCAGACTGGTCACTACAAGCCTGTGTGCTTTAATAAAACCAATCAGACTGGCCACTACAAGCCTGTGTGCTTTAATAAAACCAATCAGACTGGCCACTACAAGCCTGTGTGCTTTAATAAAACCAATCAGACTGGCCACTACAAGCCTGTGTGCTTTAATAAAATCAATCAGACTGGCCACTACAAGCCTGTGTGCTTTAATAAAACCAATCAGACGGGCCACTACAAGCCTGTGTGCTTTAATAAAACCAATCAGACTGGCCACTACAAGCCTGTGTGTGTTATGTTTAATAGGGCCAATAAGGAGAACAGCGCCCCAGATCTTTCCCTGACCTTGACGGAGGGGATTTCCTGCTGGCTGACGCCCACTAAAGAGCAGCAGGTGTAGCAGAAGAACATCCAGGAGCCTCCGCAGCTAGAACACTTCAGCCTGCCTCTCTGCTGTGCCTGCTCCAGCTCCCTGTGGGGAGCCAGCTTCAGACCGGGGAGGGGAGGCAGGGTTCTGTTTGGTTACTGGTTTGGAGTCCTTGTCAGGATGTTGGGTTTTAGCCAGTGGTGATTTGGGAGAGGAGGACACGTCCACGCCGCCGGGACTGGCTAGCACGTCCAAACTGGACATCCTGCTGACTGACTGGAGGTGGCTGACAACAAACAAAACATCAAACTGGAGAATTAGGTGCACAGCCTGGGACGTAGTTATACCAGTTAGCTAGGTAGTTGGCTCGCTACTAAGCAAGTCACACCAAATAAGTCAAAAGCCTGCATTTCAAAACATTGCAATGTGGATAACTCAAAAGATATAGCATTTTAAATCAATGGTCACTTCTATTGTCACAAGAAAATGCAATGAATAATTTCTAATAAAAAATATATGGTTTTAAATACATGAATACCAATAATGAAAATATACAATGTTGACACAGGTATGTTGAGAATATTGGTCTATAGAGAGAACTTTTCTACCCATCTCAGCTAAAGTGGGGTGGGAAATACTCAGTAGGGCCTCTACCAGGGTTTCCATTAGCTGGTAATGGCCTGCTTTTGGCCGTTCTTTTTTTTATGCAGATAAAATTGTTGCCGGCCAAATTGACCAGGAGAAAAAACAATGGTAGACAGGCTATCAGTGCATCACCCACCACTTTACAATGTGAGCTGGAGGCAGAATGCATTTTTAAAACATACTTAATTGTTTGAAACCCGAATGTTTGACCACATTGTGAGGCATGTCTTACATTGCTTGAAAATCCAACCATAGAAACATGAAGGCAATTATTTTATAAAGACTTCATAGGCGTCACACGAGTTTCAAGTTTGGGGAGCATATCATTTCTTCTACCGATCTGCGTGCCAGTTATGATTTTCATATGCACATTTTTATGGAATAGTTTAATTTCAACAATAACATTTTTGTTTCTCAATCATTGTCTCGTGGTTAATTAAAATATTCTTAATGTTAATCATCACCACAAAAATAGTGCACTGGGCCTTTAATAGTGCTGAATTAGTGGATCCATATAGCCATCGACAGGCACAGGCACCCCCCTGTGTTCTCATTGACGAAACATTCGATCTCAGTACAGTTTTCTGTTCCCAAAACTAGAATATGTTATGAACAGAGTGGACTGCGTTTTGTAGACTTTAACCTTTATCAAAGTTGTAAAAAATTGCGTAGTTTAGAAGGAGCGCAAAGGTGAATTGAGTTATTGCACACTTCAGAGTAGGAGTTCCTAACGGAAATATGCATATTATTGCTAGAACGGACTAATATAATCTCGCTAGCTAGTGCTTGGCTCTGCCCACTATGACTAATTTGTTCCGATTGGAAACGACAGGCTGTGGTCTATCTTGGTTTAGTTATAAAAGTATTTGGTTGTACTGCACTAGAGTGCTAAAAAAAATGTATATTACCAAAGTTTAGCATGTCTTTGCAGGGGGAATGCCGGGCATAATATCCTGTTGCTAGGAGAACGGCAATGTCAGCTCTGCAGTGTGCAAGGAAAGAGTTGTATAACTAACCCATTTTGCTAACTTAGTTAGCTAGAATCTTGTTGCAGATAATGATAGCTAGCTAAACTAGCTTGAGGCTATAAACATGTTCATATAGCGATACAAGGAATGTTTTTATCTAACAGTGGAAGACATAAATCCCATTTCACAATTCATTAACGTTACCGGTTTAAAATGAGACCTGATCTAATTGATTTAGAGCAATTGTCGATGTACTCTGAAGCGGAGCAAGCATGGACTCTTTCTACGCCGGAAGTGTCAACCGGAAGAAGTTAGCGGCGCGAATGTTAATGACAGCTGTTACCTAGCAACGGAACACATGCGTAATATTTTGACAGTCAGGGCTGAGCATCTTTGGAGGGTCAGAGACAAAACATGGCTAAACAACAAGACCCAGAGGACGATGAAGAAATCCTGAGCACGTTTGAAAAGTTTGTTCGGAATCAGGGACTGGTAAGAAAAGCCTTATAAACAATGGTTATTTATTAGATACTGTTGCCAATGTGTTAATTTGACGTTAGCTAACGTTAAGAAGTACGTTAGTTCCTAGCACAGTCCAGGCAAGATTACATAGTTTAGGCAATTTTGTTTTCTACCATGTGTTAAGCTGTAAGAATTCACTTGCTAATTGTATACACTACCGGTCAAAAGTTTTAGAACACCTACTCATTCAAGGATTTTTCTTAATTTTTACTATTTTCTACATTGTAGAATAATAGTGAAGACATCAACACTATGAAATAACACATATGGAATCATGTACTAACCCAAAAAGTGTTAAACAAATCAAAATATATTTTATATTTGAGATTCTTCAAATAGCCACCCTATTTGAAGGAGTTCCCACATATGCTGAGCACTTGTTGGCTGCTTTTCCTTCACTCTGCGGTCCGACTCATCCCAAACCATCTCAATTGGGTTGAGGTTGGGTGATTGTGGAGGCCAGGTCATCTGATGCAGCACTCCATCACTCGCCTTCTTGGTAAAATAGCCCTTACACAGCCTGGAGGTGTGTTGGGTCATTGTCCTGTTGAAAAACAAATGATAGTCCCACTAAGCCCAAACCAATGGGATGGCAAACCGCTGCAGAATGCTGTGGTAGCCATGCTGGTTAAGTGTGCCTTGAATTCTAAATAAATCACAGACAGTGTCACCAGCAAAGCACCCCCACACCATAACACCTCCTCCATGCTTTACGGTGGGAAATACACATGCGGAGATCATCCGTTCACCCACATCACGTCTCACAAAGATATGGCGGTTGGAACCAAAAATCTCCAATTTGGACTCCAGACCAAAGGCCACATTTCCACTGGTCTAATGTCCATTGCTCATGTTTCTTGGCCCAAGCAAGTCTCTTCTTCTTATTGGTGTCCTTTAGTAGTGGTTTCTTTGCAGCAATTCGACCCTGAAGGCCTGATTCACACAGTCTCCTCTGAACAGTTGATGTTGAGATGTGTCTGTTACTTGAACTCTGTGAAGCATTTATTTGGGCTGCAATTTCTGAGGCTGGTAAATCTAATGAACTTATCCTCTGCAGCAGAGGTAACTCTGTGTCTTCCATTCCCTGTGGTGGTCCTCATGAGAGCCAGTTTCATCATAGCGCTTGATGGTTTTTGCGACTGCGCTTGAAGAAACTTTCAAAGTTCTTGACATTTTCCGTATTGACTGACTTTCATGTCTTAAAGTAATGATGGACTGTCATTTCTCTTTGCTTATTTGAGCAGTTCATAATATGGTTTGGTCAATTACCAAAATAGGGCTATCTTCTGTATACCACCCCTACCTTGTCACAACACAACTGATTGGCTCAAACACATTAAGAAGGAAAGAAATTCCACAAATTAACTTTTAAGAAATGCATTCCAGGTGAGTACCTCATGAAGATGTTTTAAAGAATGCCAAGAGTGTGCAAAGCTGCATCAAGGCAGAGGGTGGCTATTTGAAGAATCTCAAATATAAAATATATTTTGATTTGTTTTACACTTTTTGGGTTACTACATGATTCCATATGTGTTATTTCATAGTTTGTATGTCTTCACTAATATTCTAACATGTAGAAAATAGTAAAAATAAAGAAAAACCCTTGAATGAGTATAGGTGTTCTAAAACCTTTGACTGGTAGTGTAGGTTTTTGAGATGGATAACAACATGATAATAATCAACATAAATACTCACATGTAACAAATAGTCCTACATCATGATACTGAAACGGTCTCTCAATATTTTCTGTAGGTTGACTGGCCCGTGGCGTTTGAGGAGAATATAGAGATATCATCCCACTTCAAACATTACAGTCATCCCAGACAGATATATGACTACTTTAAAGTAAACGTGCCGTTCCCAGTGGAGGTCACCATGTCCTTCTCCAAGAGCATAGAGGAGCTATATTCCAAGATAAAACTACATGCATCCATAATGTCACAAGAACAGAGCAAAAACAAGAATGCGGAGTCAGTGTTTGATGACATGAATAAATGTAAGTAGCTACACTACCCACAGCTCTCAAATTCACCATCAGACCAAATTGTGTATTTCTAACCCAGGTCATTGAAACATAGGGCTGCTGTGAAGTGGTGATACCGTTGCCATTATCTCAATGTTTCTTTCTCAGATAAAATGTATGTGCAAAGAGCACATCGAATCATGAAAGAGCAGGTAATGATTTTCAGACAGTGAAATTGCAGAGTTGCAGTTATAATTATTTGTATTAGATTTGATCATTTATATAGGATGATTCTGATTTACAACAACGTTGACTGTTTAATTCCAGAGTGAGGCAGTGTCACGGAGCTTGGACATCAAGGTGAGTCTGTTGTCTTGTCTGTTTACGGCTCTTTACACCATGAGGGACAAATCTCTCTGGTGTTTACTTAGTAAAACTAATGAGTTGTGTTTCTCCAGGACTATGACTACCCAGGGTTTGATGCAGTCGAGGACACTGACATCCCAGGACATCCTGATGCCTTACAGCATTTGGACAGCGTCTCAGAGGCCCAAGGCTTTAATGTGCGTACCTGCAATCTCATATCTAGTGTGTGTGTGTGTGTGTGTGTGTGTGTGTGTGTGTGTGTGTGTGTGTGTGTGTGTGTGTGTGTGTGTGTGTGTGTGTGTGTGTGTGTGTGTGTGTGTGTGTGTGTGCGCGTGTGTGCCAGACCAGAGTTCTGCTCTCCCTCATCACAGGGGAATACTGTGGCAGCTCTGCAACCACTCATGTGAATCTAAGGAGCAGCCAGGCTCCTATTAAAGTCCTGTAGTATTAACAGTCCCAGGCTGCATCCTAAGTGGTACCCTATTCCCTATATAGTGCACTACTTTTAACCAGGGCCCGTAGAGTTTCCCATGGTCAAAAGTAGTGCACTATACAGAATACAGAAACGGAGAGACAAATGAAAGGCAGAGTAAACCAGCGCTGAGCTAGGGCTTATTTATGACCACAAACACTAATATCCATCGCGCTGAAAGCCAGATGTGGCCGGTCCGGGTGATGGAGAGCAGACTTGTTATGTCAGGTCTCACAGATACCTGAGCTGTCACAGCTTTTAGGAATAAGAGAAAGGGATCGCATGCAAACTTCGCATGCACGTCAAGCACATGTGTATTGAATGTGGCCCTCTCCCGCTCTCGGTGCATGCGATCGGATTCGACTGCATTCCAAACACACATGATTAATCTCTCACATATGTACTGTAGCTATGCTGCTGTGTGGCAGTCTTTAATGGCAGGGTGGATTGGTATTCATTGAAAAGTAGATTAGAGATTAGCTAGTTATCTGTAATGCTTTATTTAACACTCCTGTGTCAGCTGGTATTTACCGACACAATTGGTAACTACCTACCAACAGTAAGGTCATGGTGGCTGTTTCACTGAGTTATCAAAATACTAAAGAATAATTATTGAGCAATTATTATGTAATTACCACTTTGCAGTTACCATTTAATTGCTGTGTACATAACAGGACAATTCCGTCTCATTGGGGTTAGGCTAATCATCATTAATCCTGCTGTGTGTGTGTATGATTCTTTACTGCAGCCGGGCTTCCTGAAGATCTGGAGGCCGTTCTTTCTGTGTGATCTGTCCTTGGCTGTTCTCAAAGACACATTCTGGTGGTTCTTCCTCCACAGATTTAAGGTGACTTCACTCCAACCTTTGTGATGCGCTGTATCAACGCACAATGCAACCAAGACATGTAACTTTGATACATATATTAATATGAGGCAGATGATGGGGTAGACTAGTCTTTTACTCCAGCCTGTACAGTACATCCATCACTGGTAATATAGTATTTATAGATGAATGTGATTTAGAGGAAATGCGTACAGTGAAAATGATCTTATCTGAAGGTTTCTGCCAGATTTCACAACCTCAATTATGATATACTAAGTATTAAGCAGAGGCAGTCTTACACTTATGCACAATAGAAAGCGTATGCACAATAGAAAGCGTATGCACAATAGAAAGCGTATGCACAATTGAAAGCGTATGCACAATAGAAAGCGTATGCACAATAGAAAGCGTATGCACGATAGAAAGCGTATGCGCAATAGAACTATTGAAATATCAAAATATTGTACGTAATAGTTCCTGATAGAGTTGAGTAAATGATGAAATGCATGGCTCTGTGCCTACATTTATTTTAGAATATGTTCTGACAGTTGTTGGATGCTGTCAGGTTAGGTAGCCTGCAGTACCTTACAGTGTGGAATTGTGTGTCAACATCCTCCCAGCCTAATGTGGAGGAGGAGAGCCAGTTGTTTGATCGGATCTCTGGAGCCTTTGTCTCTCTGCTGATGACCGTTCAGATGGACCTGAAGGACAAGCTCTTTAAGGTACTTATGTATATTTAACAAACACTGTTATCCAGAGAAACTTACATTCAGAGCATTCTGCTATCACAGTCATTGCAAGTAGAACCTTCTTCAAAAACAGCTGCTGTCTGCAAAAATCACTGCTTGTAACTTACTTGAAGAAAAGACAAGTGTGAGTGTTTGTGCAAGACAAGAAAGGTGCACCAGTTACAGTAAAGACTGTGTGTGTGTTCCAGGTGTATGCAGACTGCCTGGCCCAGGCGGTCTACGCAGCGTTCTACGGAGCGTTCCCTGAGTCCATGGAACGTCTAGGCCATGACTTCAAGACAGACCTGACTGACCTCATCTCCCTCTGGGTGTCAGGTTAGTGTTATTGTTTGGGTCTGGTGATCATGGCGTGCAACCACATCACGCTGTGTTTAGAGAGCGGTTTAACATCTCAATGCATTACAGACTTTCTAAACAACAAAATGACACTGTAAATGACAAAGATCAAATCAAAATGTATTTGTCACATGCTTGGTAAACAACAGGTGTAGACTAACAGTGAAATTCTTACTTACGGGCCCTTCTCAACAATGCAGAGGGAACAATAGAAACATTTTAGAAAAAATTGTAACACGAGGAATAAATACACAATGAGTAATGATAACTTGGCTATATACACGGGGTACCAGTACTGAGTCGGTGTGCAGGGGTATGATATAATTTAGGTAGATATGTACATACAGGTAGTGGTAAAGTGACTACGCAACAGGATAGATAATAAACAGTAGCAGCAGCGTATGTGATGAGTCAAAAGAGTTAGTGCAAAAAGGGTCAATGCAGATAGTCCGGGTAGCTATGTTGTTAACTGTAACGCCCTGGCCATAGAGAGGGGTTCTTGTTCTTTATTTTTGGTTAGGCCAGGGTGTTACATTGGGTGGGCGTTCTATGTTCATTTTTCTATGTTTTTGTATTTCTTTGTTTTGGGCCGTGTGGGGCTCCCAATCAGGCACAGCTGAAGTTCGTTGTTGCTGATTGGGAGTCACACATAAGTAGCCTATTTTTCCTTTGGGTTTTGTGGGTGACAGGACTGTTTGTTATCGTTGCTGGTTTGTTTACAGTGGTTCATTTTATTAAATAGTCATAATGAATCCACAACCTCCGCTGCATCTTGGTTTTCTTGCGACGACAGCCGTTACATTAACTATTTAGCAGTCTAATGGCTTGGGGGTAGAAGCTGTTCAGGGTGTTGTTGTTTCCAGACCAACAACACTGGTATCGCTTGCCATTCGGTGGCTGGAGTCTGACAGATTTTGGGTCGTCCTTTGATAAGAACAACATACAGCTAGTGTTTAAAAATAGTTTGTCTGTCTCCTGTGTGTCTCTGTTAGGTGTGAAGCCCACCCTGTTGTCATGGCAGAGCTGGAACCTGGGCTGGCTGGATCCTGTAGACACGTCCAGGAAGAGCCATGGAGAGTCAGCATGTGGTAAGACCTGATCTACTGACCTGTTGTTTTAGATTTACTGAGGGTTTACATCTACTAACCTGTTGTTTTAGATTGACTGAGTGTTTAGGCTAAGCCTACTGACCCGTTGTTTCAGATTCACTGAGGGGTTACATCTACTGACCTGTTGTTTCAGATTGACTGAGAGTTTACATCTACTGACCTGTCGTTTCAGGTTCACTGAGGGGGTTACATCTACTGACCTGTCGTTTCAGGTTCACTGAGGGGTTACATCTACTGACCTGTCGTTTCAGGTTCACTGAGGGGTTACATCTACTGACCTGTCGTTTTAGGTTCACTGAGGGGTTACATCTACTGACCTGTCGTTTCAGGTTCACTGAGGGGTTACATCTACTGACCTGTCGTTTCAGGTTCACTGAGGGGTTACATCTACTGACCTGTCGTTTCAGGTTCACTGAGGGGTTACATCTACTGACCTGTCGTTTCAGGTTCACTGAGGGGTTACATCTACTGACCTGTCGTTTCAGGTTCACTGAGGGGTTACATCTACTGACCTGTCGTTTCAGGTTCACTGAGGGGTTACATCTACTGACCTGTCGTTTTAGGTTTACTGAGGGTTAACATCTACTGACCTGTTGTTTCAGATTTGCTCAGGGTTTAGGCTAAGCCTACTGACCTGCTGTTTCAGATTTGCTCAGGGTTTAGGCTAAGCCTACTGACCTGCTGTTTCAGATTTGCTCAGGGTTTAGGCTAAGCCTACTGACCTGCTGTTTCAGATTCACTGAGGGTTTACCATCTACTGACCTGTTTCAGATTCACATCTACTGACTGTTTTTTTTAGATTGACTGAGTGTTTAGGCTAAGCCTACTGACCTGTTGTTTTAGGTTTACTGATGGTTAACATCTACTGACCTGTTTCAGATTCACTGAGGGTTAACATCTACTGACCTGTTTCAGATTCACTGAGGGTTAACATCTACTGACCTGTTTCAGATTCACTGAGGGTTAACATCTACTGACCTGTTTCAGATTCACTGAGGGTTAACATCTACTGACCTGTTTCAGATTCACTGAGGGTTTACATTTACTGACTTGTTTCAGATTGACTGAGGGTTTACATCTACTGACCTGTTTCAGATTGACTGAGGGTTTACATCTACTGACCTGTTTCAGATTGACTGAGGGTTTACATCTACTGACCTGTTTCAGATTGACTGAGGGTTTACATCTACTGACCTGTTTCAGATTGACTGAGGGTTTACATCTACTGACCTGTTTTAGAGTGACCTGAGGGTTTACATCTACTGACCTGTTGTTTTAGATTTACTGAGGGTTTACATCTACTGACCTGTTGTTTTAGAGTGACCTCAGGGTTTAGGCTAAGCCTACTGAGCTGTTGTTTTAGAGTGACTGAGGGTTTAGGCTAAGCTTACTGAGCTGTTTCAGACTGACTGAGGGTTTAGGCTAAATCTATTCTGTCACATAACGCTGTGATATATTGAAGGCATGACTTGATTAGTTAGATGTTAAACTGTCCAGTCATCCTGACTGTGGTGCCGTGGCCTTGCTGAGTGTTGACACACAACAAACCATCACTGCACTGTGGATGGCTTTAGAGGGGCATAACTGAATACTTACCAGAAGTAGGATATGAAATTCATTCACTTATATTCTCACTATATTCTGTTGATTTTGGTTTGTAGCTCTTGCTCATAACTCTCAGCCATGGATTTATTGTGTGTGTGTGACTGATTATCTCTCTCTGTGGTTTAGATTTGTCACTAGACAGGAGTGTGTGCTGTTTGAAAGTGTTGTGGTGTTCTGGGGGTTCCGTGCTAAGCTTCCAGACTCTCCGGGGGAAACAAGGTTCAAATGTATCAAGTTCAGCTGCTGCTAGGGCCTTCTTGGGTCTCCCCCTCCTCTACCTCCCCCTGGAACCCCCTACACCCTCCTCGTTTCCCCTCTCACCCCTACCCTTCCCTCCACACATGCTGTTGGCATTAACCACACATGTTGTCTCATTTGTTCCTGCTTCACCACAAATGCATGCAGGGCCTACTGCCGTCCGCTGTGCTTAAAGTGTCTCTGGATCGTAGTAGATCGTTCCTCACATTACTTTAACAAGTGGAGAGTTTGCTGCTGTGCAACACTGATGTTGCTGATGTTATTGTAGCTGATTCCACTCATGACCAGCGTTCATGCCACTCTGACTCGGTCTGCATCCCAAATGGCATCCTATTCTCCCTGGTCAAAAGTAGTGCACTATATAGGGAATTTGGTGCCATTTGGTTTTAGACTAAACCTACTGATCTGTTGTTTCAGACTGACTGAGGGTTTAGGCTAAGCCTACTGACCTGTTGTTTCAGCTTGACTGAGGGTTATCCTTTTCATTATCCACATACACAGTATTGTTGAATAATAGAGGACCATACATAGTGTTGAGACCAGTCAGGCTACTGTTCTGCCTGTCTCAGGTTCCAACTTGTTTTGGTGATGTTCTTTAGGCCTTTTGGTTGCAGACCACAGGACAAACATAATATACAACAAACTGGAATAAAAGAGACTGGACTACCCCTAATATTTGTATGGTTTCTATTTATACAGCCAAGCAAAAGGGCAGGAGAGGTGATCGTCTTGGAATGTTTGGGATGCATGTTTGACTCCTTACAGATGTAGGATCTTAATTTGATCACCCTGTTGAAGGAGAACTTTCCTGCAATGCAGGACATTTAAAACTTGTAGTGTATTTTAGGTTTGAAAAGGCTTCTGAAGTTTGTAATTTCCACTATGTGTCTGTCTTCCATTATTTATTTTATGAAAATGTAGTCTATTTCAGAAGAACAGAATAGCATAATCTGAGTCCTTATGTTAGGCCCTGATCTGTCTACGCCATATGGTTGTGGGCTACCCTACTTCATTGGGCTCCCGAGTGGCGCAGCGGTCTAAGGCACTGCATCTCAGTGCTAGAGGCGTCACTACAGACATCCTGGTTCGAATCCAGGCTGTATAACAACCGGCCGTGATTGGGAGTCCCATAGGGCGGCACACAATTGGCCCAGCGTCGTCCGGGTTTGGCCGGTGTAGGCCGTCATTGTAAATAAGAATTTGTTCTTAACTGTCTTGCCTATTTAAATAAAGGTAAAAATATATATATTTATAATAAAAAAATATTAAGCAGACATGTTTGCTTAGAATTCCGTGGAATTATTTTATAGTATGAAGAATGCAATTGAACATAACTGAATAAAATATAAATGATATTTTCTCCTAACGATTGGAGGGAGTGCGCACATCCGGCTATTCTGTGTTGACCAGTTAACAAAGAAACAGGTCCTCCTATATGCTTAATTTAGAGTTATTTATGCAACTTTAGTTGTGATACAAACGTTGGGCTGTATGTTTAGATTTTTAATACATTCTAAGGCTGTATGATGTGACTCTAATGATGATATGAAAAAAGTTGCATGAAAGGCATGAGCTCTGCTTGTTTTTTTGTGCAGGCTGAACACACTTCATCAGTCTCATTCACAATTTGACAAGTACTTGATCATGCCTCGAATTTCCCAGTGGCATCCCATTTGTGTGGTTGTAAAGCCCCCTAAAAAAAATCATGCCTTTTGCGGCCAGTGGATGTTGTGCCCTTGGACTGAATATTATAATTCCCTTCTCCCAACTGCGTGCTCCGAAGCACCTCTCACTCACATGGCTCTCTCAGATAACTAAATTCTTATTAGCCAATGCACGTCACGTGATCGGGTCCTTTTCATAGGCTACAAGTGAAGACAGACACATCTGGGGTACAATTGCGCGTCCTAATCAAATTCCTAAGCGCATATTGAAGATGTTGGAAGAACTGTCCACATTTACTTTTCATCTGCCAACAAGATGAATAGGCCTAACGAAGAGAACAAGCACTAGCCTATGTCAATCTACTATCTCCCATAGTACAAAAGTTGACCTATTCAATTTTTCAACTTGTGAGAAATAAATATTGCAAACATGGTCTGGGACAGTTGTGGGATGTGATAGATCCCAAATTAATACAACCACTAGCATCAAAAAACCTTGCAATGATGCAGCAGATCGTAACATTTAGCTTAAAATGTTGATAAACTATTAGGCTATTTCTTCACATTATAAGCGCAGCAATGCGAACACGGCAGTAGGATAAAAGCGTGAATGTTCCAAAATGCAATCAATTAGCGGGAAAGCACCATTCTCAAAAGTGACCGCAAATGCGATTATGCGTGTAATTCTTCATTATAAAGGTACATTTTACCATAAAAATGCATCTTCCCCAAACTTGAAACTCACGCGCCACCTATGTATGCCAGTTAGGCGCTACACTGGTTGTAAAGCGGATTAATGTGCTTAATTGTAAGAAGTTATTTGACCACTTTAGTTGTGGTACAAACCTTATCAAAACATATAGGCCTATGGGCTAGGCTACATGAGGTGTGCAACCATGATTTAATAAAGTCACAAAAAAAGGTATGACGTGTTTCTTGCCTTACTGCGCACAAGCTGGGCATCATTTACTATTGATAATATATCATTCACAAGTGACATTGTCACCCATTACACTTCTTAATTTAATATTGTTTTTACATTTACTAAATAATATATTTGTTTCCATTTAGAAAGGTGCATGATAATGGTCCAGTCTCACTGCACTTAAATAGTAGTGCATAAATAGTTCCTGTGGGTCATTTTCATGCCAGCCAGGTAGGCTATACTCCTGTTGTAAAGAGAAGCAATATGCTTAATATTAGGAAAGCTGAGAAATAAATATAGTAGGCCTAGCCTTTAGAAAGCTGATGGGATCAGATTTCTAATAGAGGCCATCAAAACTCTGTTTTCTCATGCAATTGCATAGCCTACAGAAATGTTGCTCAACATAAATCAAATCAAATGTATTTATATAGCCCTTCGTATATCAGCTGATATCTCAAAGTGCTGTACAGAAACCCAGCCTAGAACCCCAAACGGCAAGCAATGCATGTGAAAGAAGCACGGTGGCTAGGAAAAAACTCCCTAGAAAAGACCAAAAATCTAGGAAGAAACCTAGAGAGGAACCAGGCTATGAGGGGTGGCCAGTCCTCTTCTGGCTGTGCCGGGTGGATATTATAACAGAACATGGTCAAGATGTTAAAATGTTCATAAATGACCAGCATGGTCAAATAATAATAATCATAGTAGTTGTCGAGGGTGCAACAAGCACGTCCGGTGAACAGGTCAGGGTTCCATAGCCGCAGGCAGAACAGTTGAAACTGGAGCAGCAGCACGGCCAGGTGGACTGGGGACAGCAAGGAGTCATCATGCCAGGTAGTCCTGAGGCATGGTCCTAGGGCTCAGGTCCTCCGAAAGAAAGAAAGAGAATTAGAGAGAGCATATTTAAATTCACACAGGACACCGGATAAGACAAGAGAAATACTCCAGATGTAACAGACTGACCCTAGCCCCCCGACACATAAACTACTGCAGCATAAATACTGGAGGCTGAGACAGGAGGGATCAGGAGACACTGTGGCCTCATCCGATGAAACCCCCGGACAGGGCCAAACACACAGCCTCTCATAAGCACATGGCCTCTCATTAAATGTTTGATTAGATTTTCAAATACATTTGCATTGATGGCAGAGTGATTAGAGGGACAATATAGTCTCCGCTCTCTATTTTCCTAACCAGCAAGCCTAACCTCCAGTTATCTCTCTCCTCTGTTTGTAGCAAGCCTTGCTATTTCTCTCTCCTCTATGTTCCTAGCAGGCCTAGCCAGCTCTCTCCTCTTTCCTCTATGTTCTTAGCAGACCCAGCTCTCTTCTCTACAACCCAGTTAGCTCCTGTTGGCTGTAGTCTCCTCCACAGCCTGTTGGGAATCCACAGCCTTGAGTTAGAAATGTGTTTACATTTTGAACATGTTACAAATTATCTGCTAAGACTAACTTTGCGTGACTTGGCAGAAGCCTTCACCTTGCTCAGACTTTGTTTGGGTCAACCTTATTCTGGGGTTTGCTCTCTCAACTTGACTCTTTATCTGTCAGAGCTGCTCAGAGCCAGATGTGAACCCCAACAGAAGGTAAAGCTCTCATCTATCAGCGTATATGTGTGTAGGGTGTGTGGGTATGGTGTGTGTGTGTATGGCCGCCTGCCAATACACTTTCCCCTCAATCTGACAGATCTCAGATTTCACTCAATACAATATACATTTATGAGGGAGTTATTACAACATGTGGTCCGTGTGTTGACATATTTTTATCTGCCGCTGCATCAAATTAAGAGATGTATCCAGGACTGTTATTCAAATGTACCTTATCAGACAAGGAATAATGTCATTCATGTGTCTCGTGCATCTCCCTGCTGGACCCTTATCTAAATTAAACTTTTCCCATTTGTATCTTCCCAATGTGTATTTAATATTGTTGGGAGAAAGGACAGCACATTTGATTATCTAGTCCTTTAGTCATATAAGATGGGAACTAGTCTGGTTAACATCTCTGGAGAGAACTCCACCGCAGTGAGACAAAGCGTTTTTATTAACGTCAGCAGTCTGAAGGACCCAGACCTGCAGCAGACCTTTAAACTGTGATGAACTGCAGGATGTTATTTTAGGCCGTCAGTATTAAGAGACTAATGGAAGGTGTTGTTAGAATGATATATGGATCTCCACGGGGCTTGACTCACCATCTCCCAGCCAAGCTCACATCCTGAAAATATCTTTCGAGATCCTAGAAGATGCTGTAAGATCCTACAATATCTTAGAGGATCACCAGGCAGGGATACTTGTCTCTTGTCAGGGTTTAACCGGTAAACCCACAATCCAATAATGCTGTTATATTTTATATATATATATGGTATAAAACATTTATGGTACATGAGGCATTGATTATTGCTCAATTTTAAAATCAAATCTTCCTACCATCACATCTAAGGCAATATGACACCAATTTTGATCCAACTTTGCAAATCAATTTCACTGGCGGTACATAACACACTCCCCACCTCTCGTCATGATCTGTTCCATCTTTACCGAGAACCATATGCCGGATTTTAACAGTGTCATTAGCATCGTGGTTATAGAACACAGTATGATGGTGGAACCCTATGCCATTCTGTATATCAGTGTCTGTGTTTAAAATAATATAACACTTAAGTTGTCAGATATTTGCTGGTTTATTATCCATATGACAGCAGCACAGCGGAGCCTTTTGATATTCCTGCCGAGTTATTCCTAGAATGTCTTGTATTTTGCCGTTCAGATATTCTCTGAATGTCTTGTATTTTGCTGTTCCTCGAATGTGTTGTTGGCAGGTGATAGGTTGTTGTTTCTCTGGTTCAAACCGAACCCTCTGCTCACACTCCTGGCCAGCGAGGATTATGGGTAGTGGCAGAATGAGGGCATGGTTTATGTCCCCAAAGATGCCGCAGCAAAACATCTTAAAAAATAAATAATTTACACTCCAAACAACCCATAATAACTCATCTTTGGTTTTTATATAAATAACACAAATAATAACTTACAACAATGGATAATAACACAAACGTTATAGGCCAGTATGGAGATTTTGCAGTTTAGTTGTAACTATGCAGACAGAGTGAATGTCTTAAAGGTTGTTAAAACATTATTTAAAAGGTCTTCCTGTAGGTAGTGAGATGACGAGTACGGTATGTGTGATGTGCTTCAGGAACATCCCAAAACAGAAGAGATTAAAGGAATGAAGTGGTTAAATGAAGCCTCTGGTATGCTGCTGCAGTTAACTTCAATTCCTTAGTGAGACCAACAATACCTTAGTAAAGCATTATGGTATCTGGCACAACATGGAATGTCTCAACAGAAAAAAAGCCTGTATATGTCCCAAATGGCACCCTATTGTCTGAGTAGTGCACTACTTTTAACCAGGGCCCATATATATAGAACAGGGTGCTAGTTGGGATATAACACTCATCTCAAAGTTTAAAAGAAATACCATTTAACACGTCAGGTGCATAACAGAGATCAACGCTAACAATTGATATAATCATTAATTATAGTGGAGGAAGATCAAGGCATACAGTATAACATACACATTTAACACGCTGTGTGTTCTGGTCTCTCTGTACTTTAATCCAGATATCATTCCTAACTTCATCAGCATCAGCAGCGTTACATTCTTGCATTGTTAAATTTGCGTCCCACATGGTACCCTATTCCCTACATAGTGCACTACTTTTTATTACATTAAAAATACTTTATTTATCCCACAAAGTACATTATTTTATATATGTAGGAAATACAGTGCCATTTGGTACACAGTCATTATCAAACCTTAGTAAATTAATTGGGAGTCAATGAGCAGCTGTCACATCTAATTACATATGTATTTTAGTTCGTACATATATATTTATCAATATACTGTATGTATGTATGTATGTGTGTGTGTGTGTGTGTATATATATATATATATATATATATATATGCTTTGAACACTTGTACAGTGAAAAGACAAGTCCAGCTTGCTGTCTGTCTTTACATTGATCCAACCTCAAGCCAACTGAGTTTTTGCTTTGGTTGTTCTCTGCTGACAGTTCATACCTGTTAATATGTATATTGTATTGTTTTCTTATTATACTACGTTTAGTTACACTTTATTTTACAGTCTGCTTTCTACCTGCTATTTACTTACATTACATGGAAACAAATTCATTACTCAGTTACTAGCTCTTAAACATAACATGGAAACAAATAATTATTACTCAGTTACTAGCTCTTAAACATAACCTGGAAACAAATAATTATTACTCAGTTACTAGCTCTTAAACATAACATGGAAACAAATCATTATTACTCAGTTACTAGCTCTTAAACATAACATGGAAACAAAGAATTATTACTCAGTAACTAGCTCTTAGAATGTTTGGGATGAAATGAAACATGGAGCACTACAATAGGTGCTATTTGATATCACATCATTTCCAATTTTCTTGATTGATTAAGTAGTCTATAATGAAGCAATAAGGCCCGAGGGAGTGTGGTGTATATGGCCACGGATAAGGGCTGTTAAGCACGACACAACGTGAAGTGCCTGGATACAGCCCTCAGTCGAACTATATTCGAGTGCCTGGATACAGCCCTCAGCCGAACTATATTGGCCATATACCACAAACCCCTGAGGTGCCTTATTGTTATTATAAACTGGTTACCATTGGAATTAGAGCAGTAAAATACATGTTTTGTCATACCGGTGGTATACGGTCTGATATACTACGTTTCTCAGACAATCAGCATTCAGGGCTCTAACCACCCATAATAATACAAATGATAACAAGCTGGGTTTTTTTGCAAATTCCAGGTAAATACCAACTGTATTTTATTACTTCTCCTATATTCATTACACTATTACCCATTATAATAAGGGAACTAAAACTAGTATAATAGTAAAACTATTATCAATAATAATACTTGAGTAAAGTAAGTGACTGATCAGCTTACTTTGACATTATGTTTTGACATTATGTTTTGACATTATGTTTTGACATTGCCTGGAGAATTCAGTCAGTAGGAACAGTTTTATTATAAATGTTCTCAAACATCCCTTTTCTAATTCCTTTCCCTGTATTGCGTTTATCCCAAAACAACCATTATGTATGCTGAAACAGAGTGCTTGACTTCATCCATATCAACGATATTGTTAGTATTATTGACCACTACCTGTTTTTTTTTATATATATTTACACACACAGAGAGGTTGGAATAATACTGTGAACTTTTGAAAATCATGATAATTCCCTATTAGTGTAAGAGCTGTTTGAGAAGACTGCATGACAGTTCAGCCTGTTTTGGTGGCATGGAGTTTTGGCCTGCCTGTTGACATCGCCAATAAGAAAGAGAGTTTCAAATCTCTCTGCCAATAGCAGCTAGTTTTCAGTTTTCCCCTCCCCACACAGACCACTCACATACTGTCCTAGCTAAATTCTTGCTTGAGAAATTGCTCTTTGCTAAGAAGCAAATGTTTCTTTTTCACAATTTTTATTGAAATCAATCACAGTAAGGTACTTAATTGTTACTCAGAACAGCTGCATTGGACCTTTAACATTTGCACTCCTGAGGAGGACCGTGCATCAGTTTTACACTAAAAACCTTGGCACATGAAAGGATAAGTAACTACAGAACTTATTTACATTGTACCAGCCAGGAGAGTGGTGTTGTTGATAATGATGAGTAGTTGTATTTTCTGTGTTTCACAGCTAATATGGCGTGACTGAAGTGGTATACTGTACTGACTGGAGTTAGATTATATTAAATTATACAACAAAGATCTGCAGCTCAGCCATCACAACGTCCAAGAATCCCAACATGGGTCTCTTCATCCAGACGTCACAGCTTCAGTCCTTTCTGTTCTCAGTCTTTTCTGCTCTCTGTCCTCTC
Source organism: Salmo salar (assembly GCF_965601325.2). Lineage (NCBI taxonomy): Eukaryota > Metazoa > Chordata > Actinopteri > Salmoniformes > Salmonidae > Salmo > Salmo salar. The sequence goes on from NC_138301.1 coordinate 33,112,891, forward strand.
TTCTATCCTTCTTTCCTCCTCCTTCTGTCCTCTCTGCTCTCTCAGTCCTCTCTTCTATCCTTCTTACCTCCTCTTTCTGTCCTCTCCTGCTCTCCTCCTCATTCAGTCCTATTCTCCTCTCCTCCTCTTTCAGTCATCTCCTCCTCTCCTCTTTCAGTCCTCTCCTCCTTTTTCTATCCTCTCCTCTTTCAGTCATTTCCTCTTTCAGTCCTCTCCTACTCTCCTCTTTCAGTCCTCTCCTCCTCTCCTCTTTCAGTCCTCTCCTCCTCTCAGGCTCCAGTCACCTCTTCCTTTTTCAGTCTCCTTCTCTCAGACGCCAGTCCTCTCCTCCTCTCTGCATTTCATGGGAATGAAGTGGGAGGCGACGTGTTCCCTCCTGGTCTTCTTCCCTCTCAGCGGTCTTCCCTTTTGAGACAGAGCAATGAACATCTCTTTGCCGTTTGTACTCCACTTAACAGACGAGTAAGCGTTGAAGTAGTTTTCTAGGAAAATCTCCTTGAAGTTGCAGTTCTCATTGTAGATTTTCTGTAAATAAGGACACAAAATGGGACGATATTAGGCGTGAGGAGGGTTATAAACATTTTATGCTTTTTTTGCTTGCTTATGTTTCTCCTATTTATATATGCATCATGTTATGGGTATGCTTGTAATTGTTAAGGGCTGGGGAGTTTTTCAAGATAAAAAAGAAATGGAATGGAGCTAAGAATGGGCAAAATCCTAAAAGAAAACCTGACTCAGTCTGCTTTCCACCAGACACTGGGAGATTAATTAATCTTTCAGCAGGACAATAACCTAAAACACAATGCACTGTACAGTACATTGCAACCCTGTCCAGCAGAGAGAAGGTAGTTTAGTTAATTACCTTGCCTTGCAGCAGGCCAGTCCTGTTCATGGAGATATAGTACTGACTCTTCACTCCTTTGATAGCTAACACTCCTCCCTCAGACACCGTACGGACCTCCAGGATACCTACAGGAGACAGAGGGCAGATATATATATATATACACACACACACACACACACACACACACACACACACACACACACACACACACACACACAGTATCTCACAAAAGTGAGTACACCCCTCACATTTCTGTAAATATTTGAGTATATCTTTTCATGTGACAACACTGAAGAAATTACACTTTACTACAATGTAAAATAGTGAGTGTACAGCTTGTATAACCGTGTAAATTTGCTGTCCCCTAACTCAACACACAGCCATTAATGTCTAAACTGCTGGCAACAAAAGTGCATACACCCCTAAGTGAAAATATCCAAATTGGGCCCAATTAGCCATTTTCCCTCCCCGGTGTCATGTGACTCGTTAGTGTTACAAGGTCTCAGGTGTGAATGGGGAGCAGGTGTGTTAAATTTGGTGTCATCGCTCTCACACTCCCTCATACTGACTGGTCACTGGAAGTTCAACATGGCACCTCATGGCAAAGAACTCTCTGAGGATCTGAAAAAAAGAATTGTTGCTCTACATAAAGATGGCCTGGGCTGTAAGAAGATTGCCAAGACCCTGAAACTGAGCTGCAGCACGGTGGCCAAGACCATACAGCGGTTTAACAGGACAGGTTCCACTCAGAACAGGCCTCGCCATGGTCGACCAAAGAAGTTGAGTGCACGTGCTCAGCGTCATATCCAGAGGTTGACTTTGGGAAATAGGCGTATGAGTGCTGCCAGCATTGCTGCAGAGGTTGAAGGGGTGGAGGGTCAGTGCTCAGACCATACGCCGCACACTGCATCAAATTGGTCTGCATGGCTGTCGTCCCAGAAGGAAGCCTCTTCTAAAGATGATGCACAAGAAAGCCCGCAAACAGTTTGCTGAAGAGAAACTGTGGTCTGATGAGACCAAGATAATCTTATTTGGTTCAGATGGTGTCAAGCGTGTGTGGCGGCAATCAGGTGAGGAGTACAAAGACAAGTGTGTCTTGCCTACAGTCAAGCATGGTGGTGGGAGTGTCATGGTCTGGGGCTGCATGAGTGCTGCCGGCACTGGGGAGCTACAGTTCATTGAGGGAACCATGAATGCCAACATGTACTGTGACATACTGAAGCAGAGCATGATCCCCTCCCTTCGGAGACTGGGCTGCAGGGCAGTATTCCAACATGATAACGACCCCAAACACACCTCCAAGACGACCACTGCCTTGCTAAAGAAGCTGAGGGTAAAGGTGATGGACTGGCCAAGCATGTCTCCAGACCTAAACCCTATTGAGCATCTGTGGGGCATCCTCAAACGGAAGGTGGAGGAGTGCAAGGTCTCTAACATCCACCAGCTCCGTGATGTCGTCATGGAGGAGTGGAAGAGGACTCCAGTGACAACCTGTGAAGCTCTGGTGAACTCCATGCCCAATAGGGTTAAGGCAGTGCTGGAAAATGATGGTGGCCACACAAAATATTGACACTTTGGGCCCAATTTGGATATTTTCACTTAGGGGTGTACTCACTTTTGTGAGATACTGTATATAGTATACAGTGCCGAGTGAAAGTCTACACACTCCTTGCACAGTTTTCACATTTTGCTGCCTTAAAATGAAATCTAAAAAGGGATTTATGGTGTGTAGACTTTCCCTAGGGACTGTATATACCCGTTGAGCAACAATCACAGAGGACATACTGTACCTATAAACCTAACAATCACAGGACAAATATCTAAATACTACAGAAGACTGTCAAATATATCAATACCCACAATATATACCTATCAATCACAGTACTGATATAAGAGACTACCACAGTATCTAAATATATATAATGATGTAATAATCACATGATGAGGACCATCACAGTGGACCTATCAGAGAGTCCCAGTCAGGACAGATAGGTCGCTATGGTCTCATACCTACTAATAGCCAATCCCAGTCAAGCGTTCCTCTCCTCTTCTTAGTATTCATTTTCATTAATCTAACAGGAAGGAGGTCTTAGTGGTTAATCAGTCTGCGGTTAGGTTGGTCTCTGGATGTACTGGATGTATCCAGGCAGGCCCTCCTGTCTCTTCTCTGGGTGGCCATTACATTACAGCTTCATGCCACGCCACATATGGGAGGCAGATTAGGCATGCTCCCCCGGGACTGAGAAAACAATCTACTCTCCTGCGCTTTGCACGCTACACCCCAGCCCCATCCTCAGCCCCAACCTCTGCCCCAGCCCCAACCCCAGCCTCAGTCTTCAGACCTATGTCTCAACTCTCTCTCTTACTCTCTGTGGGAGAGGACAAAAAAAAACATCTTGAGCTTGTTGGTTTGCTTTACGTCCATGGAGCACCGCTGAGAGGTTAACAACATCATTTAGATATCTCACGGGATACTCAGATATTGATGTGATTTAGTTGATGTGATTTATTTACAACTATTCAAATAAGTTATTAAAGTCAACTTTACACATCACAATCATTTATATGCATTTAAATATATTATAGACAGTATATGATAAACAAAACACTCTCTGTGAAACCGAACAACTGACTAGGATCGTAGACTAGATTTATCAATCTGTCAAATCTCATAAAATTACGCGTTTCTAAACCTTCATCATTTTTTTTTATGCCTGGATTTACACAAAGAACTCGTCTGGATGCTACAGCAATCAGCTCATTTCCCTGAGATACTAGATCGATGCCTAGCTTTAACAATACTTCATTTTTTTATACATGCATATGTTTGATGTTTTATTACAGGAGTAAAAATCTACAATAATATAGTGTTTTTCTTTTGAAAAGGGGACATAACAATTCATTTTCCAATTTACTGGTTCATTAAACATGAAGAACATCAGATGGTGTCTTGTATATGTCGTAGCAAAACAACTGTCAGGTCCAACCCAGGACTAATATGTTAATAAAACACAGTTGTGATAGCGAGTGAGCGGTTCCAGAGCAACGTGTGTGTGTGTGTGTGTGTGTGTGTCAGCCAGGCCCAGACAACAGTAATATAACTCTCAAAGTGACATTGTGTTTATCAAAAACTCTCTCTCTTCTGGTTCACCTCCCTCAGAGTTAATGATCACAGATGACCAAGCATCATTAAGGAACCAATAGAGCCCCACAGTGGAGGTGTCATAATACCCATAAAACCTAGCTGTCAAACAGGGAAATGGTTCCAATCATTTTTCCTCCATTCATTTTTCTCATAGGAAATTTTAGAAACACTTAACATAAGGGCTGTGTTTCGTGGAGGCTTACCCAGGCGTGACATTTTGATAACCATGTAAATCTCTCTCGGACAAGGTGACTTTTATCAATATATTCGGCTGTGTGTGTGTGTGTGTGGCTGAGAAACACCAGTACTGTGGTTTTAGCCCGTGCGTCTGTAACTGGCAGTGTTTCTAACAGCGCTGCACACTGTGTGAGATGTGTCAGAGAAACCGGACAACTAGACTCTTTAACACCAGTTCAGTGAGCAGCTCAGATCAATCATGTTAGGCAGAAACATTTTATGAAAGTAACAGACTTTACTGCAGTTGTTAAGTACATCCTCAATGCTAAAGGCATTTTAGATTATTTTATGGAGCACACAGAGAGAGAGGGCGAGAGAGAGGTTATGAGCAGATGAGCTCCCACGTTTTTCAGCATGTTTTTAAAATATAGATTTAGAGTTAGGCAAAGTTAGATTTTTTGGCAGGGACATACACAGGATCCTACCCTAAACAACATAACCTTCACTGCAAATCAAAACCCCAACCCTACAACCTGATTTTGGACGGAATGACCTGGAATGCTTCCTACACCCAAGGATTATTATTCCCAAACTATACAGCAAATACTCTGGGAAACAAACAGAAACCTGAAAACACTATCCAACCTGGAACTGAGTGAGTAATTCTTAGTCTGAAGCTATTTTTTACTTTCAAAAGCCAAGAAGACAAATACATTACAATGATATATTTTACTTTATAAGGACTGAAAGCTACCAAGCTTGCTAGGACAAAGAGATACAACTTCAATTAGCAGTGACATGTGAAGCGAGAGGTGTCGATGTCAGGTGGTGGGTGTAGCTGGTGCATGAAGTCAGGCGCAGGAGAGCAGAGATGAGTGAACAACGCACTTTACTTAAGCTAATAGCACAAGGTAACAATACAAATGTGCGAACAATAACGGTTGTCACAAAACACGGGTGATAACAGCACTCGGAGAAAACCAGCCGGAAACGTACCGAGCTTAACAATAAACAATCACACTGTCACGTCCTGACCAGTATAAAGGGTTATTGGTTATTGTAGTTTGGTCAGGACGTGGCAGGGGGTATTTATTTTATGTGGTTTGGGGTTTAATGGGTGTGTATTTATGTAAGAGGGGTGTTTGATTTATGTGTTCCGGGGTTTTTGGGTAATGTTCTTGTTTTGTATTTGTATGGTTTTCTATGTTGTGTATTTCTTTGTGTTGGCCTGGTATGGCTCTCAATCAGGAACAGCTGTACATCGTTGTTGCTGATTGAGAGTCATACTTAGGTAGCCCTGTTTCACCTGTCCCTTTGTGGGAAGTTGTGTTTGCATAGCTGTGTGTTTTAGCCTGCAATCCTGTTCGTTCGATCGTTTTCTTGTTTTGTTTGTGTTAAATAAAAGTCATTATGAGCACTCAACCCGCTGCACCTGGGTCCACTACGTACGACGACCGTTACACACACACAAAGACATGGGGGAAACAGAGGGTTAAATACATGACCAGTAATTGGGAAATGAAAACCAGGTGTGTGGGAAACAAAGACAAAACCAATGGAAAATGAAAAGTGGATCGACGATGGCTAGAAGACCGGCGACGTTGACCGTCGAGCGCCGCCCGAACAAGGAGAGGAACCGACTTCGGCGGAAGTCGTGACAGTACCCCCCCCCCCCCTTGACAGCCGCGCGCCGACGCCGGCCTCGGGGACGACCCGGAGGCCGAGGCGCAGGGCGATCCGGACAGAGATGGTGGAACTCCCACAGCATTAAAGGGTCCAACACGACCTCCACCGGAACCCAGCATCTCTCCTCTGGACCGTACCCCTCCCAATCCACAAGGTACTGAAGGCCCCTTGCCCGACGCCGGGAGTGCAGTATAGATCGGACTGAATACGCCGGGGCCCCCTCGATGTCCAGAGGGGGCGGAGGAACCTCCCTCACAGACTCCTGGAGCGGACCAGCTACCACCGGCCTGAGGAGAGACGCATGGAACGAGGGGTTAATACGGTAATCGGGGGGAAGCTGTAACCTGTAACATACCTCGTTCAGTCTCCTCAGGACTTTAAATGGCCCCACAAACTGTGGACCCAGCTTCCGGCAGGGCAGGCGGAGGGGCAGGTTTTGGGTCGAGTGCCAGACCAGGTCCCCCGATGCGAACACTGGGGCCTCACTGCGGTGACGGTCTGCGCTGGATTTCTGGCGCAGCACGGCCAACTGAAGGTGAACATGAGCGGCGTCCCATGTCTCCTGTGCGCACCTGAACCAGTCGTCCACCGCAGGAGCCTCGATCTGGCTCTGATGCCAAGGCGCCAGAACCGGCTGGTAGCCCAGTACACACTGAAAGGGGGAGAGGTTAGTGGAGGAGTGGCGCAGTGAGTTCTGGGCCATCTCTGCCCAGGGCACGAACGCCGCCGACTCCCCCGGCCGGTCCTGGCAATAAGACCTCAGAAACCTACCCACATCCTGGTTCACTCTCTCCACCTGCCCGTTACTCTCGCTGACCGAGACCCCCAGACATTCCATGAACACCCTCCAGACCCTCGACGTGAACTGGGGACCCCGATCAGACACTATATCCTCAGGCACCCCGTAGTGCCGGAAGACGTGTGTAAACAAGGCCTGTAGTCTGTAGGGCCGTAGGGAGGACTTAGAAAAACGATCCCCAACGACCAGGATCGTGGTGTTACGCTGTGAGGGAGGAAGATCGGTCAGGAAATCCACCGACAGGTGCGACCACGGCCGTTGTGGAACGGGTAAGGGTTGTAACTTACCTCTGGGCAGGTGCATAGGAGCCTTGCACTGGGCGCACACCGAGCAGGAGGAAACATAAACCCTCACATCTTTAGCCAAAGTGGGCTACCAGTACTTCCCACTAAGACAGCGCACCGTCCGACCGATACCAGGATGACCAGAGGAGGGTGACGTGTGGGTCCAATAGATCAGCCGGTCACGGACAGCAGACGTACAGACGCCCAGCTGGACACTGGAGGGGAGCGGGCTCTGTACGTAACACCTGCTCAATGTCCGCGTCCAGCTCCCACACGACCGGCGCTACCAGGCAGGAGGCCGGGAGTATGCGAGTATGATCCATGAGCCGCTCCTCTGTGTCATACAGCCAGGACAGTGCGTCTGCCTTCACATTTTGGGAACCTGGTCTGTAGGACAGGGTAAACACAAAATGGGTAAAGAACATGGCCCACCTTGCCTGACGAGGGTTCAGTCTCCTTGCTGCCCGGATGTACTCCAGGTTGCGGTGGTCAGTCCAGATGAGAAAAGGGTGTTTAGCCCCCTCAAGCCAATGTCTCCACGCCTTCAAGGCTTTCACCACAGCCAACAACTCCCGGTCCCCCACATCATAGTTCCGCTCCGCTGGGCTGAGCTTCTTCGAGAAGAAGGCACAGGGGCGGAGCTTCGGTTGTGTGCCCGAGCGCTGAGAGAGCACGGCTCCTATCCCAGCCTCGGACGCCTCCACTTCCACTATGAACGCCAAAGAAGGATCCGGATGGGCCAGCACGGGAGCCGAGGTTAACAGAGCCCTTAGGTGACAAAAAGCCCTGTCTGCCTCAGCTGACCACTGCAAAAGTACAGGACCCCCCTTCAGCAATGAGGTAATGGGAGCCGCCACCTGGCCAAAACCCCAGATAAACCTCCGGTAGTAATTGGCAAACCCTAAAAACTGCTGCACCTCCTTTACCGTGGTGGGAGTCGGCCAATTACGCACGGCTGAAATGCGGTCACTCTCGGTCACCCCTGAGGTGGAAATGCGGTACCCTAGGAAGGAGACTGGAAGAACAGGCTGGAAGAACAGGCATTTCTCAGCCTTGACATACAGGTCATGCTCCAACAATCGTCCAAGCACCCTGTGCACCAGGGACACATGCTTGGCGCGTGTAGCGGAGTATATCAGAATGTCATCAATATACACCACTACACCCTGTCCGTGCAGGTCCCTGAAAATCTCGTCTACAAAGGCTTGGAAAACTGATGGAGCATTCATCAACCCGTACGGCATGACGAGGTACTCATAGTGCCCTGAGGTGGTACTGAACGCCGTCTTCCACTCAAAACCAATGGAAAATTAAAAGTGTATCGACGATGGCTAGAAGACCGGCGACGTTGACCGTCGAGCGCCGCCCGAACAAGGAGAGGAACCGACTTCGGCGGAAGTCGTGACAGTCGAAGCCTTTGAGCCAAACAAATGGTTCAAAGGCTTCGAAAGGCTACCCCACCCAAACCCAGAGGCCTTGAAAATAAATCTGCCTGCAGAAATAAAAGCTTCTCCCAAGTGGGTGTGACACCTACACCCGTTGCCTGCTGAACTGCTGCTTGGATTCCACCTGGCGATTTGTTCACCGTCTGCCATGTTGTCTCCCCCTGTCTGGTACAGGTACCCTCTCTCCCGAGCTTTCACTCGACCCAGCACACAGGCACTGTTGGGGCGAGTGACTCTGAACTTACAATGGCTAGCCAAAAGTTGTTATTTTTTTTTTCAATTTAAAGTTTTATTAAGTTTTCTTGTTTTTCAATCAACCAACAAAACACATTCCACATTCACAGATGTGACAGACTTGAAAAAATAGATAATAATAATAATATTTATATATAAAAAATATATTATAATAATGAAAAAAAAATATATATATATATATATATACACACACACAGTGGGGGAAAAAAGTATTTGATCCCCTGCTGATTTTGTACGTTTGCCCACTTACAAAGAAATGATCAGTCTATCATTTTAATAGTAGGTTTATTTGAACAGTGAGAGACAGAACAACAACAAAAAATCCAGAAAAACGCATGTCAAAAATGTTTAAAATGATTTGCATTTTAATGAGGGAAATAAGTATTTGTCCCCTCTGCAAAACATGACTTAGTACTTGGTGGCAAAACCCTTGTTGGCAATCACAGAGGTCAGACGTTTCTTGTAGTTGGCCACCAGGTTTGCACACATCTCAGGAGGGATTTTGTCCCACTCCTCTTTGCAGATCTTCTCCAAGTCATTAAGGTTTCGAGGCTGACGTTTGGCAACTCATTTGACGGTACATGGCCCCGCCCATCGTCCCTTTGATGCGGTGAAGTTGTCCTGTCCCCTGAGCAGAAAAACACCCCGAAAGCATAATGTTTCCACCTCCATGTTTGACGGCGGAGACGGTGTTCTTGGGGTCATAGGCAACATTCCTCCTCCTCCAAACACGGCGAGTAGAGTTGATGTCAAAGAGCTCCATTTTGGTCTCATCTGTCCACAACACTTTCACCAGTTGTCCTCTGAGTCATTCGGATGTTCATTGGCAAACTTCAGACGGGCATGTATTCTTGAGCAGGGGGACCTTGCGGGCGCTGCAGGATTTCAGTCCTTCACGGCGTAATGTGTTACCAATTGTTTTCTTGGTGACTATGGTCCCGACTGCCTTGAGATCATTGACAAGATCCTCCCATGTAGTTCTGGATTGATTCCTCACCATTCTCATGATCATTGCAACTCCACGAGGTGAAATCTTGCATGGAGCCCCAGGCCGAGGGAGATTGACAGTTCTTTTGTGTTTTTTCCATTTGCGAATAATCGCACCAAATGTTGTCACCTTCTCACCAAGCTGCTTGGCGATGGTCTTGTAGCCCATTCCAGCCTTGTCTAGGTCTACAATCATGTCCCTGACATCCTTGGAGCGGTCTTTGGTCTTGGACATGGTGGAGAGTTTGGAATCTGATTGATTGATTGCTTCTGTGGACAGGTGTCTTTTATACAGGTAACAAGCTGAGATTAGGAACACTCCCTTTAAGAGTGTGCTCCTAATCTCAGCTCGTTACCTGTATAAAAGACACCTGGGAGCCAGAAATCTTTCTGATTGAGAGGGGGTCAAATACTTATTTCCCTCATTAAAATGCAAATCAATTTATAACATTTTTGACATGCGTTTTTCTGGATTTTTGTTGTTGTTATTGTGTCTCTCACTGTTCAAATAAACCTACCATTAAAATTATAGACTGATCATTTCTTTGTCAGTGGGCAAATGTACAAAATCGGGTCCTCTTGCTCCTGGCTAATGGCACTAGCCTTTTCTGAATATAGCTGCTTCTTGGAGGCTTTTTCCGTCGCTAATGCTCGAGTCCGGGTAAAAATGTCACCTGTAATGTCGCATTTTGTAGCCGCCATTACTTTTTGACTAAAGCTAAAGGAGTTTAAACTTGAAGTGGAGGTAAGATTAGGAATTGGAAACTACTTGTGCGGAGCTCTTAGTTCATGCGGCCATCTCGTTCAAGGGTCACGTGATCCCGTTGTTATACATTTAAAAAAATTATTGTGCATTTTGCTATTTCGCTATTTGCCTCATGACTCCTGCATGCTTTGTTGACTACAAACTTTCTTTACCCAACCGTGGGACAGACTGTTTGTTCCCACACTCGGGACTCTGACTCTCTATTGGTTACACAGACTGTTGGCCTCCCATCCCATTCTAACCACCTCTCGCTGGCTTTGTATTCATGTTAGCTGATGAAATTGCTGTACAATATGATCTTGTTGCCATCTGATGTCATAAATCAGCACTGCAGAGCTCTCCCTGTCCTATGCCGTGCCTTGATTGTATTACTGTTGATGTTATCTGGAAATGTGCATGTACACCCTGGCCCATCTACAGTTGCTAGCCCCAATTCTGACTTGTGCTCTGATATCTTCTTCACTGATTTCTGCTCTCGTAAAAGCCTGGGTTTTCTGCACGTTAACACTAGAAGCTTATTACCTAAAATGGATCAATTGAAAGTGTGGGTTCACAGCTCCAATCCAGATCTGTTGGTCATTACTGAGATGTGGTTAAGGAAGAGTGTTTTGAATACTGATGTCAACCTTTCTGGTTGTAATCTTTTTGGGCAAGACAGATCTTCCAAAGGTGGGGGAGTGGCAATCTTTACCAAGGATCACCTTCAGTGCTTGGTTGTCTGTACCAAGTCTGTCCCCAAACAATTTGATTTGCTGGTTTTAAGTATTAAACTTTCAAATAGCTCTTTGTTGACTGTTGCTGGGTGCTATCGTCCTCAATCAACACTGTACCCTACCTGCCCTAAGCTCTCTCCTGGCCCCTTACACTAAGCCTGAATTTGTCCTGCTAGGTGACCTAAACTGGGACATGCTTAAACCACCTGACCAAGTCCTAAAGCAATGGGACTCCCTAAATCTTTCTCAGATTATTACCAATCCCACAAGGTATGACTCCAAACACCCAGAAAAGGCTACTCTTCTTGATGTTATCCTCACAAATAATCCTGATAAATATCTGCCTGGTGTTTTCTGTAATGACCTTAGTGATCACTGTTTTACAGCCTGTGTTCGTAATGGCTGCTCAGTGAAACGACCTGTCCTGATTTGTCAAAGACACTTGCTGAAAAACTTTAATGAGCAAGCTTTCCTTCATGAACTGGCCTTTGTAAAATGGTATAGAATCAGCTTGATCCCTTCTGTCGAAGACGCTTGGACCTTCTTTTTTGATATTTTCAGTGGTATTGTCAACAAACACACCTCCATAAAGAAAATGAGAATTAAAAACAGGTTCAGCCCCTGGTTCGACCGTGATTTTGCAGTTACTCCATCTCAAGAATTGCATTTGGCGAAAGGCTCGGCACACGCATACTCAGGCTGGCTGTCACACTCTGATCTGTTTCACCTGTCCTTGTACTTGTCTCCACCCCCTCCAGGTGTCACCCATCTTCCCGATTATACCCTAGGTATATAAACCTGTTTTCTGTCTGTCTGTGCCAGTTTATCTTATGTTCCAAGTCAACCAGAGTGTTTTTCCCGTGCACCTGCCTTTTCTATTCTCTTTTGCTAGTCCTCCCGGTTTTGACCCTTGCCTATTTTCTGGACTCTGTACCCGCATGCCTGACCATTCTGCCTGCCCTGACCTCGAGCCTGCCTGCCACACTGTACCTCCTGGACTCTGAACTGGTTTGGACCTTTTGCCTGTCCACTACCATTCTCTTGCCTACCGTTTTGGATTACTAATAAATATCAAAGACACAAACCATCTGCCTCCCTTGTCTGCATCTGGGTCTCTCCTTGTGCCCTTATACTGACTGTCTCTCGTTCAGGCAAATGAGAAATAAATGCACTCAGGCTATCCGGAAGGCCAAAGTTAGTTACTTTAAGGAGCAGTTCTCTCTCTGTGGGTCTAACCCCAAGACGTTTTGGAAACGGTTAAAGACCTGGAGAATAAACACTCCTCCTCACAGCTGCCCATGTCCCTTAAAGTTAATGATGTGGTTGTTACTGACAAGAAGCACATGGGTGAGCTCTTTAATCACCACTCCTATTTGACTCAGCCATGCTTCCTTGCCCGTCCAACATTTCCTAATCTCCCACCCCTTCTAATGTGAGTATCCCAGATTCTTCTCCCTCTTTTTTCCCCTGCCCCACAACAAAGTTTCTCCCTGCAGGCAGTTACTGAGTCCAAGGTGCTAAAGGAGCTCCTGAAACTTGACCCCAAATAACCATCTGAGAGAGAGTAACAGACAGACAGACAAAGAGAGAGTGACAGACAGAGAGAGAGTGACAGACAGAGAGAGAGTGACAGACAGAGAGAGAGTGACAGACAGACAGAGAGTGACAGACAGAGAGAGAGTAACAGACAGACAGACAGACAGAGCGAGAGTGACAGACAGACAGACAGACAGACAGACAGTGACAGACAGACAGACAGACAGACACAGACAGACAGACAGACAGACAGACAGACAGAGTGACAGACAGAGAGAGAGTGACAGAGTGACAGACAGAGAGAGAGTAACAGACAGACAGAGAGAGAGTAACAGACAGACAGAGAGAGAGTGACAGACAGACAGACAGACAGACAGAGTAACAGACAGACAGAGAGAGAGAGAGTAACAGACAGACAGACAGAGAGAGAGTAACAGACAGACAGACAGACAGACAGACAGACAGACAGAGTAACAGACAGACAGACAGAGAGAGAGTGACAGACAGACAGACAGGGTGACAGACAGACAGACAGACAGACAGAGCGAGAGTGACAGACAGACAGACAGACAGGGTGACAGACAGACAGAGCGAGAGTGACAGACAGACAGACAGACAGACAGAGAGTGACAGACAGAGCGAGAGTGACAGACAGAGCGAGAGTGACAGACAGACGACCGAGAGTGACAGACGACCGAGAGTGACAGACAGAGAGAGAGTGACAGACAGACAGAGAGTAACAGACAGACAGAGAGTAACAGACAGACAGAGAGTAACAGACAGAGAGAGAGTAACAGACAGACAGAGACAGACAGAGAGAGAGTAATAGACAGACAGAGAGTAACAGACAGAGAGAGAGTAACAGACAGACAGAGTAACAGACAGAGAGAGAGTAACAGACAGAGAGAGAGTAACAGACAGAGAGAGAGTAACAGACAGAGAGAGAGTAACAGACAGACAGACAGACAGACAGACAGACAGACAGACAGACAGAGAGTAACAGACAGACAGACAGACAGAGCGAGAGTGACAGACAGACAGACAGACAGACAGACAGACAGTGACAGACAGACAGACAGACAGACACAGACAGACAGACAGACAGACAGAGTGACAGACAGAGAGAGAGTGACAGAGTGACAGACAGAGAGAGAGTAACAGACAGACAGAGAGAGAGTAACAGACAGACAGAGAGAGAGTGACAGACAGACAGACAGACAGACAGAGTAACAGACAGACAGAGAGAGAGAGAGTAACAGACAGACAGACAGAGAGAGAGTAACAGACAGACAGACAGAGTAACAGACAGACAGACAGAGAGAGAGTGACAGACAGACAGACAGGGTGACAGACAGACAGACAGACAGACAGAGCGAGAGTGACAGACAGACAGACAGACAGGGTGACAGACAGACAGAGCGAGAGTGACAGACAGACAGACAGACAGACAGAGAGTGACAGACAGAGCGAGAGTGACAGACAGAGCGAGAGTGACAGACAGACGACCGAGAGTGACAGACGACCGAGAGTGACAGACAGAGAGAGAGTGACAGACAGACAGAGAGTAACAGACAGACAGAGAGTAACAGACAGACAGAGAGTAACAGACAGAGAGAGAGTAACAGACAGACAGAGACAGACAGAGAGAGAGTAATAGACAGACAGAGAGTAACAGACAGAGAGAGAGTAACAGACAGACAGAGTAACAGACAGAGAGAGAGTAACAGACAGAGAGAGAGTAACAGACAGAGAGAGAGTAACAGACAGACAGACAGACAGACAGACAGACAGACAGACAGAGAGTAACAGACAGACAGACAGAGAGTAACAGACAGACAGAGAGAGAGTAACAGACAGACAGAGAGTAACAGACAGACAGACAGACAGACAGACAGAGTGACAGACAGACAGAGAGTGACAGACAGAGCGAGAGTGACAGACAGACAGACAGAGAGTGACAGACAGAGCGAGAGTGACAGACAGACAGACAGACAGACAGACAGAGAGTGACAGACAGACAGAGAGAGAGTAACAGATAGAGACAGACAGAGAGAGAGTAATAGACAGACAGAGAGTAACAGACAGACAGAGAGTAACAGACAGAGAGAGAGTAACAGACAGACAGAGACAGACAGAGTAATAGACAGAGAGAGTAACAGACAGACAGAGACAGACAGAGTAATAGACAGACAGAGACAGAGTAATAGACAGACAGAGAGTAACAGACAGAGAGAGAGTAACAGACAGACAGACAGACAGACAGAAACAGACAGACAGAGAGTAACAGACAGACAGAGAGTAACAGACAGACAGAGAGTAACAGACAGAGAGAGTGACAGACAGACAGACAGAGAGTAACAGAGAGTAACAGACAGACAGACAGACAGAAACAGACAGACAGAGAGTAACAGACAGACAGAGAGTAATAGACAGACAGAGAGTAACAGACAGAGAGAGAGTAACAGACAGACAGACAGACAGACAGACAGACAGACAGACAGACAGACAGAGAGTAACAGACAGACAGACAGAGAGTAACAGACAGACAGACAGAGAGTAACAGACAGACAGACAGAGAGTAACAGACAGACAGAGAGTAACAGACAGACAGAGAGTAACAGACAGACAGAGAGTAACAGACAGACAGACAGACAGAGAGTGACAGACAGACAGACAGACAGAGAGTGACAGACAGACAGAGAGAGAGTAACAGACAGACAGAGAGTAACAGACAGACAGAGAGTAACAGACAGACAGAGAGTAACAGACAGACAGACAGACAGACAGACAGACAGAGAGTAACAGACAGACAGACAGAGAGTAACAGACAGACAGACAGAGAGTAACAGACAGACAGACAGAGAGTAACAGACAGACAGACAGAGAGTAACAGACAGACAGAGAGAGTGACAGACAGACAGAGAGTAACAGACAGAGAGTAACAGACAGAGAGTAACAGACAGACAGAGAGTAACAGACAGAGAGAGAGTAACAGACAGACAGACAGACAGAGAGTAACAGACAGACAGACAGACAGAGAGTAACAGACAGACAGAGAGTAACAGACAGACAGACAGAGAGTAACAGACAGACAGACAGACAGACAGACAGACAGACAGAGAGTAACAGACAGACAGACAGACAGAGAGTAACAGACAGGCAGTTGTCATGCTTTGATGTGTGTGTAGCAGCTTCATGGACATAGACACTCAGATTAAGTGCTGAGCTCTTTGAGCCACAGCTATTTGTCAGATCAAAATTAATGCCAATATCTCAATGTCAGGGAGATAGAACTGCAGTGGAGCGGAGAGGGGGAGGGAGTGGGAGAGAGAGAACCGCTGTAACAGTCAGACTCAGAGAGCTAGACCACTGCCAAACCCTAACGTGAGAAACTTTACTAAACATTTTGGGTAAATGATGAATCATGTATTGAAGCCAATGGTACAGTTGTGGGAAGGTTGTAGTTTCTCAATCCCTTCTTCTCAATGCAACCCTCACTGGTTAATATCTCCCATGGGAAGCAGTAGATGCGTCAGCCCTCACTGGTTAATATCTCCCATGGGAAGCAGTAGATGATTCAGCCCTCACTAGTTAATATCTCCCATGGGAAGCAGTAGAAGATTCAGCCCTCACTGGTTAATATCTCCCATGGGAAGCAGTAGATGATCCAACCCTCACTGGTTAATATCTCCCATGGGAAGCCGTAGATGATTCAGCCCTCACTGGTTAATATCTCCCATGGGAAGCAGTAGATGATTCAGCCCTCACTGGTTAATAACTCCCATGGGAAGCAGGAGATGATTCAGCCCTCACTGGTTAATATCTCCCATGGGAAGCAGGAGAAGATTCAGCCCTCACTGGTTAATATCTCCCATGGGAAGCAGGAGAAGATTCAGCCCTCACTGGTTAATATCTCCCATGGGAAGCAGGAGATGATCCAACCCTCACTGGTTAATATCTCCCATGGGAAGCAGGAGATGATCCAACCCTCACTGGTTAATATCTCCCATGGGAAGCAGTAGATGATTCAGCCCTCACTGGTTAATATCTCCCATGGGAAGCAGTAGATGATTCAGCCCTCACTGGTTAATATCTCCCATGGGAAGCAGTAGATGATTCAACCCTCACTGGTTAATATCTCCCATGGGAAGCAGGAGATGATTCAGCCCTCACTGGTTAATAACTCCCATGGGAAGCAGGAGATGATTCAGCCCTCACTGGTTAATAACTCCCATGGGAAGCAGGAGTGATTCAGCCCTCACTGGTTAATATCTCCCATGGGAAGCAGGAGATGATCCAACCCTCACTGGTTAATATCTCCCATGGGAAGCAGGAGATGATTCAGCCCTCACTGGTTAATATCTCCCATGGGAAGCAGTAGATGATTCAGCCCTCACTGGTTAATATCTCCCATGGGAAGCAGGAGATGATTCAGCCCTCAATGGTTAATATCTCCCATGGGAAGCAGTAGATGATTCAGCCCTCACTGGTTAATATCTCCCATGGGAAGCAGTAGATGATCCAACCCTCACTGGTTAATATCTCCCATGGGAAGCAGGAGATGATTCAGCCCTCACTGGTTAATATCTCCCATGGGAAGCAGGAGATGATTCAGCCCTCAATGGTTAATATCTCCCATGGGAAGCAGGAGATGATTCAGCCGAGAGCTATAAAACAGCTGAGAGCTATAAAGCAGCTGAGCTGAGAGCAATAAAGCAGCTGAGAGCTATAAAGCAGCTGAGAGCTATAAAGCAGCTGAGCTGAGAGCTATAAAACAGCTGAGCTGAGAGCTATAAAACAGCTGAGCTGAGAGCTATAAAGCAGCTGAGAGCTATAAAGCAGCTGAGCTGAGAGCTATAAAGCAGCTGGGAGCTATAAAGCAGCTGAGAGCTATAAAGCAGCTGAGAGCTATAAAGCAGCTGAGCTGAGAGCTATAAAACAGCTGAGAGCTATAAAGCAGCTGAGAGCTATAAAGCAGCTGAAAGCTGTAAAGCAGCTGAGAGCTATAAAGCAGCTGAAAGCTATAAAGCAGCTGAGAGCTATAAAAACAGGTGAGAGCTATAAAGCAGCTGAGAGCTGTAAAAACAGGTGAGAGCTATAAAGCAGCTGAGCTGAGAGCTATAAAGCAGCTGAGAGCTATAAAGCAGCTGAGAGCTATAAAGCAGCTGAGAGCTATAAAGCAGCTGAGCGCTATAAAGCAGCTGAGCGCTATAAAGCAGCTGAGCTGAGAGCTATAAAGCATCTGAGAGCTATAAAGCAGCTGAGAGCTAAAAAGCAACTGAGCTGAGAGCTATAAAGCAGCTGAGCTGAGAGCTATAAAGCAGCTGAGAGCTATAAAGCAGCTGAGAGCTATAAAAACAGGTGAGAGCTATAAAGCAGCTGAGCTGAGAGCTATAAAGCAGCTGAGAGCTATAAAGCAGTTGAGAGCTATAAAGCAGCTGAGCTGAGAGCTATAAAGCAGCTGAGCTGAGAGCTATGAAGCAGCTGAGCTGAGAGCTATAAAGCAGCTGAGCTGAGAGCTATAAAGCAGCTGAGCTGAGAGCTATTAAGCAGCTGAGAGCTATAAAGCAGCTGAGAGCTATAAAGCAGCTGAGAGCTATAAAGCAGCTGAGAGCTCTGGTCACAAAGAGACAGAACAGAGTTGATACACCACTCTATTACTGCTCTGTCTCAGACAGTGTTTAGTGGACGCAGCGAGACCGAAGTGGTGCACACACTCACACACATACACTTGAACAGATTTCCCTCCTTCCCTCCCTGGCTCAACCCAGCCAGCCCCCAGCTAAGTCAACTCATTGTGTGTGATCCCTATTCTAATTCTGTCTTCCCTGGATCCAGGCTGGATCCACACTGCGTTGCTTATTAAGGATGTAATGAAGCTCTGACTGAGGAACAACAGAGTCTGGTCCAACAGGAATACACATCATGACAAACCAGCAGAGACAGACTGTTGTTGCATTGTCAGCTCTACCACAGTTTGACATTAATCAAATAAAAACACAGCCTTCCCTGTAGCTCAGTTGGTAGAGCATGGTGTTTGCAACGCCAGGGTTGTGGGTTCGAATCCCACGGGGGGCCAGCACATTAAAAAAAAGTGTATGAAGTGAAATGTATGCATTCACTACTGTAGTCGCTCTGGATAAGAGCGTCTGCTAAATGACTAAAATGTAAAAATGTAAGGAAGGGACATATCTTTTTAGTAATTTGTCAACAAAATTGTGAACTTGTATCATCCTGAAATAAAGAAGGAATTTCTTCTACATGGGTTGTACAGTATTTAGCTCAGATGTTGGTCGAACAACTTTCATCCTATTGCTCTGTTTAAGGGTTGTAAATCTGAAAGCTCATCTCACTGAATAAGAAGCCTGTAGGATAAAGGCTGTACCACTCTTGAGTGTATGGATGTTTATTAGGAACCTGCATCACAGCTGAGTGTATGGATGTTTATTAGGAACCTGCATCACAGCTGAGTGTGTGGATATTTATTACCTGCATCACAGCTGAGTGTGTGGATGTTTATTAGGAACCTGCATCACAGCTGAGTGTGTGGATGTTTATTAGGAACCTGCATCACAGCTGAGTGTATGGATGTTTATTAGGAACCTGCATCACAGCTGAGTGTGTGGATGTTTATTAGGAACCTGCATCACAGCTGAGTGTGTGGATGTTTATTAGGAACCTGCATCACAGCTGAGTGTGTGGATATTTATTACCTGCATCACAGCTGAGTGTGTGGATGTTTATTAGGAACCTGCATCACAACTGAGTGTGTGGATGTTTATTAGGAACCTGCATCACAGCTGAGTGTGTGGATATTTATTACCTGCATCACAGCTGAGTGTGTGGATGTTTATTAGGAACCTGCATCACAACTGAGTGTGTGGATGTTTATTAGGAACCTGCATCACAGCTGAGTGTGTGGATGTTTATTAGGAACCTGCATCACAGCTGAGTGTGTGGATATTTATTACCTGCATCACAGCTGAGTGTGTGGATGTTTATTAGGAACCTGCATCACAGCTGAGTGTGTGGATGTTTATTAGGAACCTGCATCACAGCTGAGTGTGTGGATATTTATTACCTGCATCACAGCTGAGTGTGTGGATGTTTATTAGGAACCTGCATCACAACTGAGTGTGTGGATGTTTATTAGGAACCTGCATCACAGCTGAGTGTGTGGATATTTATTACCTGCATCACAGCTGAGTGTGTGGATGTTTATTAGGAACCTGCATCACAGCTGAGTGTGTGGATGTTTATTAGGAACCTGCATCACAGCTGAGTGTGTGGATATTTATTACCTGCATCACAGCTGAGTGTGTGGATGTTTATTAGGAACCTGCATCACAGCTGAGTGTGTGGATGTTTATTACCTGCATCACAGCTGAGTGTGTGGATATTTATTACCTGCATCACAGCTGAGTGTGTGGATGTTTATTAGGAACCTGCATCACAGCTGAGTGTGTGGATGTTTATTAGGAACCTGCATCACAGCTGAGTGTGTGGATATTTATTACCTGCATCACAGCTGAGTGTGTGGATGTTTATTAGGAACCTGGATCTCTTCTCTACTCTGGTGTTTCTAATCTTTTCTAAGGGTTTGTAAGTCGATGTGTGTCTTGTTACAGTCACAGGCATCTGATGGTTTATGGTGCGTAACGCTGAGGATGCGTCTCAGGTCAGAGCTGACTGCTGAGGTTATTCAGGGAGACACACGGAGGCTGACACTGACTGATAGAACAGGGCCATATCTCTTATACTGTTATACTGTTATAATAGGGTCACAATATATTTGTAATACTAACAGCGTCGCAATACCATATACCGTACAGTATATTCTATTGTAATAACAGGGTAACAATAGTATTATCTGGTATATTGATATAACAGGGTAACAAATCAACGATACTGTTGTATATCTGTAATACTGTGTTATAACATGGTAACAAATCAACGATACTGTTGTATATTGGTTATACTGCGTTATAACAGGGTAACAAATCAACGATACTGTTGTATATTGGTTATACTGTGTTATAACATGGTAACAAATCAATGATACTGTTGTATATTGGTTATACTGTGTTATAACATGGTAACAAATCAATGATACTGTTGTATATTGGTTATACTGTGTTATAACATGGTAACAAATCAATGATACTGTTGTATATTGGTTATACTGTGTTATAACTGGGTAACAAATCAACGATTCTGTTGTATATTGGTTATACTGTGTTATAACATGGTAACAAATCAACGATACTGTTGTATATTGGTTATACTGTGATATAACATGGCAACAAATCAATAATACTGTTGTATGTTGGTTATGTGTTATAACATGGTAACAAATCAATGATACTGTTGTATATTGGTTATACTGTGTTATAACATGGTAACAAATCAATGATACTGTTGTATATTGGTTATACTGTGTTATAACATGGTAACAAATCAATGATACTGTTGTATATTGGTTATACTGTGTTATAACATGGTAACAAATCAACGATACTGTTGTATATTGGTTATACTGTGATATAACATGGTAACAAATCAATGATACTGTTGTATATTGGTTATACTGTGTTATAACATGGTAACAAATCAATAATACTGTTGTATATTGGTTATACTGTGTTATAACAGGGTAACAAATCAATAATACTGTTGTATATTGGTTATACTGTGTTATAACATGGTAACAAATCAACGATATTGTTGTATATTGGTTATACTGTGTTATAACATGGTAACAAATCAACGATACTGTTGTATATTGGTTATACTGTGTTATAACATGGTAACAAATCAACGATACTGTTGTATATTGGTTATACTGTGTTATAACATGGTAACAAATCAACGATACTGTTGTATATTGGTTATACTGTGTTATAACATGGTAACAAATCAATGATATTGTTGTATATTGGTTATACTGTGTTATAACTGGGTAACGATACTAGTATATAGTCTGTTGTACTGTATTATAACAGGATAACAATACTATTATATAGTCTATCTGTTGTACTTGATTATAACAGGGTAACAATACTATTATATAGTCTATCTGTTGTACTGGATTAGAACAGGGTAACGGTACTATTATACAGTCTGTTGTACTGTATTATAACAGGGTAACAATACTATTATGTAGTATATCTGTTGTACTTGATTATACCAGGGTAACAATACTATTATATAGTCTATCTGTTGTACTGGATTAGAACAGGGTAACGGTACTATTATATAGTCTGTTGTACTGTATTATAACAGGGTAACAATACTATTATGTAGTATATCTGTTGTACTTGATTATACCAGGGTAACAATACTATTATGTAGTATATCTGTTGTACTGGATTATAACAGGGAAACAATACTATTATGTAGTATATCTGTTGTACTGGATTATAACAGGGAAACAATACTATTATGTAGTATATCTGTTGTACTGGATTATAACAGGGTAACAATACTATTATGTAGTATATCTGTTGTACTTGATTTTACCAGGGTAACAATACTATTATGTAGTATATCTGTTGTACTGGATTATAACAGGGTAACAATACTATTATGTAGTATATCTGTTGTACTTGATTATACCAGGGTAACAATACTATTATGTAGTATATCTGTTGTACTGGATTATAACAGGGAAACAATACTATTATGTAGTATATCTGTTGTACTGGATTATAACAGGGAAACAATACTATTATGTAGTATATCTGTTGTACTGGATTATAACAGGGTAACAATACTATTATGTAGTATATCTGTTGTACTTGATTTTACCAGGGTAACAATACTATTATGTAGTATATCTGTTGTACTGGATTATAACAGGGTAACAATACTATTATGTAGTATATCTGTTGTACTTGATTTTACCAGGGTAACAATACTATTATGTAGTATATCTGTTGTACTGGATTATAACAGGGTAACAATACTATTATGTAGTATATCTGTTGTACTTGATTATACCAGGGTAACAATACTATTATGTAGTATATCTGTTGTACTGGATTATAACAGGGAAACAATACTATTATGTAGTATATCTGTTGTACTGGATTATAACAGGGAAACAATACTATTATGTAGTATATCTGTTGTACTGGATTATAACAGGGTAACAATACTATTATGTAGTATATCTGTTGTACTTGATTTTACCAGGGTAACAATACTATTATGTAGTATATCTGTTGTACTGGATTATAACAGGGTAACAATACTATTATGTAGTATATCTGTTGTACTTGATTTTACCAGGGTAACAATACTATTATGTAGTATATCTGTTGTACTGGATTATAACAGGGTAACAATACTATTATGTAGTATATCTGTTGTACTGGATTAAAACAGGGAAACAATGCTATTATATAGTCTATCTGTTGTACTGGATTATAACAGGGAAACAATGCTATTATATAGTCTATCTGTTGTACTGGGGCAACAGACACAATACACTCACCAGCAAACTGTCTGGCGGGTTTAAGAGTGTTCCCATATGTTTTTGAATAGCCTACAGCAGGGTTAGGCAACTACATTCAGCCGCAGGCCGATTTTTATCGGAGCGGATGGTCAGTGGGCCAGAACATAACTTTAATAATTTGTACACTACAAATTGACCACAATTAAGTCCAAAAAGAGATTGTATTTGAAAATAATAATACTTTCATACGTTGAATACATTGAGACAAGATCACATACATCTCTTTTTTACATTTGTGGGAATAGTTGGGAACAGATTTCCTAAATTAAACAAATTTAAAATGTACTAAAAACTTTGGGTGGGCCAAAAGAAATGGTTTAAACTGGCTCTTGCAGACTCCTGGAATACAGTTACAAATGATTTCCTTAAAACCAGATCCAGTAAAACATGCTCTGCTGTCTATGAAGACCCTTATTCAGTGTTTTCACTACAAGCCAACAGTCCTCTACTAGTGTCATATGTTAGTGATTCAGATTAGTATGCTCTGCCAATGGCTTTGTCTGAAATCTGGTTTGCCTACTACTTACTTAAACTGCATACTGTGTACTAATCATATAAACTCAGCAAAAATAGAAACAATGTTATAATGAATAATGTTTCCCTGAACAAAGAGGGGGGGGGGGGGGGGGGTCAAAATCAAAAGTAACAGTCAGTATCTTCTGTGGCCACCAGCTGCATTAAGGACTGCAGTGCATCTCCTCCTCATGGACTGCATCAGATTTGCCAGTTCTTGCTGTGAGATGTTACCCCACTCTTCCACCAAGGCACCTGCAAGTTCCCAGACATTTCTGGGGGGAATGGCCCTAGCCCTCACCCTCCGATCCAACAGGTCCCAGACTTGCTCAATGGGATTGAGATCCGGGCTCTTCGCTGACCATGGCAGAACACTGACATTCCTGTCTTGCAGGAAATCCTGCACAGAACGAGCAGTATGGCTGGTGGCATTGTCATGCTGGAGGGTCATGTCAACCACATGAGGTGTGATGTTCGGCTGTACCGATCCTGTGCAGGTGTTGTTACACGTGGTCTGCCACTGCGAGGATGATCAGCTGTCCATCCTGTCTCCCTGTAGCGCTGTCTGCAGTTCTCATGCCTCCTTGCAGCATGCCTAAGGCACATTCACGCAGATGAGCAGGGACCCTGGGCTTCTTTCTTTTGGTGTTTTTCAGAGTCAGTAGAAAGGCCTCTTTAGTGTCCTAAGTTTTTATTACTGTGACCTTAATTGCCTACCGTCTGTAAACTGTTAGTGTCTTAACGACCGTTCCACAGGTGCGTGTTCATTAATTGTTTATGGTTCATTGAACAAGCATGGGAAAACGTGTTTAAACCCTTTACAATGAAATCTGTGAAGTTATTTGGATTTTTACGAATTATCTTTGAAAGACAGGGTCCAGAAAAAGGGCCGTTTCTTTTTTTGCTGAGTTTACTTTTTAGAACATACTGTTTAATAAAAACCTAATGCAGTAAGCAACAAATATCAGCATACTAGACTCATCCTACTGAGAATGCGTCATCTCATGCACAATTGTGTTGATTCCTGCCATTCTTTCATTTTGGTACTTAACATGTAGGATAGCAAAAGGCAAAAATGTCATTATTATCCATCTGGTGAGTGGTTGAGCCTTCTTGGTTGCGTGACATCACTCCTAGTTCTTACCAAAACGCAAAACACTAGCGGGCAATTTCTCTCACCTCGGATCTAAAACCAGTAGTAACCACCAACTTTAATGACAATTATCTTACAATTAAAAGACATATCTAATATTCCTGCACCGCAATAACATTGTCGCTGAGGAAGGCTTGTTAGCTAGCTACAGGGTTTGAGTCACCTCAGCCGTTTTTTTATAAAACAGTTCAGCAATGCTAGGTAGCTAGCTAACGTTAGCTGGACTACATCTAGACTCGGAAGTTCATGCATGGCCACATAGACATGGGATTCAGGGGCCAGCTAGTTAGATATGATTCTACCAACAACTGGAAACAACAACTGGATGCTAGTTTGTTTTCAACAAAATATGTCCAACTCATAGTTGTATAGTTCATCCAGTGACCATCGCATTTAGAAGGATAGCTACTGACTGAAATGTAGCTAGCTCACTGGCCAGGCAGTAGCCACTACTCGCCAGCTAATTGTCGATTTCCTATTCTTTGGAACCTTTGGGTTGACTTGCTCATATCAAGCAACAGACAGTTTGTATACATTTTTTCAATAATAATTTGTGGACTTGTTTTATGAATAATTGGAATGTAGCTGGAAGTCAGTGCTCACTGATCATCCCAGCGAGCAAGCCTTTGCAGTGCATCTGTGTGATGTCACACACCCAAAAAGGCTCAACCAAGAGCCCGACGTAACTCATGAATATTAATGACTTTGCCTCCAGCTATCCTACAAAAGGAAATTTAGCTTTTGTTACAGCGCGTTCCCTCAGCTGATTATCAGCTGTTGTGTGTCACGATTCCCACCGACGGTGGCACCCCCGCCTGCTCGGGTGGCGCTCGGCGGTCGTCGTCACCGACCTATTAGCTGCCACTGTTTCCCTTTTTTGTTTTCCCCCTGTTTGTGATTGTGTGCACCTGTTCTTAGTGGGAGTGATTAGCGGGGCTATTAGTGTTAGCTGGTCTGCTTGTTCATTGTGCGGGATTATTTTCCTGTTGTGCTTGGGTTTACGTTTGTGCGTTTGTTTTTTGCGCCGCATGTTATTTCCCCTGTGTTTGGGACACGTTATTTTGTGTGAGCATTATTTTGCTGTTTGGGGTGGCTTGTGTGTGCTCGCCTGTTGCAACTATTAAAAGCCACTACTCTGTGCTCACTGCTTCCTGCGTTTGATTCTTCACTACGACACCCGAGCCTAACAGAATCCCGCACCAAGATACTATGGAATCAGCAGGAGCAGCGGCCAACCCCCTTCCCTCGATGGAGGAACGCGTACTCCACCACACTACTGTCCTCCACCGAATCGGATCCGCAATGGACCAGATGATGGAGAGGATGGACCGATGGGAGAGGAGTGGTCTCCTCTCTCCACCTCCGGCTCCTCCGACGCAGCCACCTCCGCCTCCCACTGCATCAGGCTCTGGCGCGCTTCGTCTGGCGCTCCCGAGGGAGTATGATGGATCGGTGGCTGGGTGCCAGGGATTTCTGCTCCAGCTCGAGCTGTTCCTGGCCACCGTCAGACCTGCTCCCTCGGGAGAGGAGAGCGTGAGTGCCCTCGTTTCCTGCCTGACGGGCCGAGCTCTGGAGTGGGCAAATGCTGTCTGGAATGGTCCAGACTCGGCGAGGGATCACTATCCGGAGTTCACCCGCCGCTTTCGGGTCGTGTTCGACCACCCTCCGGAAGGAAGAGCGGCGGGTGAGCGGCTGTTCCACCTCAGGCAGGAGACGAGGAGCGCACAGGACTTCGCGCTGGAGTTCAGGACCTTGGCTGCTGGGGCGGGGTGGAACGACAGGGCCCTTATAGACCATTACCGGTGTAGTCTCCGGGCGGACGTCCGCAGGGAGCTAGCCTGTCGAGACACCGCTCTATCCCTGATGAGCTCATAGATATGTCCATCCGTCTGGACAATCTGCTGGCTGCCCGCGGGCGTTTGGAAAGGGTCCTGTCCGTTCCACCTCCGTGCACCCCCGCCCCTACTCCTATGGAAGTAGGGGGGGCTGTGCCAAGGGGCACCGGAGGAGGTGGCTCCTCCTGCACCAGCTGTGGTCGGAGAGGACACACGGCCGACCGGTGCTGGAGGAGCCAGTCTGGGAGTCGAGAGGGCAGGCAGAACACTTCTCGGTCACCCCAGGTGAGTCAGCACCAGATTCACCCAGAACCCCCTGTTGGTCACGTGTTCTTACCTATTTTGTTTTCAGATTTTTTTCCCCTCTTCCCAGCATAATGCGCTAGTCGATTCAGGCGCAGCTGGGAACTTTATGGATCGCGGACTTGCCATTAAGCTGGGCATTCCGCGAGTGCCGATAGATTCCCCCTTCCCCGTGAACTCCCTAGATAGCCGACCATTAGGGTCAGGGCTAGTCAGGGAGTCTACGGTTCCACTGGACATGGTAACGCAGGGGAGTCATAAGGAACGGATTTGTTTTTTCCTTATTGATTCGCCTGCGTTTCCGGTGGTGCTGGGGGTCCCCTGGCTGGCTGATCACAATCCCCGGATTTCGTGGAAACGGGGTTCTCCAGGGGTGGTCAGAGGAGTGTTCAGGGAAGTGTCTAGGAGTTTCCATAGGTGCCACGTCGGTGGAGAGTCCAGACCAGGTGTCCACCGTGCGCATTCCCCCTGAATATGCCGATTTGGCGATCGCTTTCTGTAAAAAGAGGGCGACCAAATTACCACCTCATCGACAGGGGGATTGTGCGATAGATCTCCAGGTTAACGCTGCGCTTCCCAAGAGTCACGTGTATCCCTTGTCACAGGAGGAGACGGTGGCTATGGAGACATATGTCACGGAATCCCTGGGACAGGGGTACATTCGGCCCTCCATCTCACCCGCCTCCTCGAGTTTCTTTTTTGTGAAGAAAAAGGAGGGAGGTCTGCGTCCGTGCATTGATTACAGAGGTCTAAATGCTATCACGGTGGGGTTTAGTTACCCGCTACCTCTCATCGCTACGGCAGTGGAATCATTTCACGGAGCAAAGTTCTTCACAAAACTGGATCTCAGGAGCGCGTATAACCTGGTGCGTATCAAGGATGGAGACGAGTGGAAAACCGCATTTAGTACCACATTGGGCCATTATGAGTACCTCGTCATGCCGTATGGGTTGAAGAATGCTCCAGCCGTCTTTCAATCCTTTGTAGACGAGATTCTCAGGGACCTGCACGGGCAGGGCGTGATTGTCTATATCGATGATATTCTGATATATTCCCCCACCCGCTCCGCGCATGTGTCCCTGGTATGCAAGGTGCTTGGTAGACTGCTGGAGCATGACCTATACGTTAAGGCTGAGAAATGTGTGTTTTCCAAACGAGCCGTTTCCTTCCTGGGTTATCGCATTTCCACCGCGGGGGTGGTGATGGAGTGTGACCGCGTTAAGGCCGTGCGTAATTGGCCGACTCCAACCACGGTGAAGGAAGTGCAGCGGTTCTTAGGCTTTGCCAATTACTACCGGAGGTTTATCCGGGGTTTTGGCCAGGTAGCGGCTCCCATTACCTCACTGCTGAAGGGGGGGCCGGTGCGTTTGCGGTGGTCGACGGAGGCAGACGGAGCCTTCAAGAAGTTGAAGACGCTGTTCACCGACGCACCCGTGTTGGCACACCCGGACCCGTCTCTAGCATTCATAGTGGAGGTGGTCGCATCCGAGGCCGGGGTGGGTGCCGTGCTATCACAGCGCTCGGGTACGCCACTGAAACTCCGCCCCTGCGCTTTCTTTTCAAAGAAGCTCAGTTCGGCGGAGCGTAACTATGATGTGGGGAACAGGGAGTTGCTAGCGGTGGTAAAAGCCTTGAGGGTGTGGCGACACTGGCTTGAGGGGGCTAAGCACCCTTTTCTCATCTGGACCGACCACCGAAATCTGGAGTACATCCGGGCAGCTAGGAGACTGGATCCGCGTCAGGCAAGGTGGGCCATGTTCTTCGCCTGGTTTAGGTTTACGATCTCCTATAGACCAGGCTCCCTGAACACGAGGGCCGACGCACTGTCCCGTCTTTATGACACAGAGGACCGGCCCATCGATCCAACTCCCATCATTCCAGCGTCTAGGCTGGTGGCACCGGTGGTATGGGAGGTGGACGTGGACATCGAGCGGGCATTAGTATTGGAACCTGCGCCTGCACAGTGTCCCGTGGGTCGCATGTACGTGGCGCTCGGTGTTCGTGATCTATTGATTCGGTGGGCGCACACGCTACCCACTTCGGGTCATCCTGGTGTTGCGAGGACAGTGCGGAGTCTCAGGGGGAAGTACTGGTGGCCCACCTTGTCTAAGGATGTGAGGTTCTATGTCTCTTCCTGTTCGGTGTGTGCCCAGAGTAAGGCTCCTAGGCATCTCCCGAGAGGGAAGTTACAGCCCCTCCCCGTTCCGCAACGGCCATGGTCGCACCTGTCTGTAGACTTCTTGACAGATCTCCCCCCTTCTCAGGGGAGCACTACGATCCTGGTGGTTGTGGATCGGTTTTCAAAGTCCTGCCGTCTCCTCCCGTTGCCCGGTCTCCCTACGGCCATGCAGACTGTGGAGGCCCTATTTACCCACGTCTTCTGGCACTACGGGGTGCCGGAGGACATTGTCTCTGATCGAGGTTCCCAGTTCACATCCAGGGTCTGGAAAGCGTTTATGGAGCGGCTGGGGGTCTCGGTCAGTTTGACCTCCGGTTATCACCCCGAGAGTAATGGGCAGGCGGAGAGGGTAAACCAGGAGGTGGGCAGGTTTCTGAGGTCGTTTTGCCAGGACCGGCCAGGGGAGTGGGCGAGGTACATTCCTTGGGCGTAGTTAGCCCAGAACTCACTTCGTCACTCCTCTACTAACATGTCACCCTTTCAGTGTGTTTTGGGTTACCAGCCGGTCCTGGCACCATGGCACCAGAGCCAGACCGAGGCTCCTGCGGTGGAGGTCTGGGTACAGCGCTCCAAGGAGACCTGGAGAGCCGTCCAGGAATCCCTGAAGCAAGCCAGTGGACGGCAGAAGAGGAGCGCTGACCGCCACCGCAGTGAGGCTCTCGTATTCGTACCGGGGGACAGGGTCTGTCTCTCGACCTGGAACCTGCCCCTCCGTGTGCCCTGCCGGAAGCTGTGGCCGCAGTGTGTGGGGCCCTTTAAAGTCCTGAGGAGGATAAACGAGGTGTGTTATCAGTTACAACTCCCTTCCTATTACCGTATTAACCCCTCGTTTCATGTGTCTCTCCTCAGGCCGGTGGTAGCTGGTCCCCTGCAGGAAGGTGAGGTGCCGGAGATCCCTCCGCCCCCTCTGGACATCGGGGGGTCCCCGGCATACAGCATATGGGCCATTCTGGACTCGAGACGCCGGGTGAGGGGCCTGCAGTACCTCGTAGACTGGGAGGGGTACGGTCCGGAGGAGAGGTGCTGGGTGCCGGCGGAGGATGTCTTGGACCCATCCATGTTGAGGGATTTCCATCGCCTCCGTCCGGATCGCCCTGCGCCTCGCCCTCTGGGTCGTCCTCGAGGCCGGTGTCGGCGTGCTGCAGGAGCCGCGCGTCAGGAGGGGGGTACTGTCACGATTCCTGCTCAGGTGGCGCTCGGCGGTCGTCGTCACCGGCCTATTAGCTGCCACTGTTTCCCTTTTTTGTTTTCCCCCTGTTTGTGATTGTGTGCACCTGTTCTTAGTGGGGGTGATTAGCGGGGCTATTAGTGTTAGCTGGTCCGCTTGTTCATTGTGCGGGATTATTTTCCTGTTGTGCATGGGTTTACGCTTGTGCGTTAGTTTTTTGCGCCGCATGTTATTTCCCCTGTGTTTGGGACACATTATTTTGTGTGCGCATTATTTCGCTGTTTGGGGTGGCTTGTGTGTGCTCGCCTGTTGCAACTATTAAAAGCCACTACCCTGTGCTCGCTGCTTCCTGCGTTTGATTCCTCACTACGACGCCCGAGCCTAACATTGTGAAAGCCATGAGTCTGGAAAGACCATTCTCTTCTTCAATAGCGTGCAGAGAATTCTACTAGATGAAAAGCGGAAATGAGTAATGTCACGTATTATAAAACATACCCAAAATGCTTACTATTTAGAACGCAAGTATGGGTATTCAGGCACCGACTTTTATCTCGTCCGGTGTAATATACTGTACTATAAGCCTGTTAGCTCATACAGTACAGTATATCACCTGTGTTTGTTTTGGTTGTCAGGTTGGTCTAACACAGTGGACAGGACATTGAGCAGAATACCCTGAGAAACAGATCCTATGCCTGTTTCTGTAACGGCCTCTTAACACTGTCCACCCTAAGAAACAGATCCTATGCCTGTTTCTGTAACAGCCTCTTAACACTGTCCACCCTGAGAAACAGATCCTATGCCTGTTTCTGTAACAGCCTCTTAACACTGTCCACCCTGAGAAACAGATCCTATGCCCACCTCACCCCACCTCACTTCACCTCGGCCCTGCCCAGCTCAGCCCACCTCACCCAAGCCCACCCCACTTCACTTCACCTTGGCCCAGCTCAGCCCACCTCACCCCACCTCACTTCACCTCGGCCCTGCTCAGCCCAGCCCAGCTCACCCCACCCCACCACACTTCACCTCAGCCCTCCCCACCTCACCCCAGCCCAGACCAGCCCAGGCCAGACAGGAACAGAGCAATATGAATCAAAGATTTATTAGCTGTATTCATGCCCATTCTGGGCTCTTCAAAGGCCTGTCTGCCTGTGTGTGTGCGTGTGTGTGTACGTGTGTGTGTGTGTGTGCGTGCGTGTGTGTGTGCGTGCCTGCATGTGTCCCTGCGTGCCTGCATGTGTCCCTGCGTGCTATTGTCAGACACATCTGGGTGGATCCATTTCTCTGCTTTTCAAGGCCAGTTTTTGTTTCGCAAGACCCATCTTCCCCCTCCTCACCAGAGACAGAGGCTACCCTGGTCACGCCAACATTCCACAGCCAGATAGACAGGCTACCCTGGTCACGCCAACATTCCACAGCCAGATAGACAGGCATATGGACAGGTGAGCAGGCAGACAGACAGATGGATAGATAGACAGGCGGGCATGTGAGCAGACAGACAGGTAGACAGAGGCTACCCTGGTCACGCCAACATTCCACAGCAAGATAGACAGGCATATGGACAGGTGAGCAGGCAGACAGACAGATAGATAGATAGACAGGCGGGCGTGTGTGCAGACAGACAGATAGACAGGCTACCCTGGTCACGCCAGCATTCCACTGACACACAGACAGATAGACAGACAGGCAGGGAGGGAGGCAGGCAGACGGGCAGGTGAGCAGACAGGCAGACAGACAGACAGACAGACAGACAGACAGACAGACAGACAGACAGACAGACAGACAGACAGACAGACAGACAGACAGACAGACAGACAGACAGACAGACAGACGGGCGGGCGGAGATTGAGGAGACAGACAGAGACAGGCAGACGGACATTATTGAAACCTATAGAGTGATTGTTTTGATGTCACACTCACACATACTAACCCCGTTTCTCTGTGGATAGACTAGGTCAGCTTGGGCTACTTCACTGAGGTGTTTAATATGTGCGTGGGTGCGTGCGTGTTTCATGCCAGTTCATTTGTCCTGACCGTCTGCATCCCCGGCCCCAACTCCCAGCCCCTTGGTTTACTTCATTAGTGCTGTGTTTACATGGTGTTATGGTTGGCTCTGCCAGAGCCCACACCTGCTTCACTTTACCTCTGTCACTTTGGCTGCCCTAACAGAGACACATGACCCATTACCAGTGTGATTACACTGCAGAGGGAACATTGGACAATAACATCAGGCTGCTCCAGGGAGTCCCAGAGGGGAGAGAGCTAGCTGCTATATGACCGTGTTCCAACAGCCTTATTACTCACTCAACAGACTGGGAGATAACTCACATAGACACAGAGGAATCTTTCTTGACCCCTCTCTCTCTCTCTCTCTCTCTCTCTCTCTCTCTCTCTCTCTCTCTTTCTCTCTCTCTCTCCATCTCTGACTAGACATGAGTGACTAAGATCTCAGCAACGTGGACATTGCTCAACCATATTGTTATTAGCAGTAACACATCAGCCGTAAAAATGTTTAGACATCTCTGAGAGTCTAAAGCAGCCCATAAATATACAGTGAGTAGAATGTATAACTCATCCTCTCTACATCTACTGTTGCTGAGAGTCTACTCAGAGCCACCTGTTAGTACGAGATGAATCCTACAACACAGACTGGAATTCAATCAAACCTGCCCCACCAGTTTACGCGGTATCTATCTTTGTTTACAGACTACGACCTACGCAATAGGAGTTTGTTTGATTGAATTCCATTGAAGTGATGAGTCCTAAGAAAACACATACTGTAGATGTTAAGATGTGGATAATAAAACCAGCCTTACTGTAGCAATTAATGGGGTATTAAACATAATCTAACATTTGGATCTGTAACATTACTGTAACATTTGGCGGGTCTTATAGATATACAGTAGATAGATAATTTTTACTGTAACATTTGGCGAGTTAAGGGTTAAATAAGGCTAAGTGCCTTGCTCAAGGGTACATCAACAGATTTTCACCTTGTCGGTTCGGGGATTCGAACTAGGGACCTGTCGCTTACTGGCTCAATGCTCTAACCCAGCGGTGTCAAACAAATTTTGTCCCAGGGGCCCCTATTTGGTCAGGGGCCCAGGGGCCACAGAAAGAATGGGCTATATTTTCACTCCATTAAAAATAGTCTTCTATCCATCGTTTTGGGAATTTCAATGCTCCCTGATTGTCTAGCTTTCATTTCTGGGATTATTAGCGAGCTGGCAGAGTCAAGAAACTGTATGATTGTAGGTCCATTATCATTTATACTCAGTTTTGATTTGGTTTTAGTCATTTTAAAGTATATTGAGTTCGTTCCCCCTCGAGGGGCCGGACATCTCTGCTCTAACCTGCTAGGCTACCTGCCGCCCTATACAGTGTATAGATCAGTCTCACTGTAACAGTTGGTGGGGTCTTATAGATAGATATACAGTATATAGATCAGTCTCACTGTAACAGTTGGTGGGGTCTTATAGATAGATATACAGTATATAGATCAGTCTCACTGTAACAGTGAGACTGATTTAGCAGCGGCGGGCACGATTTAGCAGCGGTGTGCACGATTTAGCAGCGGAAGCCACGATTTAGCAGCGGCGGGCACGATTTAACAGCGGAAGCCACAATTTAGCAGCGGCGGGCACGATTTAGCAGCGGAGGCCATGATTTAACAGCAGCTGGCACAATTTAGCAGCGGTGTGCCGCAGCTAAATGTATATAGGGGAAACACTGGTCTTACTGTAACAGTTGGTGGGATCTTGTGTCCCGTTGATGTTGCCGTAGTCGTCAACGGTAAGGAACCACTGCGTCCGGCTGAACAGCTGTCGTATGCGTACGTCTCCCCCTTCCATGTAGTCGTAGTTCCGTGCGTGGCGTTCGTGCTTGGAGCAGTTCATGATGGCGGCAAGCTGCTCGGGTGTGCAGTCGCTGCAGGCCACACACACGCTGCCCAGCAGGAAGATGATGTGAAGGTACAGTCCCGACAGCAAGTTAGGCAGGTTGCATGGCAATGGCATCCATCTGGGCATTATAATGCACTGCTGTGGGGCGCCACGGACAACATGCTGAAATACTGCTGTCTGCTCTGGCAGACAGAACAGAACAGAGTGCCAGACAGAGCCCTCCTAGCGCTGTTCACTAGGAGCCTGGACGGGCTGGTCCCCCTGACCTGTGACCTATAACCCCTGGCTGGGGCGCTGAGGCCAGCTGGTGGGAGGTGGAGTGGGTAGAGGGTAGGAGGGTTGGAGAGTGACCAGGCACTTGTGTGATGTCTCTCTCTGTTTGGAGTTGTTGTCTGTCTCTCTGTTGTAAGGACACAAGGCTGTAGGTTGATGTCCGTCTGTCTCACTGTCTCTCTGTATGAATGAGGCCAGTCTTTATGTTGATGTCCGTCAGTCTATCTCAGTGTAATCCTCACTGTGTGTGTCGGCTGTGTAATCCCGGCAGAGGAGACCGTCGTCCAATAGCAGACATTGTCTTGTCTGTTTCCGTCTGTTTCCGGATGTTTCAGGGGTTCTGTGGAGGCCAGAGCTGTGGAAGAGAAGGATGTTTTTGTGTGTGTGTTAGATGTCTGCAATTTCTACAGCCTGTAATTTAGACAACAGTCCAGTGGATGTGGATTTGGATCTACAGTGTACTAAATCAAATCAAATTTTATTTGTCACATACACATGGTTAGCAGATGTTAATGCGAGTGTAGCGAAATGCTTGTGCTTCTAGTTCCGACCATGCAGTAATATCTAACAAGTAATCTAACCTAACAATTTCACAACATCTACCTTATACACACAAGTGTAAAGGAATGAATAAGAATATGTACATACAAATATATGAATGAGTGATGGCCGAACGGCATAGGCAAGATGCAGTAGATGGTATAGAGTACAGTATATACATATGA
The DNA here is from genome assembly GCF_965601325.2 of Salmo salar. Lineage (NCBI taxonomy): Eukaryota > Metazoa > Chordata > Actinopteri > Salmoniformes > Salmonidae > Salmo > Salmo salar. The sequence continues at coordinate 33,148,092 of NC_138301.1, forward strand.
GATGAGTAATGTAGGATATGTAAACATGATATAAAGTGGCATTGTTTAAAGTGGCTAGTGATACATTTATTACATACATTTTTCCATTATTAAAGTGGCTAGAGTTGAGTCAGTATGTTGACAGCAGCCACTCAATGTTAGTGATGGCTGTTTAACAGTCTGATGGCCTTGAGATAGAAGCTGTTTTTCAGTCTCTCGGTCCCAGCTTTGATGCACCTGTGCTACTACTCACTCCCACATGGATAAAGTATGATTCCCAGACAGTGTTGAATGTTAAAGTGAGGAGTTGAGCTGCAGTGCTGAATGTAACACTGGACATCTGCTTTAGGTTTGTAACCTTGCTCTAATAGATGGTCCCTCTTAATCCCAGTGTGTAGTGGTTTACCAAACTGTCCCCAGCCCAGTCTACTGCCTACTGTACTGTACCTTACTGATCTGTGCTTTCCAAACCTATTCAATTAGCAACAACACTGATTGTGATATGTCCGATTTCATAGGTTGTGTTGTCAATGGCTCTATCGGTCGCAGCGATATTGTTGTTGTCATTTGTCTCAGACAGAGTTGTCTGGAAATGGAAATGGGAGCTGTGCATGCTCAAGATGTGATTCTCAAAAGATGCCAGCTCAAGATGCGAGTTCAAATTCCTGAATAAAGTCAAAAAGTGAACTGAAATTAACTCTCCTTTAGCTGTGTGTGGATAGATGGAAATATCCTAGAGCTGCAATCTCTATATTTCTATATATATCTCTAAAGCTCTATCTGTAATATCTGTATCTATCTGCAACAGTAGACTTTCAGTCAGTCTCAACAGATAAACAGAAGCCTCACCAAATCCTGAGCTCCTATACACACATTCACTCATCAATTCACTACATCACAAAGAATCCAACAACTCTTCATTCATTTCCTAATATATGTCCTACAAGTTTTCTTACTGCAGAGCAGTTCTTAACTGAATTGACTGGTTCAATAAAATGTAAATAAAATATGAAGAGAAGGAATAGAGAAGAGTTGAATAAAGTTGGAATAAAAACTTACATTAGTATTGAGCGTTCAGAGATGAAACAGTTAGTGGTATTCCTTTTCCTTAGAAGGTTTAGAGTTACTGTGGTCCCACTGCTCCTGATTACTTACACACAAGCTGTGTGTGTGTAGCTGTGTGTATGTAGGTGTGTGTGTGTGTAGGTGTCAGAGGAGTCTGTGGGTATGTGGATGTATGTGTGTGTGTGAGAGAGAGAGAGAGAGAGAGAGAGAGAGCGAGAGAGAGAGAGAGAGAGAGAGAAAGCGTGTATGTGTGTGCATGTCCCTGGGACTTCTCAGTTAGTCAGTGCTTTAGCAGCCAGTCTCTCCTCTCTGTAGTGTGAGCTGTGCAATATCCTCCCTGTCCGTCTGTCTGTCTGTTGTGGGCTAGCAGGGAAGGCTAGCTCAGTCAGATAAATGCTTCTCTGACCTCACGCAACAGCAATTAGCTCCCAGCCACTCAGCTGTCACTGGTGGAGAGAGAGGGAGACAGAGAGGGAGAGAGCAAGAGGGAGAGAGTACCCCCGTTCATCACCAAACCTTGCCCCAAAACTCCCCCCTTCTGTTCCACCCAGTTTCTCTCTCTGTTTTACTCTCCTCTCTCTCTCTCTCTCTCTCTCTCTCTCTCTCTCTCTCACTCTCTCTCTCTCTCTTTCTCTCTCTCTCTCTCTCTCTCTCTCTCTCTCATGCTGTATCTCTATTTTTCTCAATTTCTTTCTCTCTCTTTCTCTGTTTTACTCTCTTTCTGTCTCTTTCTCTGTATCTCTCTCTATCTCTCTTTCTCTCTCTATCTCTGTGTTTTTGTCTGTCAGTCGGCCAGTCATCCTGAGAGGGAGCTATAAACATGAAGAAATAGCTGATTTTCTCCTGGTCTGCTCCTGGAAAGTCA